>NW_006284468.1:108425-113295 GCF_000327345.1 Myotis davidii
ACATATTTTTTTAGCTTTGCTGAGGTATAGTGGACAGCAAACATTGTGTGAGTTTAAGGTGTACAATGTGATAATTTGATACACTTATAGAGTGCAAAATGATCAGCTAAAAAGCTTCCTATATACTTTTTTTTGGTTCGGGTGTTTATTGTTTAACACTTAAACTAGACCACCAGTTCTTTACAGAAAAGACTCTTTCTTTACTGTTCACTTCCGTATTTTTCAGAGCCCCACATAACCTTAGCACTTAAAAAGTAATTTTGACTGACTGACTAAATACTGCAAGAGCTCCAAAAGACTTTTGTAATTTTAAGTCATCAAAAGCCAATGACAGCACGTAAAAGGTAATACTTTCAAATGGAAGCTTAACTAATGGTTTTTCTTCCTTTTCTTTGGTGCAATAGAATGCCTATATTTCCTGCTACTTCCTAGAATAATTTAAATATTAAGACAGTTACCCAGAAAAAAAAAGGTTGTTTTGAGGTCGCTAATAATTTTGGCCCTGTGTTTAATAAACTATTAGTTCAAATGCTAAAGAACCAGAGAGAAATCAAGGAGACAGTAGAAATAAGGAAGTACCTCTTGGAGAAATAAGGAGCACACCTAGAAAAAAAGAAAAAAAAAATTGGGAGGAGAGCAATAGGAAGAAAGGGGTAAATAAAAGGGGGCCTCAGAAATCTGGAAACAGTTTCAGGGAAGTTATCCAAGATAAAAGGCCAGTCTCAGAGGAGCTTAGTGGGTGAACTGGCAAAAGACCATTAGCTGAATCTGAGTTTGGTAAAGAGGTGAATTGCTCAGGCAGACTGCTCAGCCCTTATGCAGAAAGAATGTTCTGTTGCCTGTGCCCAGTCATGACACAAACTGTCATTACTGACATCTGGTCAGAACCTCAACCATTGACTGCCTGATGTAGACAGTTTTCCCCAAACCCCATCTGTAAAAGTGCATCCAAGAAAGGGAGGTGGGACCCTTGACATCTGATGGGTGGGATAAAGTGTCAGTACTTAAGGGAGGGGGAAATAGGCAATGAGCAGTAAGATTCATACTGCACTATCACTAAAAAATGTTGAACCATCTGTTCTCAATAAATAGGTCCTTGGGGCTTTTGAGGTAATTATTTTATAACTTACTAGAGGCTCAATGTACGAAATTCATGCAAGAATAGGCCTTCCTTCCCCCGGCTGCCGGCACCAGTATCCCTCTGGGACCCAGGCCCTGGGCTTGCCTCACAGCCCCTGCTTCATCCGGATGGTTGTCTGGAAGGACGTCTGGAAGAAAGTCTGGTCTAATTAGCATATTATGCTTTTATTATTATAGATTAGGGGGGCTATTCACTAAATGTGGGTAATTTGAATACACATGTTTACCTCTATGCCTTCCTAAAATATCACCAAAATAACAAAAAGAATAAAAGATAACAACAGATAAAGAGATACTATAATTTTGGAAGATGGACAGTAGATGGGCAGTGGTAACTGACTTAGCAAAAAAGAGGAAACGAAACCTAAGTGCATGAAGTTGGGAAGCCAATCAGAAGTAAGTTGGGTTTTGCTCCAGAATCCCAGAATGCATGAGGAATTCGAGACACTCCTTAGAGTGGAGGGTGAGGAGTCCCAGCTGAAAATCTATACAGAGAGTAGTCAATTACTTAGATTCCTTCCTCCACCCCATCCATCCATTTTCCCCTATTCTGTTTCATGGGGAAATTAGAGATTTATTATTTTTTAAAAAAATTTTCACAATGACTCCCTTCTACCTAGCAACTCCTAGAATATATTGAGTCAAGAAATTGAAGAAACTCTTTATGAAGATTTTGCTCAGCTAAAAAGAAGAGACCTAATATCATAAGATCTGGTGTCTTCTCCAAGAAAACCTGGAGCAGATGCCTGCCCAGTCCACAGGCCCAGCAAGCTTTTTGGTGTTGCCATCAGTTTCTTTAGTGCCTCACTCTTAAACATGAATAGTAAACCAAGTGTCACTAGCCTTTTCAGGAAACCCTCCACATAAAAGACAAAGACCTAAAAACAAGTTTATTTTTTAAAAAGAAACTCAGCAAAGAGAAATAATACAAGAGGAGAAAACAATTAAAATGAATAATCTCGGGAATAAAAGAGAGAACTGTCATAATATAAAATCAGGATGCTAGATTTCAAAAAGAAAATTCAGAGAGCAATAAAGCATTCTTGAAACTTAAAAAGAGAATAAAATTCTAAATATTAAAACAAAACAAAACTGGTAGATAGATTTTTTGGTTTGTGTGTTTCTTCCAGAAAGTTTGAAAAAGAAAGACATGAACAATAGGAATTATAAAGAGAACAAGAAAGAAAACTATCAATGAAATAAGATAATTTCCCAGAATTTAAGAGTATGGGGTTTCAAATTGAAAGGTTACACTTGGAGCCACAGAGCATCATTTTGTAATTTTACTTCTCAAATAACTTCCAGATCCTGATAGCTTCCAAATTACAAGAAACCACATACAAAAAAATCAGGGTCAGAATAGCACTAGACTTTGCAATAGCAATACTAGAAGCTAAAAGTCAATGAAGCAATGACTCTAAATAAGACAGAAAATAATGTTCAATTTATAATTCTACACTTAGCCAAAGTACCAAAGGTGACTATTATTTTTTTAAATATATTTTTATTTATTTCAGAGAGGAAGGGAGAAGGAGAGAGAGAGATGGAAGCATCAATGATGAGAGCGCATCATCAATCGGCTGCCTCCTGCATGCCCCACACTGAGGATCAAGCCTGCAACCTGGCATGTGCCCTTGACCAGAGTTAAACCTGTGACCCTTAAGTTCTCAGGCCAATGCTCTATCCACTAAGCCAAATCGGCTAGGGCAGGGTCACTATTATTAATGAGGCATTTTCAAATATGTAAGTTTTCAAAAAATAAGTAACTTCTATGCAGCATTCGCAGAAAGCTACAGGAGATTCTACTCCACTAAAATAAATCATTTATTATGTTCTCTTAGTATTTTCTGATGCATAAAATATCTGCAGTCTAATTCCCCTCTTTCATTTCTAGTATTGATTAATTTGTATGTTATTTTTCTTCTTTTTCTCTTGATGGTTTTTACTAGAAGTTTATCTGCTTGGCTAATCTTTTAGGAGGACCAACTTTTGATTTAATTAATTTATCTTCATTTTTTTTCAACTTTCTTGGGATTCACTTTCTTTTCTTTTTCTAACTTCATAAAGTAGAATCTTGTTATTTTTCTTCTCTAACATACTCATTTAAAGCTATAAATTTCCCTCTGGGATCTTTTCTAGCTACATCATTTATTTTAAATATTTTCTCCCTGTGATTTCCCCTGCGACTAATGGTTTACTTAGAAAAGCATTATCTAATTTCCAAATATTGGGGATTTCTCAGATATCCTATTGCTACTATTTCTAACTTAACCCATTACGGTCATAGAAATACTCTTTAACGTTTCCATCTTTTAAAATTTAATGTGACTTATTTTATGGCCCAGCATATGGTTTAATCTTAGTGACTTTCCATGTGCATTTGAAAAGAATGTATATTCTTCCCTTGTTGGATCTGGTATCCTATGTCAATTAGATCATGTTAGTTGGTAATGTTTTCAGATCTCTATTCTTATTCATTTTTGTCTTGTTGATCTACCAGTTATCAAGAGAGTTATTGAAAGTCTCCAATTATGATTTTGTCTGTGTTTCTGCCTTTGTTTTAGTAGCTCCCACAAGCTTTCAAATAGTTGTTTTCAGATTTTGTTCAGACTTTATCATTGTTAACTGTAGGATAATTAATCTGATACAAGCTGCACCATCATTACCAGAAGCAGTAACCTAAGATTTTTGAGGAAAATATTTATATTCTAAAGTTTGACTCATATTTCCAACTCTTACGGATTATTCTCCCTACCTGTCCCCACTCCCAATCACACCACAAAACGACCTGATAAGATACATCATTTCTATGAGTGGACTTTAAAAACTGCTCCCTTTGCATTTTAACTCTGTAAACAAGTATTATTCCCCTTTAATCAGCACACCTTAAAAGATTTTCTGACAATAAGACTAGAGGGAAAGTTCTTTATTCCACTTTGTTACCTAATTTCCCACTCTTTTCTCTAAAAGGGAAAAAGAACAATTATGAGAGCACACAAACACAGAGAAGACCCTGCGTATTTATGGAAAATATTTTCTAGACATGCTGAAAAATGGAAAATTCATAACTGCCAGAGGAATTGGTGATGACCAAACTAAAAGTTGATAGAAAAGATTGATGTTGGCAGTCAGAATGAAAGGCAATGCTGAGATTTAAAGGGAGAGTTCTAGAGAGAAATGAACTTCCTGCTATATTTGGATCCATGTGCTCATGCTGCACAGTACGACTCAAAACATGAATCTCAAAAATGCCATATCATAAGTTATATAAAATTAAATTTTGTAGAAACATCTATTTTATGTGACAGTATTTTAAAAACTCATAAAATATTTGAGTTGCAGGCAGACATTTCTTTAAAAGTTGAAACTAACTTCATAACTCTGATCAAGCTTTTGGTAGAAGTGGAAGTAAAACATCATCTAACATTAGGACAAAAGCAGCTGCCCTATCCATATCCCCATAAAAAGCTTTCTTTCTAGCCAAGTGCTTTTCATAGGAGCACATTGAAAGGTGTGAGCTCTGAAGGTCCAGCACATTTCATTGCACACATCCACTTTGCAATTGTCCAGGGAAAAGATAGAGAAATACATGAGAAGAAATAGTATAACTTAAAGAAGAAAACACATTAATATAATCTACACTAATAAAAGACAAACATGCAAATTGATCATACCTTTGTTACGCCTTAAGCCATGCCCACCAGCCAATCAGAGTGACTGTATGCAAATT
>NW_006284468.1:113648-122739 GCF_000327345.1 Myotis davidii
GCCTGCCAGGACAGCGATGGGGGTGGGAGCCTCTCCTGCCTCCTCAGCAGCACTAAGGATGTCTGACTGCAGCTTAGGTCTTAGGCCTGCTCCCCGCTGGCAAGTGGACATCCCCCGAGGGCTCCCGTGCTGCCAGAGGGATGTCTCTCTGCCAGGTTAGGCCCAATCCCTCGGGGAGCGGGCCTAAGCCAGCAGGTGGTCATCCCCCAAAGGGTCCCAGACTGCGAGAGGGCACAGGCCAGGCTGAGGGATGCCCCCCCCACCACCACCACCGAGTGCACAAATTTTTGTGCACCGGGCCTCTAGTAGTTTTTAATGAAAAAGAAAAGATTGAAAGGGATAAATAAGGCATGGTTCCATAGAGGCTCAAGGTAATTCAGAATCCCTGATTTTCAACATTAACTCTGTTATCACAGCATGCAATCAAATCATCATCAATGTTTATATTTTTCATCCATTAATTAAGGGCACTCATAAAAGGTACGAAACATAGGCCATGAAAATGAATGCAATCCCTCCATTGTTTCATATATAACTACTGAAAACCTTGAAAAGCTGATCTTTTATACTTTTCTTAAAAACTAAGACTGGCAGACAATCTCCTAAAAGAGAACTCCCTTAACCCAGCCACCACTACTACTCTGTCATTCTCTATCTCTCATCCTGTATTATCTGTACAGCACTCATCATTGTCTAGATTTATGTTACATATTTTTCCTCCTTGTTTATTCCTAGACTATAAGCTCCATCTTTTAAGAGAATTATCTAGGGACAGCACTTTGTTTTGTGGCCTAATTTATCTACAACATTTGAAAACTATACCTAGACTAGCCATAATAGGGACTAAATAAATATTGGCTGGAGAATGAATAAATCTAATGCTGGAATTTAGAAGGAATTTGTACTGAAGCAGATTGAAACAGTTCCAGTGTTTATCAAACTGTGATCTTAACTTATTTGGAAGTCAGCTAGAAGCACAATCACACTGACAAGAAAGGTCCTAAAGGCATTTAATCCTAGACTGTGACAATTCAGTAATACTCCACTCCTGGTACCATATGCTGCTGAATTATTTCTGTGAGCTAAATTCAGTATTTTTGTAACTATTCTCGTTCTCTATAGCCTACTCACATGGTTAAACTTAATTAAGAATTCTCACCCTAGATACTTAAAATTGGGGTAGGGGTCCATATATTGGGTATGTGGACCAAAGGAGAAATATAAATATTACCAATTGACCCATTCTGCATACTTCACTCTGGGTCTCTGAGTAGCAGAACCCTATAGCGCCAGACACATTTTCCCTCCTGGATTGTGTCTTGGCTGCTTGTGTTTCCATTTTTTCCAATACAAGTAGAGACAGTTGACACCATCTTAATGAGTACATATAATGCCAATAACAGCAGTCCCATGTTGTGAAGAGGACACAGAATAGCTTCTCACTGATCCCTCCACTTCAGGGTTTATTTTTTCAATTTCCTTTATTCATTTTATTTTCTACACATAAAATATTTTGAGTCTTAAAAGTCAAAATTATATTAAAATATGAGTATCTACATTTCAATCTGCATTCTCAAACATTTTTATTTCTTCATCATTACTTTTTGTATGATTTTTAGATTTATTTTATCTTTACAACAGAGGAGATGCTATATTTACTCCTAAGACCCAGACAGAAGATAGACTACCTCCTTCTACTAACACAACTACTTTATCTAGTTGAAGAAAATAAGTTCCATAAGTTCGATTATTTATGCATGCAAGTCCTGTTAAATTATTTGATTCATTATTTTAAGCCAAAGTTCATTTACTACCTAAATTCTTAATATTATTGCCTTCTTTTTATTTTAACTTTTTCTTAAACAAAATGGAAAAGATAAAATCCAACATTCAAGAATACATAAACATAATAAAACTTTATTTAAATATTGTCTATTGTCATAATATAGCAAATAGCAGTACAGATGAGCTGACATCAATGGAATCTGTACCTTAGAAGTCAGTGTATATTCATTTTGTGAGCAACAATTTAGTTTCAGCAACAAAAATTCATATCACATTAAATTAATTTATTGTGTTTTTTTTCTGGAGAGGGTTATGTATTTATAATTTGCTAATTTGTTTTGGTTTTATATTGCTGTAAAAGTTACAGGTTTCTCCTGAGTTTTAGGCTTATACATTTGAGAAACATTATCATAAAGGCCCTTCAAGTCATTGGTGGGGACCAATGAGAAATCAGCCCCTTAAAAATGAAAATCAAAACCACAAAATACTACTTCACACCTGTTAAAATAGCTATTATAAATAAGAGAGGATGTGGATAAAAGGGAACCCTTATATACTGCTAATGGGAATATAAATTGGTATAGCCACTGTGGAAAACAGTATGAATAGAGCTACCATATGACCCAGCAATCCTTCTACAAAAATCTACCAAAAAAATGAAAATATTTATTCATAAAGATATATAAACTCTGTTTTTATCTCAATATTATTCATAGTAGCCAAGACATTGAAACAACTAAATGTCCTTAATGGATAATTGGATAAAGAAGATATGGATTACATATATACAATGGAATACTCTTCATTTATAAGAAAAGATGAGATACCTCCCATTTGCAATATCATGAATGGATCTTGAGAATATCTTGCTAAGTGAAATAAGTCAGATGAAAAAGGACAAGAACCATATGATTTTACTGATATATGGAATAAAAGCAACAAATGAACAACAAAACTTATAGACAACAGTATAGTGGTTACCAGAGGAGAAGAGGGTGAGGGAAGCTGAAGAGAGTGAAAGGGGTCAAATATATGGTGACAGAAGACTCGACTTTGAATGATAAGTACACAAAGCAATATACTGATGATGTATTGTAGAACTATACACTTGAAACTTACATAATCTTATTAACCAATGTCACCCCAATAAATTTAATTTTTTGAAAAAGAAATCAGTCCTTCAAACACAACTCATGTGTTACTAAAGTTTGAGAAACACTGAGATAGACAAAAATAAACAATTAGAGAATAACCCATATTTTAGAAAGAAAACTGAAAATTTTTTTCTCTATATGATCTACCCTTTATTAAGAGACCATCGAATAATCAAACAGCAAACTGGACAATTGATCCCTAAACAAACGTGCTGATTTATGAGGCAGCAAAGTGCAATTGAACAATCCACATTCTCTTAACCCCACTCTACCTCCATCCTGACCCTCACACGCACTCCACCTCCACTTCACTCATCATATTCCTACATGCAGGGGGTGTGACTCCCAGAAAACATCCAGGCAGAAAATTAGAGCAGTCTAAAATTGACTGTTGCTCTAAAATAACTACATTTCTCACAAGTGAACTTTTGCAACTAAAGCAAGACAGGAAGAGTCCTGGTAACAGTATATGTGAATGGCTGTAGTTTCTTCATAACTTATTGCCACACTGTATCGGAGAAATATGCACTGGGACCTGCGAAGATCACAGCTGAGTAGAGCAGAGCTGCCCCCAGATAAGCAGCTGATTGACAGTGAGAACTGGGATGAGTACATCAACTTGCCTTCGTGTTGTAAACCTAAAAGGGGCCTTTGACGAACACCTACATTCAAGGAGCGTATCCAGTGTAGAAACTAAATGAACAACAACATGGAACCATGTTTTTGTTTTGTTTTTCTTACTTAAAAAAAACAAACAAGTTATCTCTAAGATATAGGGGAAGGACCGTCTTCTGAAAATAATTTGCAACGGAAACCAAAATAACATTCTAGAGAACTTTTGATAATAGCATATAAGACCTGAAAATCACACGGTGAGAATATGCTGAGATGAAAATTAAAGGGAAAAATAAAAATACAGAAATACTTGAAATGAAAATGGCAGTATGTCATAAGGAAACTAAAAGGCAATTTGAGTTCAATGTACATTAGAGTAGAATTTACTCTGGAGAAAAGTGCACTAGTGATATCAAGTACAGAGGTGAATATTTCTTCCACAAGTCAAAGAACAGGGAGAAATAATTAGATAAGATATACATTCAGGCATCTAAAGTTACTTGAAGTCATAATCTGGCCCCCAAAAAGGATGAATAAAAATGAAAAACTCAAGAATATGGACTGAAAGGTAAACATAATTCATGCTTAGTCTAACCAACTTCAGATTATTAAGAGATATTAGAACTTACAATGTAGCTCCTGGTAAATACAAACTTCTGAGTAGATGGAATCCTGATCTCAAAAAACAGACTTTATCTCGGACCTTCACTCCTCACATAGACTTAATTAATGGTCTCCTGGTAGTAATGGTCCATAGTCCCTTATCCACATGTCAAAATTCTGGAAACTCTGAAAACAAAAAGATTTCCTCATAAATAATTTGGTAGCAAAGTAAACTGATAGAAAACAATTTGTAGGGTTTTTTTTTTAATCCCACAAGTGTTAATATTCATTTGTTATATGAATATCAAATTAGACTATAGCTTATTGACACATATTCTGCTGGAATATTACATAACATGCAATATTCATTCTTTCTAAAATTCAGAATATTTTGAAATTCCAGAACACATTCAAGGATTTTGAATAAGAGATCATGGAACTCAAGTAGATCAACTCACGCTACAGGGTCACTTTCTTCTAGCAACCCAAGCAAGTTTATCCATGGATAACATATTCCACTTCTCTGGACTCTCAAGACAACTAATTTCTTTCTTTCTCTGGTCTCCAATGTGCTGTTAATTTTAGAAGACATTAAAGAAGGAGTCACACCTGACTCCCTCCTTCCTGGATACCTGAACTACCTGCCAATGCTGAAAGCTGGATGAGCAGTACTTGAAAATGATAAAACTTTTAATCCTCATGGCTCATATTTCAACTGCCTTCCTCCAGGCACATTGATTTCGTCTTCAACTAATTACTATTCTCTCCAACGCACTGGGAGCCTTTCTCTACCTTGGGCCCTGCCCATCTGACCCTAGGGAAATAGCAGCTCTAATACAAGAGACTGTGTATTCCTGACACAGCTGTGGCCCACTCTGAGTACCTAAGCAATCCAGAATAGCACTCAGTAGAGAATGCCTCTAGAATTTTTAACAGGTTAAAGTTTTTCTAAGCTTTGTTTCAATGATGGAAAAGATTAGATTTATGCTTCGCCTTACTGTTCAAGCTCATTGCTGAGTCATAAAACATTCCCTCTATATTTCTACTCTCTGAGCTCTTCTAGGCTCTCCTTCCAGATCCATCAGCTCTGACTCACTTATTCCCCGTCATGACTCTTAAGCTCAGATTCGCCTTTTGTTTTTACCCAAACCTTTTACTGTATGTTTGGATTTTTAAAACCTTTCCTCACTCAGAATTTGGCTTGCCTTGACCACTGCCCCACAGCCATAGGCAAGCCCTACTGTATCAGCTAAGAATAGAACATGTAATGGGGAAAAAATGAAATTAGGATTAAATAAAGTAACAGTTTATCTCTGTCAGTTAAAAGAAGTCCAAGAATATCTGGTCCAAGGCTATTAATGGCTTTTCTATGGTCAAGAGGAAACTAAGCACCCTTCAACTTTAAGTTCTACTGCTTAAACATATGGCTTCTAGCGCAAGGTCATCTCATAGGCCAGGTGGCTGCTAGAACCATGTCTTTCTCATGCACCTTCTAGGCAACAGGAAGGAAGAGGAACAGAAAGGCACAGAGGACACACTTCTCAGCTAAAGTCTGACTTAATGCATAATGCTTACTTCTCATTGTTCCAACTCACGTAGATCCACCTACCCATAAGGAAGGGTAGCTTTAATTTGGCCAGTCACAAAATACATTCATATATGCACACAGGTTTTGTTGGAAGAAGGAAACAATGAATTGAGGCTCGGCAACTAGCAATCTACCAGCAGTTTCTCAAATAGCAGCCCCAGAACAAGGATATCAGGTATGTATCAGCAATAACAAAACACCCTTTTCAGTTTAAGCCTCATTCATTTCAAATAAAGTAATAAAAAAGTCAAAATTACCTAAATTACAATTTTCTCATAATAAAATAAATTGAAGCCAAAAGATATGTTCCCATCAGCTGGAAAAAGCAGTTATGTGAGTTTTTTTTTTACATTTTCACATAAGCCATAACCAAGGAGTTTGTGAGTAAAAAACCTACTGGTATATCCAAGAAAGGTGTATTGGCAGTGGCCATAATCCAGGGGTGGGCAAACTTTTTGACTCGAGGGCCACAATGGGTTCTTAAACTGGACCGGAGGGCCGGAACAAAAGCATGGATGGCGTGCTTGTGTGAACTAATATAAATTCAAAGTAAACATCATTACATAAAAGGGTACGGTCTTTTTTTTTTTTTTAGTTTTATTCATTTCAAATGGCTGGATCCGGCCCGCGGGCCGTAGTTTGCCCACGGCTGCATAATCACTAGCTGCTTCAGGCTTCCTCTTCCCCATCAGAGGAATTCTGCCCATATCAGTGAAGCCCCAGACTTAACCCTCCATTTTAACTTGGAGCGCCTGCCAGTGTTGCTCATGTGTTTGCCTTTTTCAGTGCAACCAACATCCTCTGTATTTTCCACATGGGGCTCTCTGCAATGTCAGCTGAGTTCCCCAGGCACAATACACCTTGAAAGTTTTAGTCATTGTTAAATAAGTGAAAAATTTGTGCTAGAAAAACCTACCTTCACAGAACAGAGTCTCAGAATCCCTAAACCACACAGCGATACAGGGCAACTGGAAAGGAGAAGGTGAAATCTGGGAAATCTCACCCAATTCACCTGATTTTGCAGGTTCTCCCAAATGGTTATCCTGAAACTATATGTGTATGTTTTTAAAAGTTACATATTCCATCATGTTTTAATTTCAAAAAATTAATCAATTATATATAAAATCAGAGGCAGGTACAAAATCCCATATTAAAAGGACTTCATTTATGTTATAAAAATAATCTAACTTACTTTCTGCCTCTGTAGATTTGCCTATTCTGAACTTAGATATAAATGGAATCATGCAATATGTGGTCTTCTGTGACTAGTTTCTTGTTTTCAACAGTTGTACAGTATATCGAGTATATCTCAAAACACTGTGATTTTTTTTAAATCAATGCTTAAAAATAAAATAATATAACCATAAGCTGATTTAAAAGAAACTCACCTACAACAAATTTAAAATGATTACAATAAAAATTTTGAGTATAAACCTCAGGGCAAAACTAGCAAAAACTACAACAGGCCCTCACTGGTGTGACACAGTTTGTTGGGCGTTGTCCCTTGCACCAAAAGGTTGCAGGTTCAATTCCTGGTCAGGGCACATGCCCAGGTTGGAATCTTGATCCCCGGTAGGGGGTATGCAGGAGGCAGCCAAATTGATGTTTTGCTCTCATATCAATGTTTCTCTCTGTCTCCCTTTCCCTTCCTCTCTCTCTAAAATCCAATACAAATATTTTTTAAAAAACAGAAATAACTATTAATTTCAGATATTAAAGGCAAGAAGTAGTAAATGTAGTAAGGAATGTTTTACTAACAAAAGTACAACCACAAAAAATATTAAAAAAAAATAAACTGTTACAAGCACTACAACTCAAAATCAGCACAATTGTGAAAGATAATTATACAACTCTCTCAGCCCCTAATACATCAAGTAGAGAAAAAGATGTGCTCAAATATAATGAATAAAACTGAAACTTTAGACAAATATCAAACTTCAACTGTTCTCAGCGAAAACATTTGCTTTGGAAAGTGAAACAATTACAAGAATTATATTCTAAGCCGTAAAAACAAATCAATAAATCCCAAAAAGCAGAAATTAGACTGACTAACCACATTCTTTGAACACAAATTAATAAAGCCAGAAATTAATAATAAATTTTAAACAAAAACCATTTGGGAAAAAAAAGTAATTTCTCTGTATAAATACTGGAGTGAGGAAGAAATCCAAACATCAGTATCAGATTATTCAGAAAATAAAGACAATATTAATATTATTTTATCTAAACTAAGGTGTGTGACAAAACTTATATGCAGAAGAAAATGTAACTTTAAATGCTTTGATTTGGTCATAAAAAATAAAGAGTAAAAATAATTTAACTAAGCATACAAATATAATATTCAAATAACTGTAAAAACCAGAGGAAAAGAAATGAGAAGATAAATATAGAAAATAATTAATAGAGAAACAAATTTTAAAAATAAAAAAAAGTATTGATACACAAATTCAAGATCTTGTGCTTTTATAAACCATAAAAATATATAATCCTTGGAAAATCCATTCAAGAAAGAAAACAAATAAAAAAATAGTACAATAATAGAGAGCCAACCAACATAGAAAAGACTAAAAAGCCTAAGAGAATAACATCTAATGTTGTGAGATGTTTAGAATATGTAATGAATTAATTAAAAAAGAAAAATTTATCAACATAATATTGATCCAAAGCAAAAAGTCAATATTATGCTTAATGGTGAAACACTGAAAGCATTCCCACTAAAATTATGAATAAAATAAGAAAGTATGCTTCTTTTTTCTTTTCCTTTTTTTTTTTTTTAACCAGTTAACACTGTTCTAAAAATACTGGCCAATAGACTGATCCATAAAATAAACTTGAAATAAAATTAGTAAAAAGAAAAGAACTTAATTATCATTATTTGCAAGTGATATTATCATACAGCTAAGGGGATAAAGAACAAAAGAATCAACTCTAAATTTCATAAAATTAATGGGATAGTTCAATAAATAGCTAAATAAAAATACATATATAGCCCTGGTCTGTATGGCTCATTGTTTGGGAGGCATCCCATGCACTGAAAGTTGTCAGTTCCACTCCCGGTCAGGGCACATGCTGGGCTGCTGGCTCACTTCTGGATCTGCTGGCTCACTTGGGTATGCAGGAGGCAGCCGATCGATGTTGTCCTCTTACATCAATGTTTCTCTCTTTATCTTCCTCTCCCTTCTTCTCTCTCTAAAAATCAATTTTTAAAATTAAATAAATAGAAATATATATACAAGTATTAATAGTATCCCTTGAAAGGGCGAGGACTACGCCCTCCACCTTGCCCCAGTGTAAGGGCTACACCCTCCGTCTTACCTTGGCCATGTGCTCAGCAAGGCTTCTTGCC
>NW_006284468.1:122754-131820 GCF_000327345.1 Myotis davidii
TCGCTGGCTCCCAGGTGGGCCCTTGGGAATCTTGAAATCTGGGCACAACACCCTATATACCAGGAATAAATAGCTCAATTGATAATGAGAAAAAAAATTTCCTGTCATAATAGCAAAAAAAAACAACCACACATATTTTTAAATACCTGAGAGTGACAGTAATAATAACAACCACCAGAGATAACATTTATTGAACTTCAATAGAGGAGGAATGATAAGGGAAACAGGATTTGAGGAAGTTTGTTTGAGGGATTTTTTTTTAAAATAGAAGAGTTATGAACAGGTGTATAAGTCAGTGAGAAGGATCGCCTTGAATATAAAATGTTAAGTGTACTTGGGAGAGAAAGGCAAGTTGCCGAATTCATCTAATTAAACAAGTTGAACTTATGAATGCAGAGGCCCAGCTCCCGTCTACATTAGATGTTTTACTAACAATTGCTCCTGCTTCTCCCTGACCTGATCTTGTGCTGTGATGAATATAATCACTAAAATACCATTTCTCTGTTTGTCCGACTGTGGAAAAATCAGGATAAAATAAATAAATTCTTTTGACCTGATCTCTATCAATAGCATAATCAGTGTAATTGAAACAAGTGTACTGATAATCATGATAATTTGTCGTTTAAAGATAAAAGGACTCTATTGCTTTTATCATGCAGAAAATTGCTTTAATGCTTCATTGCATACTGCCAATGTGGACTTGGTCAAAATAAAATCTTCAGTCCAGGATTATAATTTTAATTGCATAATTGTGCAGGGAACAGAGAGGGTGAGATATTTTGTTTGGAAGCTGCTCTATTTTCCACTTTTCTGGCATTGATCCCATGTGATATTTTATCTTGAATATCAAAAATTACCATGGTACATTGTGATACATCAAATAGTCCCACTACACAGTGTTGGCCATGCAAACATGAGTTTGGATCACATGGAACCATTTCTTTCTGGACCTTATAGATTTGGTTAGAATAAAGATGAATGGGGCTTTAGGATCTGTGGACAGCCTCTTGCCAACAGGAAGTAAAAAGCCAGGGCCCTCAGGCACATAGCTACAAGAAATGAAGTCTGCCAATCCACCTAAAGAAGCTTGAAGTAGGATTCGTCCAGCCTCTAGATGAGATGCAGTCCAGCTAACACCAGCAGAGGAACCAGTTCTGGACTGGCGTGGCCAAGATCTTCACTGCCGTCGGGTTGGGGGTCTGGTCACTGCCACAGATTTTAGTCCAGCGGCTGATGAAACCCTCCCAGAGTTTGTAAGGTGTGTCTGAATGAAAGGAGCCAGGCTGTAGGCGGGATTGTCCATGTCAAGGGAAACAAAAGCAAAGGTAAACAAATGGAACTACATCAAACTAAAAACTGCTGCACAGTGAAGGAAATCATCAACAAAGCAACAAGGCAACCTACTGAATAGAAGATACTTGCAAATCATCCATTTGATAATGAGTTAATATCCAAAATATATAAAGAATTCACCAAACTCAACGACATAAAAATAAACAACCCAATTAAAAAATGGGCAGGATCTGAAAGCCATTTCCCAAAGAAAAAATATGGATTTTTTATTGCAGTATTTAGAAATTCATTTGGTTTACTTATATTTAAACTTGAATGATTTTTCCTTTAAAAGTAAATTAATGAAGATTTCTTAAATGTTTATTTTATATTAGATAAATATAACTATTAAAACAGAAACAAAAAAAAGATGTTGCAGAGATAGAATGCCAACTATAATTGAAAAAAAGCTTAAAGATTTTGAGGAGATGAAAAAAATATTGTCTGTTTATTAAGTGCTGAGGTTTCCAGCCATAAAGCTATTAGCAGTAGGATTTATACAGGTTTAAGGCAATAAAGATTAGAATGTTTCTTTTTATTTTTAGCAGAAAAGTAAAATGAATTCTTATATTTAAGATAGGCTTGTCAATGGGGGAAAAGGAGACATATGTAATACTTTCAATAAAGAATTTAAATTTTTAAAAAAAGACAGGCTGTCAAGCTATTTTTCTCTTCTTTGCCTTTGTTTATTCTTTTAATTAGTGGCCTTTTTATAATTTCTCTCTTTTCAGCACTAAGTTATGAAAGTGATGAGGGGTCACACATAAAGCATCAAGCTATAAAAGATCATTTCTTAAAGGTGGTATAGTTCTATAATGTGTTAAATTAACAAATAAGAACTTCACATTATTTTAGATGCTGATGCTAATTTAAGCTCCACCCAAGACCCATTTGTGAAAAATATACATTGATTCTTTCTAAAGGGTGTCCCAAAATTCACGCAAGAAGTAATTTTGATAGAAAATACAGGTTTATGATTAAAAATTGTAAATTTTTTATTGATTCATAAAGTATATAGTATAGGGTTATGTATGGAAAAGACAGCGTGACAGCTGACAGTTCAGGGTCATTAAAAATGGAGCACTACATGAAAGAACAATGCATTTTCATTGTTGAGCAATATTTTAAAAATAATGAAGGTTTGGCAGCTACAGTTCGCAATTTTCATGCAAAATATGGTCAGAATAGTGATTTAACTTGAAGTCTAAGGTTTATGCCAACAAGCCCACGACACCCACGCCTTGAAGGAGAAAATTGAGTGCTGTATCAACAAAATTCAGCCACATTTATGCAAAACAATCATGGCAAATTTCAACAAAAGAGTGCGTATGTGCCAGCAAAGCCGTAGAGGCCATTTACCCGATATGCTATTCCATACATAACCTTATACTGTATACTTTATAAATCATTAGAAAAATTTACAATTTTTAATTACAAACCTGTGTTTTCTATCAAAATTACTTCTTGCGTGAATTTTGGGACACCCTTTATAAGTAGCATGAAGCTATTCAACAGAAGATGCCTCAGGTCAGGTCCCCAGAAGGAACACTTTGAGGTGGATTTGTGTGAGAGGGTTTATTGAGATGCACTATCAGCATCAGTGCTTGCAGGAGAGTGAAGAAAGCAGGATGGGGCAAAGAAAGATGAACTTTGTAGCAATTTCAACAAAGGCTTCAGCTAATCCCATAAGAAGCTTCGGAGCTAGAATGCCCCTTCCGGTTTGTCCTGTGTTGGTAAGAAACAGAGCCTTTAGCCCTAGCTGATTTGGCTCAGTGGATAGAGCGTCAGCCTGTAGACTGAAAGGCCCCTGGTTCGATTCCAGTCAAGGGCACATTCCTGGGTTGCAGGCTTGATCCCCAATAGGGGGTGTGCACTTGGCAATGATTCTCTCTCATCGTTGATGTTTCTCTCTATCTTTCCCTTTCCCTTCCTCTCTAAAATCAATAAAAATATATTAAAGAAAAAAAGAAAGAAAGAAACAGAGCCTTTATACTCCCACAAGGACCGATTTTTGGATGTGGACTGCTTCCCCACAGAGCCAAGGCAAGTTCCAGATTCAAAGGGACTATATGCTATCTTGCACTAAAAATATCTGTGGCAATGGGAAAGCCACGCTTCTCTCTGTTTCCAGCTATAAAAACAGTTTCAACCAGAGAATCACCTATTGTCTCTTCTACTTTGACAACCCTAACGTTGGTGCCTTGATTTTCAGGAAATTCAAGAGGAAAAAGTTTCAAATATAATGAACTTTCATGCCTCATAAAAAGTTCAGTTTCACTTAGATCTTGAAGTCTTCGATCCTATTATTTCCCAGTTAAATAAAATCCAAAACTTCGAAGTAATTTTCAAATCCCTCTGCTAACATCAATACTGATACCTTTTAACTAAATCTAAAAGTAAAATCTCAGTCCCAAAACAAGAAGAATGAAGATGATTGATCATAGATTCTCATTGAGACAAGAATCCCAGGCTGCTGAATTCAAACTAAAAATTCAAAAGAATGTATTTAATCTTAACTCTGTCATCATCTATTTTTCTAAAGGAACAAGGTTGCTAGTGAACCCATAATAAATTAGATTATCCCTGCAAAACCTAGTTGTGTTGTTTCTCCCACTGAGAAGAAGCAAAATAGCCACACTCCCTTCTTCATTGTCTTCTATCCGTCTTTGAAAATGTCATTAACTATGTCTGGGGTCTCTATTACTCAGAGTAGCCAACTGATAGATATAAAAGATCATCTGCTCTTACAAACATATGAAAATGAGCCAACTTTATTTGGGCACTTGAATATAATTGCCCGGGAGAGGTGCAAAAGAAAACTGTAATGACTACACTAGGTTTACTGTCTCACTCCATTAGACTTGTGTAGCATCTTTGTTCCTTAGAGGAACAAAATGGAGAGAACTAAAAATAGAGGACATTGATCTTTTCCTGGCACTAAGCTTTCATGGAGAATCGCTTTTTGCAAAAGAGAAGCTTTATTTCATCTATTTAAGATTCCACATCATGTGTGCAACATAGCATTTTAATGTATTTCATTCCTAGTCCTGCCTTTATTTTGTCAACAGCAACTTTAATATTAATGATTTATGTCTGAAAATACATAGTTTGGAATAAAATGACTTCTCTTTGTCTCATAGGCAGGAAGCTAACTTAAACTGCTATTAGACTGTCAATGAACATGAAAAAAAAATTCAAGCCATTGATTTTAACAGAAATTGTACACTGTTTACACTTGTGAAAGCCCATTTTTAGTTATTTAAAACAATTTTCTATTATAAAGCACTGACATATTCCCTGCTGTTTTCATCGGGGGATGTGTTCCCATTTTTCTACTGGAATGTTTCCATGAACTTATATAGAATTAAACCCCAATTTCTGTGTAATGCTTCTAGAATATATAATGATAAGACTGTGCATTTTTGTAGTAAGAAGAGAATTTTGTGTCTTATTCAACAATAACCATACTACTTAGTGCATCCCTTCAAGTTTTCAAAACTAAGAAATGATGGACAAATAGTTCTCAAAGATTGGTAACTAACAAAGAATGCCAACAGTAAATTATTTCTGACATCTAAGCTCCACCTAACTGTACATCTAGTTTATTTTTCTTTCAAGACATTATCCTGAGTCATTCCAGAAGCAGACATACTGAAAGAGCCAGCTTCCTGGACTACAGACCCAAGGAGTGCACCTGTGAAGTGCCACACTCCCACTGACACCACAATAACAAGAGAAAAAGAAGATCCAGTGTGTCATTCATTCCTTCAATGACATGTTTCACCTGTAAGAACATACGCTATGATTAAAAGAAGAATTTGGAAACAAATGATAACTCGGGCCAAAAACCAGACTGACGATTAAGAAGAGTTTTATTCCTGAAACTGTAATTAGCTCACAACCACTCATCTTATGTACAACACCATCAACAAAGCAACCACAAGGCAGACAGACAGGCATTGATTTGCTTTCCCGAGCAGCAGGGGCTTCAGTGAGTCAGACCTCTGGGAAACTAACTGCTCCTTAAAGACTTCATAGTTTACAAGTGAACTGTGAAACTCAGACTGGCTCGCTCATTAGGCTTTCGTGGTGTGAAATTTTTACCTATCAAGGGGCAAGTTTCTTTTTCTCTTTACTCCTGAAAAATAATGAGAGGAGAAACAATTCACATCAGCTGTATGAAACAAATATTTTTCAAATTATCCACCCAACCCCTCTCTATTCCCTGTCCACAGCCTCCCATACCTTTGTCATACAAACATATGGAAAGACAAGTATGTGGGGCGCAGCTACAGTGTTTTGGCCAGGTTCAAGCTTCGGACTAGTGAAAGGACAGGGTCCTTTCATTGCCACATGCAAGTCCCAGCTGGAGGGCAGGGCCCTCCCAGCACAATTATAGCCAACAGCTATGGTTGTAAGCTTGAACCTATGGTCCAAACAGGTGGCCCCACGTGCCTCGTGCTAGAGCTCAGGTGCATGTAGTTGAGTAGGGTTGGAACTCACGAGAATGCTGTAAACAACTTGATCACGCCCCTGCTTTGCCTCGTGGCATCTGCTATAAAATAAAGACACAGCTTGTGGACGCTGGCACTGTCTCCTCCTCAGGGAGCAGCGTCCCACCGAGACCCAGCTTTCATTCTCTTGTCTGTCTTTTCTCAATCCTTTCACTCCCCCTCCCCCCCCCACTCAGGATCACCTTTGGCCGTAACACAAGTACACATGTGTAGAGCTTTGTGGCTATTTATACACGAAAGGAATCTTCTTATCCATAGTACTTTGAAAATTACTTTTTTAATTCCAGAACAATAAACGTAGGACATATTTTTTCTTTTTGTAAAAAAAAAATAAAAATATGTTTTTATTGATTTCAGAGAGGAAGGGAGAGGGAGAGAGATAGATGCGGGAAGCCACCCACTGCGGATACTATCATGAGAGTGCACCAAGGAATGTGGAAGGCCGATGGACCTTGGGCATTAGCAGGGTTAATGCTAAGCACCATTGTTCTGTTGAGATAGTGGAGGCTTGAAGCAATTTCCTGACCTAATAGCCTCAAATTAAATGTTTACTGGACCTTACTGATCTTCATTGACCTTAGAGACTGTCTGTCTGCTACCTGTTTGCCATGCTTTACTGAAGGCAAGATGTGTATCTGAAAACAGAATAAAAAGCAGATAAGGCCAGGTTTCAGCATGCCTCCCCAAGAGAGAGGTTTCCACCTGGCCCCCCATGCCTTCTAAATTCATACTTCTAGTATAGTATTTTTATTTTTGTGTTGGCCCCTCCTTCAGATCCTGAACCCTAGCTGTGCAGGTCACGGCAGACAGAAACATCAATGATGAAAGAGAATCAATTGGCTGCTTCCTGCATTCCCCCTACTGGGGATCAAAACCCAGGCATGTGCCCTGACTGGGAATCAAACCATGACCTACTGGTTCATAGGTCGGCACTCAACCATTGAGCCACACTGACTGGGCAGATTTTTTCTTATTAATAGCTGAATAATATATCTTATTATGGGTGTAATACAATTTAATAATCTCTCTATTGAAATCAATTTCAGGTAACTTTCAGATTTTTGCTTCTACTAATAATATATCAATAAACTCCTTAGATATTGAGTTTTTATTTTAATGGGATAGATTTCCAAAAATGGGACTCCTGTGTAAAAAAGGTACCTATATTATCTATTTTTAGTTACATAACTACTTTTCTTAAATGCTATAGTAATTTATAGTTCTACTAGAAGAAATTAGTGCATATTCTCTTATTGGCTATCATTACTCTTTAATTTTTGGCAATCTGATAGATGAAAAGTAGTTTATCATGTTTGCTTCAGTTTGCACTCCCCTAACTACTCCTCAAGTTGAATGTCCTCTCTATAGTGCTTCTTATATAATTTTTACTGTTTTGGTTAGCCCTTCCAGTTTCTTGAGTTTTATTTTTGGTATCAATTTGTGGGAGATCCTTGAAGGACATGAACACTTTACCTAAAATATGGTTAATATTGCTGAAAACTCTCCCACAATCTCCATATGCGATCTGAAGTTTTTTCTCAGCCTATGGTTCTCTTTTACTTTTGTTTATGATGTCTTTTGCCATGTACCTTTATATAATTATGACAGAGACTACCAGTTATCCACCACAATTCATCCTGCTTTCTCCTTTGATGCATGGCTAACTGTACTTCCCTGCTCCTCTGCGGTGTGGCCCGGGACTAACTGTCACCGGTGTTATGTCCTCAGGAGCAGTGTGCACCTCTTCCCAGATGCAGGCCTTAAAAAGCAGCCATGTTACCTCCAGACGCTCTTTCTCCTCCCAACAGCTGGAACCTGACCATGACAGTCCAGTTTTGACCATGGAGAGGCCAAGACCCTATGAGTTGACAAAGCCACAGGTATCAAGCAGGATCCAATAAGGAGGTAGAAACCGGGGGGGGGGGGGGTTTAGCATAAAGAATTTGTAGCTCTGATAAATAAGTGACTGTAAACTATAAGGAAAGACTACATGTGACCCTAGAGCAGGGGTGGGCAAACTTTGTGACTTGAGGGCCACAATGGGTCTTTAAACTGGACTGGAGGGCTGGAACAAAAGCATGGATGGAGTGTTTGTGTGAACTAATATAAATTCAAAGTAAACATCATTACATAAAAGGGTACGGTCTTTTTTTTTTTTAGTTTTATTCATTTCAAACAGGCCGGATCTGGCCCGCGGGCCGTAGTTTGCCCACGGCTGCCCTAGAGCTAACAGAGGGCAAGTAAGGCCAAACTTAGAAAGGGCCACCCAAGGCTGAGGGTCAGCCCACTGATAGCAGAGAGTTTTGCTTGTTGGCCCCATCCAGAGCTGGTCTATAGTCACTACACAAGCAGGAGACAGCCCTCCAGAGTTCAGGTGGGTGAGGCCATGCAGAGGACACAGTCTGTAAAGGGAACTGTGGCACCGTGCAGGCGGGACACCTTTGGGAGCCAGTTTCGTTGTGAAGAGGGCCTCAGGAAAGTCATCACCAGGCCAGGCTAACGCTGTAAAGCTGCCAAGGGACCTCTAGTGGGTGCACATTCGGGGCCTGTGTGTGGGCTGCGCCCAGCGGTAACCTAAAGGAACCCTCTGCTTTCCTGTAAGGTGTTGTACAGAGCCCCAGAAAGCATCTAAACCGTGTGTCCTGGGGAAGGGGAAGAGGAATTGGAGCTGGCGGCAGGACAGAGCAGGGATTTTTGATCTGCTCTGAGAGGAATCTTGGCACCAGCTTTACTGAGATCAGCTGTGAGGAGAGGCAGGAGACCCACGTGAGGCTGACTTTGAAACCCCTCCTGCTTGGACCAGAGGCACAAGGGCACCAGGTCTCACAAAGCAGGTTTTCTGGTAGTTTGTTTGTTTCTTTATATAGTTTTATATTTAGATGGCATCTTACAGGATCCACTGGGAAGGCTTATATTAGAGAGACAGACCAGCGAGAGCTGGGTTTGTATCTGTACTGTGGAGAGGCTGACCTGAGCAACCTGTGAGTTCAGCCAGCCAGTACTGGGAAAGGAGGGGTAGAGAACATCTACCTCTCTTGCAGGCTGGGAGCAGCCCCTCAAACAGGAAAGCGGGTGGGCCAGCTCTCTGAAGCCCTAATACCCTCACTGAGCCCAGTTTGATGGGTATAGGGAGAACAGCTCAGAGAAAGTGATTCCACAAGTAAGACTCTCAGGGACTATTGTTCAGGATCAGGAGGAAATGCTTAACACTCCCTTCCCT
>NW_006284468.1:131844-136214 GCF_000327345.1 Myotis davidii
ACACACACACACACACACACACACACACACCTGCTGGGGGCTTAGCAGGCTATGCACTCACCAGAGACTCTTTTGATCAATCCCACTGAGCCCAGGACAGATGAAGCTGCCCAGATAGAAAAAGCAGCAGGCTATATCCACTCTGAATCTGCCTCAGGCCATTTTAGGGAGAAATAGAGTTGGAGGATATGGTAGAGACTGATGATTTGGCTTTGAAGCAGAGATTAAATTCCCCTCAGTGAGTGCCTGATGGGGAAATCTCTAAGTAAGGGGACCACTAGCCCTAGCTATGCTAGCCTGTGTCCACCTTAAAAACTCTCTTCTGAAGACACTGGAAAAAGATCAAGACAACTGCCGGGGTGAGGGTGGGGTGGGGTGGGGCGGGGAGGCGGAGTAGCTGATAGGTAGAGGTGGTCCTCAGAGAACCTCAGACTGGTCAGCTACAACGGGACAACCAAGATTCAAACTTGGGCCAAAACCGGTTTGGCTCAGGGGATAGAGCATCGGCCTGCGGACTGAAAGGTCCCAGGTTTGATTCCGGTCAAGGGCATGTACCTTGGTTGATGGCACATTCCCAGTGGGAGATGTGCAGGAGGCGGCTGATTGATGTTTCTCTCTCGTCGATGTTTCTAACTCTCTATCTCTCTCCCTTTCTCTCTGTAAAAAATCAATAAAATATATTTTTAATAAAGTCAAACTTGGAAAGCTTCTGAAAGTGGCTGGCACAAAGTACCTCTCAGGAGGCCTGAAATTAGCATGCAAAGCACTGAGCATCAGACACATAAGCTGCCCGGGCAAACCTTACTTGACTGGCATTATTGTTTTTTGAATTCTGTTTTATTTCATTTGGCTTTGCTTATTTTTGTTATTCTTTTTCATTTTTTTTTTTGCTTTACTGCTTTATGTTATTATTATTATTACGTTTTTTCCCTTTTCTCTCATTTCTTTCATATATCTTATTGGCCTCATTCATTACTCGACCTTTCTTTTTCCTTTTTCTTTTCCATTCTTTCTTTTACTTTACCTTTCTCTCTCTTGTTGTTACCTTTGCATAACTTTTTTTCTTTCTTTCTCTGTCTTCTTATCTTTTTCTACTGTTTCCCTTTTCCTACTCTCTACCCTTATTTTGTTTGCTTTCCCTTCTTTCTTTTCAGAATCTTTTTTCTGCCATCTTTATCTTCCAGTATCCTCTTTATTTTTTTTTTCTTTTGCTATTAACAATAATATCCTTTTCTTTCTTTTGTCTTAGTATTTGTGGTCTTTCTTCTCTTTCCTAATTCTCTTCTACCTTGGGTTATTTTCATTGCTGTTTTTGAGATAGTTTGTGTGTTCCTGTTTGTTTCCTATCATTTTGGTTTGGTTTTGTTTCTCCCTGTCAACATCTTACAATAGCTCACATGATGCGGCAGTGGCTGAGCCTCACAGTTAGCTAAGCTGAGAGGAGATTCCTCCCACGAATGGGACAATAATCTAAACCCAATCACAACAGGATAACCAAAATTATACACAAAAGAGACATATAGCTTGGTTGTATAAGGAAGCCACACCACTGGGTACCACAGCACATTTACTACAAAAGCCCACCCCACAAGACTGGGAGTCATAGCAAGTGTATCTAATATATAGATACAAATACAAAGAGACAACTAAAGTGGGGAGACAAAGAAACTGCCCCTAAATTAAAGAAAAGGAGGAACTGACAGAAAAAGAACTAGATGAGATAGAAGTAAGCAAGTTATCAGATATAGAGCTCAGAATAATGGTTATAAGATGCTCCAGGATCTCAGTGAGAACTACAAGAAACTAAATGGGAACTTCCAGGAACTCAGTGAAAGCTACATCAGCATGAAAAAAAGGTATAGATAGTATGAATAAGAACCACGCAGAAATGAAAAATAATATACTATAATATCAAGAATACACTGGAATGAATTAAAATCAGGATTGAATAAGTGACCTTGAATAAAAGGTAGAAAAATACTCAATTAGAGCAGCAAAAAAAGAAAAAAATAATTAAATATAAGGAGAATGGTTTAAGGGAAAATTGGAACAACATAAAACATAACAACATCCACATCATAGGGATGACAGAAGGAAAAGAAAGTGAGAAAGGGATAGAGAGCTGTTGAAGGAAATAATGACAGGAAACTTCCCTATGCTAGTGAAGGAAAAAGCCACACAATATCAGAAAGCACAGAGGGTACCAATAAAGATAAACCCAAAGAGACCCAGTCTAGGCCACATCATAATTAAAATGGCAAACATTAAGTACAAAGAGAGAATCTTAAGGGCCACAATAGAGAAACAGTCAGTGACCTACATGGGAGCTCCCATATGGCTGTCAGCTGATTTCTCAACAGAAACTATACAGACCAGAAGGAAATGGCATGAAGTATTGAAGGTAATGAAGAGGAAGATTCTGAAACCAAGACTACTCTATCCAGCAAAGTAATTATTCAAAATAGATGGTGAAATAAAAGGCTTCCCAGACCAAAAAGAAAAAAAGAAAAAGAAAAAAAGAAAGGCTAAAGGAGTTTAATACCACCAAACCAACAGTTATAATAAATGTTAAAGGAACCACTGTAAGAAGAAAAAACAACCAAAATGCTATGGTACAGAGCAAAAGCAGTCTCAAAAGGGAAATTCATAGCACTACCTCCAGAAACAAGAAAAAGCTCTAACAAACTCTCTAACACTATAACTAAAAGAACCAGAAAGGAAACAACAAGAAAATCCCAGACTAAATAGAAGGAAGGAACTAAAGAACAGAGCAGAAATAAATGACATAGAGACTAAAAAAAACAATAGAAAAGATCTATGAATCCAAGAGCTTGTTCTTTGAAGATAAACGAGAGCTGAGGTGACGGGTCACGGGGAGGAGGATGGAAGGACGTGGAGCCTGTCCCATGGGAGAGGCACCAGGCTCCTTGGCTACCCCACCCAGCAGCTTTCCTAGGCCCCTGCACAGCTGTCACCCTCTGCCCCTCACTGCTTCCCCGCTTCCTTTCAAGGTTTTAGACTTGGTTTCTTTGACTCAGCCCCACCCTGCCCCCCGTCCTGGCCTCCAGCAGGCATGCCTAGCCCATCCCTCCCACCCCTTGTAATGGTGCTACCCACTCTCCTGGAGTAGTGAAACTTAACAAATAAAAAGAAGCAGCTCTAAAGATTATAAATTACACACTGAGAACACCACAGGCTGCAGAGGGCTGCCCAGTCCACAGTTCTCGGATCACATGTAGCAGCCTTTCACACCACCCAGTCCCTCCTGGCTCCCGCTCCCACCTGCCTCCCCCTGGGGCTTGGGCCAAACCCTAGGAGCTTCCTGATGGCTCTCACCTCACACCTCACTTCCAGCCCACTAGCGCCTGCAGCAAGCTAACCTATCAGTTGGAGTGTCTGCCCCCTGGTGGTCAGTGCACGTCATAGCGACAGGCCAAGCAGTCGAACTCCCAGTGGAACTCCGGTTGAGGGAACAGTTTGCATATTAGGCTTTTATTATATAGGATGTCTTCATTGCCTGCTGAAATATGGCAGGGATTGGTTGAAAACATATATATACTAGAGGCCCGGTGCACAAAAATTTGTGCACTCGGGGGTCCCTCTGCCTGGCCTATGCCCTCTTGCTGTCTGGGACCCCTCGGAGGATGTCCACCTGCTGGCTTAGGCCCGCTCCCTGAGGGATCGGGCCTAAGCTGCAGTCGGACATCCTTAAGGCTGCTGAGGAGGCGGGAGAGGCTCCACCACCTCCGCTGTGCTGGCAGCCATCAGCCTGGCTTGTGGCTGAGCAGAGCTCCCCCTGTGGAAGTGCACTGACCACCAGGGGGCAGCTCTTGCATTGAGCATCTGGCCCCTAGTGGTCAATGTGTGTCATTCCAAGTCATTCTGCTGTTAGGGTCAGTTTGCATATTACTCTTTTATTATATAGGATAGAGGCCTGGTGGGGGCTGGCTGGTTTGCCCTGAAGGGTGTCCTGGATCAGGGTGGGGGTCCTTTGAGTGGATCAGAGCCAGGCCATGGCAAGTGGGAAGCTTAGCTTCCTCCATCATTGGGGCAACCAAGCCTCCTGCTTGCTTCAGCTCCATAGCTGCCGGCCACCATCTTGGTTGAGTTAATTTGCAGATAGTCGCTCTGATCGGCTGGTGGGCATGGCTTAAGTTGCAGCCAAGGTATGGTCAATTTGCATGTTTGTCTTTTATTATTATCTATAATAAAAATGTAATATGCTAATTATACTAGACATTTTTCTGGACGACCTTCCAGACAAAGCTGGGGCTACAAGGGAAGCCCAGGTCCCAGGTGCCAGAGGGAAGCCAGTGCCAGCAGCCAGGGGAAGGAAGGCCTACTCTTGCACAAGTTTCGTGCATCGGGCC
>NW_006284468.1:138461-145938 GCF_000327345.1 Myotis davidii
AGCCCAGAGTCTGAAGCCCCCTCCCGATTGAAAACAACAACCGCGCCCTCGGCTGCCAGCCCGCTCCGCGCACTCCGCACCTGAGTATTTCACTTCCGCACTGTGCCTCCTCTGAGTCTGGGTATGATATTCTCTTTACTCCTAGGTGTAGAATTACCACTCAGCCAGCCCTCCTGTGGTTCTGGATGATGTCTGTTCCGTCTTTTAGGTGTAATTTGAATTGGTTGTTCGAGGCAGCAATCTCCGGCGTTAACCTATGCCGCCATCTTGGTTCTCCCTCTAATGTTTATATATTTTGACTGCATGGCATTTGTATGTGGTCAATAAAAGTTTATTAAATGAATCAATATTTCACTTTTGCTATATTGCCTTTAACTCCCAATATCAGAACTTCAAATTTTTAAGAGACTATTAACATTGCAGTAAAGTAGTATGTTGGCTTGCCAGTGATGTTATGCCCTGAAGGAATGCTGCCCTCTGCTGGCATCCTGTTAAACAGCACAGATATGGTACCTACAGTGCAGGCTGGCTTACATGGTGGTTCTAATCCCACTGCATGCTGAACCCAGATAACCACACGGTCATAAACAATTTACAGAAGGCCAGTAGTACAGAATGTTCACTTTCACTTCACAGTCTGTGAAAGACAGGTAGAATACTAAGTAGGAAATGAAAACGTAAATTTATTTATGGAGCTCCTGAATTACCTTAAATATTTGTAACATTTTTATTATGTCCATAATTTATGCCAATCTTGCTAGGACCACACACTGTACCAAAGAAATTTAAAATATGAATGCCACTATAGTTCCATGGTCCCAGGGAAAGTGAAGAACCTCAAGTAACTGGTGGTCCCAATCTTTGATTCTCTGAAATTATAAAATAAATGTATATCTATTGACTTGAAAATACATTAATAATAGAGTAAGTTAAAACAGCATGATGAACACAGTATGTGCATGTGTACATGTATGTGTATAGATTTATATAGATATACACATGTATGTGTGTGTTTCTAGTTATGCACACATTTTATATGTATATATTTGTAAGAAGAAATGTCAGAAATAATATATGCAAATGCTAATGGCTCTAATCAGTAGATAGCGAAATTTTTAGCTGCTCTTAATTTTTATCTGTATTTTTTTAATTTTTTCTAAAATAATCATGAATTCCTTACTGAGATAATAAAGAAAAAAGAAAACAGAAAAACTCATAGACAATGTTACCAGGGGAAACTTTAATAGATAAGACCTGAAATCAAAATTAAAACTATCCTGCCTAGTGCAAGTTAAAAGGCACCTCCTGATGCAAACATCAAGAGAAATAGATCTTCGGCTGTCAATGAATAGGAAGAAATGTGCAAAAACCCAAAAGGCTGTCTTGTTGGGGAGTGAGCCTTGTGAGGCATGGTTCAGCCCCCTTAATGTGGCAATTAATCATTATGTCAGTTTCTTCTTCATTAAGAAGCCAAAGAAGTCAGGCCCCTGGTTTCTCTAGAAATATGGCTTGCTGAAAAACTGTTTGAGTTATTCCAGAAAGGAACCAAACTGTAAGTACTTGAATACCCTATAAGTGCTCAAGAAAGGGGGAAATGGCATGAACAGTTGGCAAAGAAAGCTCAGCAATTTTCTTTTTAATTATTGAGATAAGAAAGTGAGTTTGGTTTCATTTAGCTGTTCAAATAGAAATCCATTTAAATATTTAAACAGGAAAGCCTCCTGGTTTACCATCCCGCCCTTCTATAACAGCTGTGGCCTTTCCACGGAGATAGATCTTATAGTGGATTTGGTTTGGAAAACTTTTATTTTAAGGGTTAGAAATTGATTTCAAGTGACTTCAGCAGAGTAAAACACACATAATTGTGTATTTGCTTTGGAGGTAAGTCCACACTCCCTTGCAGTACAAACTAAATCTCCTACTGGTAAACACTAGGATATTTGGCTTTTGAATTGCTTCTCTTTTAGAGATGCAGTCCTGATAATCCCTTTCACAAACCAGTAAGGACCCAAACCCTCCCAGAATGCCTTGCCCTTACTTCCTAGACATCACTGTGCACTGCTTTCCTCCATTCTACTTGGGCAAATAAATTCAACAACAGCAAAGCAATAAATATTTGAATGTGCCTACTTGTTATCCCCAAAGAAAATTTACCCTCTCAGATGGGTCCCCATAACCAGACAAAACTTGCTGTTCTCTTCCAAAACCAAGCTCATTCCAGAATTTAAAGAGTTTCTTAATTGTATGCCCTTCAAGAAGTAATCCCATAAGAAGGGGGAAAGGAAGCCTGTCCCAGCATGTAACCACCCCATCAGCCTTGTTATGCTTCGCCTCCAAGGTTGGACTCTGTTTTGAATGCCCAGCCCATTTTTTTTATCCAGAAAAATATTTTGACCTGGCTTGATTGTCAATACCTCTGTCTCCCTTAAACATGTAAGTTTCAGTCATTCTCTGGTAATTGTTCCCAATTGCCTTGTACATACTTTGGGAAGAGTTCTAACACTATTCCAAATTTTAAAAAATATATTTTTATTGATTTCAAAGGGATAGGGAGAGGGAGAGAGAGATAGAAAAATCAATGATGACAGAGAATCATTGGCTGCCTCCTGCATGCTCCCCACTGGGGATCAAGCCCGCAACCCGGACATGTGCCCTTGACCAGATTCAAACTTGAGACCCTTCGGTCTGCTGGCCAACTCTATTCACTGAGCCAAGCCAGCTAGGACCACTATTCTAATTTTTGGTTTACATGTCTGTCTTCTCCCTTTAGACTGTGAATTCCCAAGGAACCTGACTGTCTCTCATAATAATATTTCCAGTACCTGCTGTTTAATAACTAAATGCTGAATGAATGAATGAATGAATGAATATAGCAACCCTTACACAACCCAATTTGCTTGCATATTTCTACATGTACAATACAAAGATTAACAGATCCAAAAAGACAGTTTGAGAGTTTTATCTCAACCCTTGAAAATATGTCATAAAATGGAATTGAACAAGTATTACTTTAACTAATACATAACAAAGTAGCATTTGTTAATATTTCTATAGAGGATAGTGTGAAAGTAGTGATGCTCACTTCAGGGTGTCTCAGGGAGGAAATCAGCTTTTCAAGAAAGAAAGCAGATTTTCCCAGTAGCTCAATTTCCTTTCACGAAATTCAGTTAAACCAAAATAGCCAGCCAATAACTGTTTCACATTTTGTCACCCCAAAGAATGTAATTTTTCCCTGCCAGGTTGGTGTGAACTTCCCCACATTACTTTCTTCAGCTGTGTGTGCCATAGGTGACTAAGAAAAAAAAAATCTTAAATACCATTGCTTGGTTTAACAGTAGAAGGCCCTATAAATTGTTGTGCCCCCAATTAGTTTAAACTTTCATTTTCTTTAATCATCTCTCTTCCTTGGGAAACTTGTACCTCCATAACCATGAATTCTACTTTTCCTCTAAGTTCTTCTCTAATACTTCCTAAACAATAAACATAAATTTCTTCTCATAACCTTTGAAATTAATCCCTTTTTGGTTAAGTTCAATTTTGTCTGCTTTTTGCTAGCCAACAAGCAAGTTGAGAAAGATAGTCACTTTTTCAAGTGCACTGTAGCACAAAATGCATTCCACAAGCTAGCACAAAATCATCTGCAAACCAAAAAAGCCCCAGGCTGATAATCCAGCAAAGATCTAGGCCCGTGATGGTGACCCTTTTGAGTTCGGCGTGTCAGCATTTTGAAAAACCCTAACTTAACTCTGGTGCCATGTCACATATAGAAATTTTTTGATATTTGCAACCATAGTAAAACAAAAACTTATATTTTTGATATTTATCTTATATATTTAAGTGCCATTTAACAAAGAAAAATCAACCAAAAGAAATGAGTTCGGGCGTCACCTCTGACACACGTGCCATAGGTTCGCCATTCTAGGCTGTCAATAATCCATTACTTGATTTGTTCACTTGTGAAGCCACGGGTTTGATGTATAGAAATACAAAGCAAAAGTCATTTTATATCATAATTCGATTAAGAAAAAAAGATTAATCCCTATTACCTGAATATTTCAGATGAACATGGGACATCCTGAACAGTATAAGCAGAAATGTCAGATTGAATGCATTTGCAACAGCTAATGTCCATATTTAAGAGGCAAAACAGTACACTTTGCCTATATTGACACTTTTGTTTTCAACTAATAGGTTTAACTAATTCATCTCTAAAAGTCTATGGGTAATTTCATCCTTCAGGAAGTTGGTACATCCATAGTTGTGTTAAACTTAGCAAAATGATCATTTATGTTAGTGCATACTCTAATTCCCAAAGCTGAGAGCTAAAGCTAAATATCCTCTGGATATACTCAGATCTAACAAAGTGGTACATCAAATCGATCTTTTGGTGTGCTAATTAGAGAGCAATGTGAATTGACATAATATTTTATTTATGATAGACACAGACAAAGTCTTTGATGGTGTTGAAATAGAAAATATTGTTAAATATGAAATGTATTTTATTTCCTAAGCTACATGCAAAACAGATTAGCTTTTACTCTGAAAACATGGGTGAAACTCCACCTGTGCATCTGTGGCTATCAATTAGACACTACAGTTCCAATTTAGGATTATTATGTAAAGTTGGGTTTTTTTCCAAAGCTGTGGTGGGTTATAAGTGGAACAAACACATGTAAGTGAAGATGAAATCTAAATACCTAAGCTCTGAATTTAGAAACAGAAAATATGATGGATAAGATAGCATTCATCTTGTTTCTGGATTTATTTCCCCCTTGGAAAATTCTTAAAGAAGAAAAATTTCCCCGGGGGGAGTCAGTCCCTGTTATTAAAAATTCAGGAGGTTTATATAGAGAGAAGCCACGTAACAGAATATTCTATGGCAATATTGGGTAAGTGGCAATATTTGTAGATGGTAATATTTGAGGTCTAGAACCCATATTAAAATTTGAAACACTTTGATTTATCATAAATCGAATATATGGTTTATCAAATTAGCAAAATGTTTGCTTGTAATAATGCTTAAAGCTAATACTGCAGCTACTGTAGTTATGAATAATTTAAATATGAATTTACATATTTAATCATTTCTGTCTAAAAAAATAGTAAAATGCAATGTTAGGTTGACTGTTTTTCTGATTTCCATGCAAATTACCAATGTAGTAAATTTGCTTGTCACTAATACAGTCAAGAATTTATTTAATTACTGAATATTTTTGTTTTTCTATAAATCTTATAGGCTTTTCTGAAGGAATAACTTTGTAGAGCTCTAATACCTAATTCCTTGATATTTGGAGTCGAGGTTACTTTATAAAATCTAATAATACCATTTATTATTTAAACAAAAATAAAACCTATCATCTAAACTATATTATTTTATTTTACCTTTATTGTTAAATGTATTACAGATGTCCCTATTTTTTTCCCATTGACCTCCTCTATTTTGCACCTGCCCCTTCAGGCCTTCACCACACTATTGCCTGTGTCCATGGGTTAGATAGATAGATAGATAGATAGATACATAGATAGATACATAGATAGATACATAGATGATAGATAGATACTTCTAAGTTCTTTGGTTCATCACTTCCCATCCGCCTCCTTCTCTCTGAGATTCATCAGTCTGTTCCATACTTCTATGTCTCTGGATCTATTTTGTTCATCAGTTTATTTTGTTCATTAGATTCCACATATAAGTAAGGTTATGTGATACTTATATTTCTCTGACTGGCTTATTTCTGTTAGTATAATACTCTTTAGGTCCCTTCATGCTGTCTCAAAGGAAAAGAGATCCTTATTTTTAATAGCTACACAGTATTCCATGGTATAAATGTACCACAGCTTTTTTATCCACTCATCTACTGATGGGCACTTCGACTGTTTCCAGATCTTAGCTATTATAAATTGTGCTACTATGAATGTAGGGGTACTTATATTCTCTCTGGTTAGTGTTTCAGGTTTCTTAGATATATTCCTAGAATTGAGATCACTGGATCAAATGCAGGTCCAGTTTTAAATTTTTAAGGAAACTCCATACTATTTTCCATAATGGCTGCACCAGTCTGCATTCCCACCAGCAGTGTACAAGAACAGGCAAGTAGATCAATGGAACAGAACAGAGAACCCAGAAAATGACTTTAGCCATTGTGCTCAATTAATATTTGACAAAGGAGGCAAGAGAATACAATGGAGTCAAGACAGTCTCTTCAATAAATGGTGTTGGGAAAATTGGACAGATACATGCAAAAAAATGAAACTAGACCACCAACTTACACCACAAAAATAAACTCAAATGAATAAAAGACTTAAATGTGAGTCATGAAAACATAAAAATCTTGGAAGAAACCATAGGCAGCAAAATCTCAGACATCTCTCACAGCAATAAGTTTGTGGATACATCTCCTGAGGCAAGGGAAACTAAGGAGAAAATGAACAAATGGAACTACATCAAAATAAAAAGCTTCTGTACAACAAAAGAAACCATCATCAAAAGGAAAAGGGAGCCCACTGTATGGGAGAACATATTTGGCAATGATACATCTGATAAGGGGTTATCTTCCAAAATATATAAGGAACTCATACAACTTAACAAAAAGAAGACAAACCATCCAATTTAAAAAAAGTGCAAAGGACCAAAATAGACACTTCTCCAAAGTGGACATACAGAAGGCCAAGAGACATATGAAAAAAAATGCTCAAAGTCACTAATCATAAGAGAGATGCAAATTTAAATGACAATGAGGCATCATCTCATACCTGTCAGAATGGTTACCATCAACAAATCAAAAAATGACAAGTGCTGGCGAGAATGTGGAAGAAAGGGAACACTAAAAACTATATTATCTCAAATGCTCATTGTTCATAACAATCTTTACTTTTATTGTTAATAACATCATCTTAGAAGATGACTACATTTTGTTTTGTGTTTTACTCTGTGCATTTGATGTGTTTATTTTAGATAAGACACTATTTAATTTAGTTAAGATTCCTGTTCTCTGAAAGAAGGAAATAGGCCAGGGGAGGTGGGAATTGTCCTTGGAATTGTCGAACTTGAGATGACAAAACAACAGGTGGTTACTAGTCTTTATAAACTTACTAGAGGCCCGAGGCACAAAAATTGCAGCCCCTGGTCGGGCTCAGAGCAGGGCCGATTGGGGAGTTGGAGCGCCGCCCCCTGTCATGCACAGAGCAGGGCAGATCGGGAGGTTGCGATGCCACCCCAGTCACGCTCAGGGTAGGGCCGATTGGGGGATTGGGGGATTGGGGCACCGTCCCCTGTCACACTCAAGGCAGGGTCGATGGGGAGGTTGGGGCGCTGCCCCCTGTCACACACAGAGCAGGGTCCATCAGAGGGTTGGGGAGCTCCCCCCTGTCATGCACAGAGCAGGGCCGATCAGGGGTTTGGGGAGCTCCCCCCTGTCATGCTCAGAGCAAGGCTTATCGGGGGTGTGGAGCTCCCCCCGTCACGCACAGAGCAGGG
>NW_006284469.1:0-1031 GCF_000327345.1 Myotis davidii
CCAGGCCACCGTGGCCACCTTCCGGAATGCTGACGAGAACAAAGCCATCATGGACACATGAAGGTCATGGCTCAGTGCATTCCTGGACAGGAGGCTGGTGTTGAGAAATCTGTGGAGCCTGGGCTGACTTCAGGGTTGTGCCCAAGAGAGAACCAGGCCTGGGTGTCTGTGCCATGTTGAGGCTGGAGGAGAGGCAGTTGGTTGGTGGGAAATGCAAGGTTGGCAAGCATCTCCCTGCCTAATGCATTGAGTGGCATGTGAGATCCCGGGCCTCAATCTCTATCTAAATTGTTCTGTCAAGGCTTCTCCCTGCTAAAGCTGGAGGAGTCAATGGTCACACAGATTCAGATCCGTGGGGCCCATTCCAGGAGCAAACACTGCAGGATCTCAGAACTGGCAGGATGTCAGAACTGTTTTCAGTTTTGTTACCTGCCATTGTGTCCGAAGTCACTGTGGCCTGAACACGGATCACCTGTTTCTCAAGTCCATAGAAAGCCACACTGAGAAAGTTAGAATGGCAAGTCCATCTTGCTCTCAAAATGGGAACCTTGAATTTAAAGTACATGTAAGTCAGTGGTCTCCTGAGGGAGTATAGACCCAGCCAGTGTGATTTGCTTCCACAATCAGAGGGGAAGCAGCTACAAAAGCTTGCAGTGTTCAAGACCCGGCTCCAGCTGGGCTCTGTACCCTGGAATTGCAGGGCCTCATTCTTGCAGAATCATCTTTCTGTGGAGCCCTAAGGCTCTGCTGTTCTCACTCTCAGCCATGCCCACGCTAGAGGATGGGGACTTGGGGTACTGGCTAATGGCCTAGCACTCGCATTCCTCAGTCCTCCTTTGTACTCTGGCCACCTGCTTCCTTCTGTGTGGCTGTTGGAGATTGACCAGGGCTGGGGCACAGTCAGAGCTGGACTTGTATTTGCATGTGGCAGAGGGCCTTTGACCTGGAAGGTTGTTTGTCATAATTGTGTAACTGATCTGTCCATTAGAATCTGCAAAGAATCATGATTTCATTTCCCATTAAGCAGAAAG
>NW_006284469.1:3730-4618 GCF_000327345.1 Myotis davidii
CTGGGTTAGGGCATGGGCCTGACGCCAGCGCCAGCACCAGCTATTTTCAGGGCTCCCAAGCAGGATATCAGACTTTCTCCATGGCACTCTTATTGGCTTCAAGTCTTCAGAGCTCAGGCAGGATTCTTTAAAACATGATACTCCAGTCAAAGTTTTCGGTTAATAAAACCACTATTGGAAACCGATCTTATTGAATTTATGAAAAAAAATGTATTGCCATGATTTATTAAGTATTGCCAAAGTTTGGAGGGATTGTATAAGGAGAAAAATATACTGACCTGCTTTAAGATCTCCTGATTTTCCTTGCCAGTCCTTTTTATGGACTCTCCAGAACAAAAAAAGTAACTGTTGGATTTCTTTTATCAGTACCCCTGGCATATTTATTTACCCTCTGTTTAGGGAGGCAGAATGTAAATTATTTACTCTTCTTGGCTTACTGGTCTGTATTATTTGATTAATTTCCTTTCTAACATTTCTCTTCTCCTTCTTATTACATACACAACCTTTATAAATTTTACACTTCTAAATTAGCCTTCAAACCTTCTTTGTATGTCCTTTAAAAATGCATAGCCATGCTTCAGACCTTCTACTCAGTAATTCCTTATTCTTAGAAACCTCAATCCTTTAATGATTACTAAAAAAGTAAACAGCCAGCATTTCTCAGATTAATAAGAGCAGGTAAATTAAAACTTGTCTTGTAAAAACTGCTATATTCTTCTTTATGCATTTCTTAAAAAATATATTTTATTTATTTTTTACAGAGAGGAAGGGAGAGGGATAAAGAGTTAGAAACATTGATGATAAAGAAACATCAATCAGCTGCCTCCTGCACACTCCCCACTGGGGATGTGCCCACAACCAAGGTACATGCCCTTGACCGGAATCGAA
>NW_006284469.1:4629-6564 GCF_000327345.1 Myotis davidii
TAGAAACATCGATGAGAGAGAAACATCGATCAGCTGCCTCCTGCACACTCCCCACTGGTGCCTGCAACCAAGGTACATGCCCTTGACTGGAATCGAACCTGGGACCCTTGAGTCCGCAGGCCAACACTCTATGCACTGAGCTAAACCGGTTAGGGCACAATTTTTAATTTAGTAAGGAAGGGTTAAAGAGAACAAAACGGGGCAGAGAAAGCTTATTGTGCTTAGTAGCAGCTAGCGGCCTTGAGTCCAGCATAGTTCAGATAAGTAAAAATCAATAGAAACCTATCTCTTCCTGCTGGTACACCCACTTTTCTGCATTAACTATTTACTCTGTCCTTAGCTGCTCTCCCTCCCAGATTTTCCTTCTTTACTCTAAGCCCCAGAGGATCTCAAATACTCCTCCTCCTTTACCACTTTTGATCTCTCCAACCATCCCCCTGTCCCCCAGCCCAGGGCTCCTCTATCTCAGCAGGCTGAGAGCCTACCACCCTACCCAGCAAGCCCTACTGCCACCACCCTATCTCACACCTGAAGAATAGTTTTCAACTCTCCTCCTCCCCTAGTCAGAGTGGATGCTGCCCCTAACAGAGACCCACTGTACATCTATCAGGAAGGGCAGGCAGGTTGCAGGTCTCGGAACCACATGATAAATATTCAGTAGTCCCTCTCCCTCACCCTACACAGCCCATGAGAAAATGTACCAATCTTAACCAAATAAGTCTTTATTTAAACTTCTCTGGGTTGCAACCTTTACAAATTAACCCTAGAATTCCAAAATGTTAAACTAACACAGCAAAATCATAAATCAGGGAAAAGCAAATTAGAGTCTCTACTGTGCAAACCTAGACAGAAATTTTATTAGCTAAGGGGGCTAATTATCTCCATGATAGAGAGCAAGAACAACCTTGAGAAAAGAATTCCTAGCAGTTGCTTGGGACAGCTTCACCATACATAATGAGGCTTCCCCCTAAAGCGGGGTTTGCCCTATATTTAAACAAATTAAACAACAGAAAGAGATTATAAATACTCTCATGTGGACAGCCAGACGGCACAATGTAGCTTTTGCTTCACACAGACTGTCACACTTACATTTATATACCAGACAGTCAGAGTTTTGGGCTTCTACCAGACATTTACTCAGAGTTTAAACAGTCCACCTGATTCCTGATTAATTTGCCTTTTGCCTGAGGAAGTCGCATGACCTCCAGGGAGTTGATCAAGCTCCCCCTTCCACTCACTCAGAGTAGGCCTGACTGATAGGGGCATCTACCTTACAGTTTTTGTTGACAGGTCCAGAAGTGTCCATCCACTCTCTCCAGATGCTGGCCGGGTCCTAGACTGAGGTCTGGGAGTGCCTAGAATCCCACAATTCAATTCTGCTAAATCACCAAAGTGGCACCTCCCAGAGGCCTATCTGGCTTCCCCAGTCCCCAAACACGGTCCACTCACCAGAGGCCAAAAGGCCAGCATGTTTGGCCTTCTTCTCGGTCAGGGAACCATTAATGTTACAGAAGAGAGGAGAAAAACCATGCAACGCTTAGAGAAAGGGAGTTACATCTTAATTATGATTATGCGCAGGCTCAGAGAAAAATGTGTCTTTCAAATTCTGAGCCCCCCAACATGGATGAAACTCACTCTATTTATACTTTTCCCAGTTCATTGTCTCCCAAATAACGGTTTTCCTGGTCCCCTTTGCAAGTTCTTAAAGAACCCTATGTGCTCAATAACGGTTCCTGGTCCCCTTTGCAAGTTCTTAAAGAACCCTATGTGCTGGGGCTTTAAGACCTCAATCAAAGACCTGGCCTGGTGCCAGCACTGATAACTTCGTCCAGGGAAGGTTTATGGCCTCTCTGGAAGGGGGGGGGGTCTTATTTTCCCTATTATTTAACCAAGCAAGCATTTACAGGAGCAAAATAGTAGAGTTAAAATTTCACA
>NW_006284469.1:10007-10640 GCF_000327345.1 Myotis davidii
TAAAAAATTTTCAGCAGATGTTCTGGTTGAATTGTGTCCCTCAAAAGGTATGTTGAAGGCCGAATCCCTGGAACCTCAGCAGGTGGCTTTATTAGGGAATAGGTTGTTGCAGATGTAATTACTTAAGGTGAGGACCTAGTGGAGCATGGTGTGCCTTTGATCTAACATAACTGATACATGAACGGCAGTTGGGGGGAACCAGGCCACCATGCCGAGGGCAGGGGAAGGTAGTTGGGGGGAGACCAGGCCTGCAGGGGAGGGCAGTTAGGGGCAATTGGGTTGGCAGGGGAGCAGTTAGGTGTCAATCAGGCTAGCAGGGGAGTGGTTAGGGAGGTGATCAGGCTGGCAGGAAGAAGCAGTTAGGGGCAATCAGGCAGGCAGGCAGGCGAGCAGTTGGGAGCCAGCACTCCCTGATTGTGAGAGGAATGTCTGACTGCCTGTTTAGGCCTGATCCTGATGTTGGATTGTGCCTAAACTGGGGGTCGGACATCCCTCGAGGGGTCCCAGGTTGGAGAGGGTGCAGGCTGGGCTGAGGGACATACCCCCCCACACACGAATTTCATGCACCGTGCCTCTAGTAATGAATAAAAAGCTGGTGAAGCCTGGGCACTGGTGGAAGTCCTTTCTCTTGCA
>NW_006284470.1:0-372 GCF_000327345.1 Myotis davidii
TCTGGGGTTGCTCCCTGGCCTGTGCTCTGGCCAATCCGCCCTTGATCATCCTGCTGGGGTTCCAGAGTGGTTGCTTGGCTTGCGCTCTGGACCTCCCACCCTCTGATCCCCTTGGCAATCTTTGGAAGCAGGCCAGCCAGCAACCCCAGCACCTGGGGGTTCACGGTTGCTGCCTGGCCTGCAACATAGCACTCCCACCCTCTGTTCGCCATGGCGATCGAAGGATGCAGGCCATACCGACCTTCGATTGCCATGTTGGGTGTCTGCAGTTGCTTCTTGGCCTGCAACATCCTCCCCCCGCCCACGATTGCCATGGCCATCAAGAAAGGCAGGCCCTCCTGCCTTTCGGTTCCCATGGGGGGGGCGGGTGTT
>NW_006284470.1:1280-2927 GCF_000327345.1 Myotis davidii
ACTCAGGCCCTGGCCTGCAACACGGCCCTCCCGCCCTCCGATCACCATGGCGGGGGTCCGGGGTTGCTGCCTGGACTGCGACCCGTCCTTCTGCCCTTCGATTGCCATGGTGGGGGTCCGCGGTTGCTGCCTGGCCTGTGCCTGGCCCTCCAGTCCTCTGATGGCCATTGTGAGGGTCCGGGGTTTCTGATAGTCCAGCGCTCTGGCCCTCCCGCTCTCGATCGCCATGGTGGTGGGTCAGGGGTTGCTGCCTAGCTTGCGCTCTGGCCCTCCCGACCTTTGATCGCCATGGTGATTGCCATAAGCGGGCCAGCTAGCATCTCCAGCAACTGGGTTTCTGCAGTTGCTGCCTGGCCTGCAGCACCACACTCCCACCATCTGATCGCCATAGCGATTGAGCGACGCAGGCCATCCTGCCCTGCAATTGCCATGGTGGGGGTCTGCGGTTCCTGCCTTACCTGCGCCCAGCCCTCCAGCCCATCGATTGCCATGGTGTGGGTCCGGGATTGATGCATGGCCTGCGACCCGGCCCTCCCGCCCTTCCAGTTCCTTGGCGGGGGCCTGGGGTTGCGACCTGGGTTGCGCTCCAGCCCTCCCGTGCTCAATTGCCATGGTGGTGGTCCGGGGTTGATGCATGGCCTGAGCCCGACCCTCCTACCCTTCGATGGCCATAGTGGGTGTCTGGGTTTGCAGCCTGGCCTGCAACCTCGCCCTCCCATTCTGCAATCACCATGGCGATTGAAGGTCACAGGCAATCCCGTCCTTCGATTGCAAAATTGGGGGTACAGGTTTGATGCCTGGGCTCTTCCCCGGCCCACCTGCCCTTCAATGGCCATGGTGGGGGTCCAGGGTTGATGAATGGCCTGCCCTCTGGCCCTCCCGTCCTCCGATGGCCATGGTGGGGGTCCAGGGTTGCTGCCTGGTCTTCGCTCTGGTCCTACCACCCTCGAACGCCATGGCTGGAATGCGGGGTTGCTGTGTGGCATGTGCTCTGGCCCTGCAGCCCTTCGATTGCCCTGGCGATCACTAGACGCAGGCCAGTCAACAACCCTGGCACCCGAGGGTCCGTGGTTGCTGCCTGGCCTACAACATCGGTCTCCAATCGCCATGGCGATCAAGGGAAGCAGACCCTCCTGTCCTTCGGTTGCCATGGTTGGGTCAGGGCTGATGCCAGCTCTGCCCACTGGCCCTCCCACACTTGATTACCATTTTGTGGGTCCATGCTTGCTGCCTGGCTTGTGCACTAGCCCTCCTTCCCTCGATTGCCATGGCGGAGGTCCGGGGTTGCTGCCTGTCCTGCGCCACGGCCCTTCCGCCCTCTGATCTCCATGGTGGGAGTCCGGGGTTGATGCATGGCATGCGCTGTGGCCCTCCCACCCTCCGAAGGCCATGGCGGGGTTCCGGTGTTGCTTCCTGGCCTGTGCTCCGGCCCTCCAGCCTTGGATCGCAATGGTGGGCATCCTGGGTTGCTGCCTGGCGTGTGCACCGTCCGACCCGCCCTCTATTGCCATGGTAGGGGTCCGGGGTTGCAGCCTGGCCTGCGCCCCGATCCTCCCACCCTTTGATTGCCATGGCAGGGATCCAAGGTTTTGGGCTGGGTTCTGCTCCTTCCCACCAGCCCTTGATTGCCATGGTGGGGGTATGGGG
>NW_006284471.1:0-513 GCF_000327345.1 Myotis davidii
GTGGGATCTCAATACCAGATATTAAGCTGTATTGTAAAGCCAGTGTTCTCAAAATAGCCTGGTACTGGTATAAGAACAGACATATAGATCAATGGAATAGAATAGAGAACCCAGAAATCAATATCACCAATTAACATTCCACAAAGGAGTCATGAATGTACAATGGAGTTAAGGCAGCCTCATCAATAGATGGTGTTGGGAAAATTGGACAAACACATGCAAAAAATGAAACTGGACCACCAACGTCCACCATACACAAAAATAAACTCAAAATAAAAAAAGCACTTAAACGTAAGATGGGAAACAATAAAAATATTAGGGGAATCCACAGGTAGCAAAAACTCAGACATATGCCAAAGGAATTTCTTCACTGATACTGTTCCTAGGGCAATGGAAACTAGAGAAAATAAACAAATGGGACTACATCAAAATAAAAAGCTTCTGCACAGCAAAGGAAACCATCAACAAAACAACAGGAAAGCCCACTGCATGGGAGAACATATTTGCCAATGT
>NW_006284472.1:0-214 GCF_000327345.1 Myotis davidii
GAGGTTTGACAGTCTGCTCAATGCTTCTCTGTCGCTGTATCTGTTTTTGTTTATCAGTTTATCTTGTTCATTCCACAAATGAGCGAGATCATATGATATTTATCTTTCTCTGACTGGCTTATCTCACTTAGCATAATGCTCTCCAGCTCCATCCATCTTGTTGAAAATGGTAAGAATTCCGTCTTTTTTTTACCACAGCATAGTATTTCATTGT
>NW_006284473.1:0-11982 GCF_000327345.1 Myotis davidii
GCCTCCTGCACGCCCCCTTCTAGGGATCAAGCCCATAACTTAGGCATGTGCCCTGACCTTGAACCGAACCAGTGACCTCCTGGATCATAGGTCGATGCTCAACCACTGAGAGGCTGGGCTCCTCTCTTTCTTTAACAATTTTCCATACCATTAGTCTGAATTATGCCTGGCTTGCAGGAAGAGGGCAAGCAAGAATCAAATAATTGGCCCGCCAGCTTGACTCAATCAATTTAAAAAAAAAAAAAAAGTATTTTTAAAAAAAGAACCAAATAATTAGAGAAAATTTTCTGTGTTGGGTCTTTAAATTGAAAGACACATCAAGAGAAAATAAAATGTTTTTAAAAATAATCCATACCTAAATGTATCAAAGTGAAATCCAGAATTTTATTCCTTTTTTATTTAAAATGTGGGAGTAGTGATTTAATGTAGGGATATTTGGATCTGAGGAATGTCTTTTGAATTTTATGAGAGTAGTTAATAATTCCAATAAACTCCATTTTTTAAAAAGCCACAAAGGAGAGCAAGGACGGCTCTAGACAACAAGGAAGAAAGGAGGCAGTTGCCTCCAGACCCTTTGCCACTCTAGGAGGGTTGATGGCACAGCGAGGCCCAGGCTGGTCAGAGTGGCGGCAGGTACGTGAAAAAGGGTTCATCTTCCAAGGTTTCACTGTGGAGCTGAGTGGCAGGGCCCTGCTGGGAGCTCTGAGAGCCAGAGAAGAATGGCAGCAGTCAGATGGCTCACAGGGAGATGCCAACAGTCCAGAGAGAGGGAACAGTGCAAACAAGCCTGGCTTAAGGATCTGAGCCCAATGCTACTGGTACTTTAAGTGACTTGGTCTTCTGCAGAAAAAGAACATTCTTCCATTTGAGCTCCACTGTCTGTTCTCCTTGACAAAATATGCTCACAAAGATCTGCATGTTTCCACTGACAAGTTGTGGTATGCATATTACACATGTGTATGTGTATGTATTTGTATGTGCATAGATATTGTCAAATTTTAAAAAGCAAAGGCAGAACAGTGAGTATAATATGGTTCATTTATATTTTCAAGTTATGTTTATGTTTAGATCTATACCTGTGAGTGACCTCTTAGAGAAGGTGTAGAAGAATACAGGCCAAACTATTAACAAAGGTTACCTCTGGGGAGAGCAGTGGGATGGAAGAAAGCAGGTAAATAAAGGGGAAACCATTACCTTTGACTATATACTCTGTTTCAATTTTTTAAGCAAACATAAATTATTACTTTTTCAATTCTAAAAGCTAAAGAAAGATAAAAGGGGGGAAGGGAGAAAGGGAAAGAAGGAAGGGAAGAAGGACGGAAGGAAAGCTATCAACAATTAATGCCCTTTCAACACAGAAATAATCTTTCTTCCTTGGAAACATGAAAAGTTACAAAAAGTAGAAATTTTGAGTAATTCTATGAGGAAAAAATTAGCACTTTAGACATAATGTTTTTAAATGTCAAGAATGAATCAATGTTTTTATACTATGGCTATACCTATGTTAATGGTGTTTATAAAGGTGAACATTATAATGATTGATAAGTGAATGGCTTGGATATCCACACGCAAAAGAAAAAATTGGACCCTTATCTCCATCATATTCAAAAATTAACTCAAAATATATAAAAAATCTAAATGTGAGAACTGAAACTAAAAGCTCTTAGAAGAAAATCTTCATGATATTTGATTTGGCAAAGATTTCTTAAATGTGTAACACCAAAATATAAGCAACAAAAGAAAAAATAAATTGGATGACATCAAAATAAAAAACTTTTGAGCATCAAAAAATGCAATCAACAGACTGAAAAGGCAACCCAGGTAATGGAAGAAAATATCTACAAATCATATACCTAGTAAGTAGTTAATATTGAGAATATATAAATAGCTCCTACAACTCCATAACTAAAACCAAAAACAAAATAAACAACCTGACTTAGGAATGAGCAAAGAACTCGAGTAGACATGGCCCCAAAGAAGATATGCAAGAGATGCTCAAGGTCACTAATCATTAGGGAAATGCAAATCAAAACCACAATGAGATATCACTTCACACTCATAAGCAGAGCAATTATTTAAAGCACACACAGAATAAGTGTTGGCAAGGATATGGAAAAACTGGAACCCTTGTGCATTGCTGGAGGGAATGTAAACTGATGCAGCTGCTATGGCGGTTCCTCAAAAAATAAAAACATTGAATTACTTTGTGATCCTGAACTCTGCTTCTGGGTCCATATCCAAAAGAAGTGAGAGCAGGAATTCCAACAGACGTTTGTGCAGGAGTCTTCATAGCAGCATTATTCACAATAGCCAAAAGATAACGCATTAGTCAGGGTTCTCCAGAGAACCATAGGATGGATGGATGGATGGATGGATGGATGGATGGATGGATTAATAGATAGATGATAGATAGATAGAGACTGATTTTATGAATTAGCTCACGTGACTGTAAGAATCTGGCAAGTTCAAAATCTTCATGGAAAGCCAGCTGGCTGGAAACGCAGGGAAGAGCTCCTGCAGTTCAAGTCCCAAGGCGGTCTGCTGGCAGAATTCCCTCTTCGAGAGCGATCAGTCTTTTTCTATTAAGGTTTTCAAATAATTGGATGAGGCCCACCCACAATATGGAGAGTAATTTGCTTTACTCAAAGTCTAGTAATCTAAATTTTAATCTCATCAAAAACAAAATACCGTCACAGAAATATGTAGAACATTTGACCAAATATCTAGGTACCGTGGCCTAGCCAAATTGACACAAACAATTAACCATCACAGATGGAAACAACCCAAATGTCCATCAGCAGATGAAAGGATAAATAAAATGTGGTATATACATACAATAGAATATCATTTGGCCTTAAAAAGTACAGTCAAGCGCTACCTAATGACGTTTCTATCAACGAGGAACCGCATGTATGACAGTGGTCCCAGAAGGGTTAAGTGGATTATAAACAAAAAGCTTATTTGTGATGTTGAAAGAAAAGGCTGGAGCTAGACCCAACTAAGCTGTTGAGCTTACTGCCAGCACTGGGTGGTTTAAATAGATGAGGAGGCTCAGGGTAGTCTGTCTGCCCTGTGCCCCAGTGGAGACTGTGGCCTAGCGTTGGTGAGGGAGCAAGAGGAGAAGGCTAACAAACTCACTTCCCTTCCTCAGTTTCTCATCCCTCTCTCCTTCCAGGCCTGTTCTCTCCCTCCTTCTCTCGCTCTCTCTCCTCCCGCTTTCCCTTTATTATCTCTTGTCTCAAGCTTTATTTTCCTGGTTCTCTTCTGATCTCTGCTCTCACTTTCCTCCCCTTCTCTTCCTTCTCTCTCACATCCTCCATCCCTCCTCCTGGGCTCTACTCCCCCTCAGAGGGAGCCTCCCTCCACGGCCTTCCTCCTGCCCTCCCCACATCGGCATGCTCACACATGCACACACACTTTATCGTATTTTGTACTGTACCTTGTCTCCATTTAGATACACGCATACTTATCTTTGTGTTACAATTGCCTATAGTATTCAGTATGGTAGCATGCTCTACAGTCTTGCAGCCTAGGAGCAATAGGCTACACCATACAGCCTAGGTGTCCAGTAGGCTACCATCCAGGTTTGTGTAAGTGCATCTGTGATGTTTGCACAAGGACGGAATTGCCTAAGGATGCATTTCTCGAAATGTATCCCCATCATGAAGCAACGCATAACTAATGAAATTCTGGCACATGATACAATATAGATGAATCTTGAAAACATTATGCTAAGTGAAATGAGCATTGTAAAAGGGCAAATATTGTGTAACTCCAGTTATATGAGGCACCTCGAGTAGTCAAATTCATAGAACTAGAAAGTAGGATGGTGGTTATCAGAGGCTGACAGCAAGGGTAATAGACGGTTATTTAACAGGTATGGAATTTCAGTTTGATGAACAAGTTAGGTAGATGGGAAGTGATGATGGTTGCACAACAATATGAATGTACTTAATACCACTGAACTATACAATTAGATATTGTTAAAATGGCAAATGTTATGTCACATTTTACCACAATTTTAAAAAATGAAGTGCTGCCCTGACCAGTTTGGCTCAGTGGATAAAATAAAAATAAATAAAAATAAAAATAAAAAAATGAAGTGCTTACATGTACTAGTATAGGCTTTACTAAGATTCAGACACTACGCATAATGAGTTAAATTGATTTTCTCATTTAATGCCTATTGATAACCCCATTTTGCAGATAAGAAAGCCTCCTAGAAAAAGTGACTTGCTCCAGGTGCACTGTACTAGTAAGAAGCAGATCTGGGATTGGAATCCTCACAGTCTGACTCCAGTCTAGGTGCTTAGTCAGTATGATATACTAAAAGAGTGACTACATTAAGGGAATGAGATTAAAAGCAAATTACAATACTTTTCAAGCCAAAATGATGTGAAATCCAGACCGGGTATGATTAGTAACAGGACACCTAAAATTGCCCTATATTGACTTTCATCATGAAGTTCTTATTCCAAAACCACAGCATCTCCAGAAATCAGACAAGAAGCCAGAATACCCAAGAAATTGGGATAGAATATGTACCTGGAATTGCCCCATTTTCCCATAAGCCTTGGAACATTTCATAGTTTTCCTATTAAAAAATAAATAAAAATACTGCAGTCCCACCTATATTTTAAAATTATATTTATGTTTAGATCTGTACTTGTGTGGACACTTAGGAAGGACTGGAAAGATACTGACCAAACTATTCACAAAGATTACAAAGGTAATCTTTGTGAATGGGAAGAAAGCAAGTAAATAAAGAGGAAACCATTACTTTTGACTGTTATACACTGTTTTGGTTTTTCAAAGAAGATAATCATCCAACTGACCTCTATTCAATGTGTACTTTAAGTCCAGGACTATGGTGGTTCTGTAGAAACAAGTTGGAAAAACGGAGTAACAAACAATGAGCTCCGAGTAATGAACAAATAAAACATCTCCTGTCCCCAGGTGCAGCACATCCCACAAGCAAGCCTCATAATGGTATTCTGGCCCCTCCAGGGAAATTTCACCAACGTGATTCTCCGAATGTTCCCTGCTCCTTCAATGATCCTTCTTCCATAGACTTTTTGACTACCACCCCCACAAAGAAGAGCAGCCACTGTGGTTAAGGCTTGGGCTGTGCCCAAAACACTCATCAGAAAGGATATGTGCACCCCTATGTTCATAGCATGCAATTTACCACAGCTAAGATTTGGACACAGCCTAAGTGCCCATTAGCAGATGAGTGGACAAAATACAGTGGTACATCTACACAATGGAATACTACATGGCAATATAAAAGAAAGAACTCTTACCATTTGCCACACCATGGATGGATCTGGAGAGTATTATGCTGAACGAAATAAGCCAGTCAGAGAAAAATAAATATCACATGATCTCACTCATATGTGGAATCTAACGAACCAAATAAACTAGTGACCAAAAATAGACCCGGAGACATAGAAGCATGAAGAGACTGTTGAATCTCAGAGGGGAGGGTGGGCAGAAAGAGATCACCCAACGAACTTGTATGCATATATGTATAACCCGTGGACACAGACAATGGGGTGCTGAGGGCCTGGGGGGTCGGGGGTGGACAGGAGTGGGCTGGAAGAGGTAAATGGGGGAAAAAGAAGGACCTATGTAATACTTTGAACAATAAAGATTTTTTTAAAAGGCTTGTGCTGTGGTGTTACACTGAGTCTGCATTTGCCATTTGTTCACTGTGTGCCTTTGGGCAAGTGTCTTAATCTGCCTGTGCCTCTGTCTTCTCAGCTAATAAATACCAACCCTCACAGGGCTGTTGAGAGGCTTACATAAACTGAGACATGCAAAGCATTTAGAATGATGCCTGCCGTGTATTAGTGGTGAGAAAATGTTAGCCATGGATGCATCAAATAGCCATCTGCAAGCAACAGACTGTCCCCGGGATGGTGGGGGAGAAGAATGAAAGAGCATCCAAGGGAGAAGGGAACTTAGAGGCCATGTTACTGATGATGGCCCAGAGAGGACCATAATGGCTCAATGTCATGCCTGAGGTCACGCAGGTGGTCAGCAGCAGCACCAGGGCCAGACTCAGTTTCACTCTGACATAAGCCCTGGAGGAAGAGAAAGCAAGAGATCTCCAAACTGACTCTCTACTTAGGTGCATATTACAAGTCTCGTCTACCTCAATAATTGTACATTATAAAAGGATACGTATTAACATGTGACTAGACAATCCTGTCAGTGGGCGGAGAAAGAGCTATTCTGCACACAGTGTGTGTGTATGGGGGGAGGGGAGAGGTGCAACAATAATCCAAGTCAAAGACTTTAGGGCATGCCCTGTTTCTGAGAAGTCGCCCTTGTAATAGTCCAGGAGGCCAGACCACTTCAGCAGAGCTCCAAGACAGCCACTACAGAGGGAGTCCAAAAAGTGGGGTCCAGACTCACTGGTCCATCCTACCCCATTGCCTGCAGGCCCTGAAGGCAGGTCACAGAAGCAACAGAGCAGACAGGGAGGGTATGCTGGGCAAAAGGTAGAGACAGGACTCGAGATGGGTCATTCCAGAAATACTTCCACTATGTAACTTTTGCCAGTGCAGCTTGCCACCCCCCACCAATCTACCTCCCACGCCTCTCCTTCCCCATCAGGCTCTCCATGCCATCCTCCACCTCTCCCACCTTCCCCACCTTTCCGCTCACCCCTCAGATTGTCCTGCATTTCAATTCAGTCTCCACATAGAGCACACCTTCCCGCCTCAGTGCTTTGCCCAGGCTTTCTCTTCCTCCTAAAATGCCTGCCCCCTGCTGTTGTTCTATGATCCCTTTCCTCTCCATTAAAACTGTTGGGCAAAATTTTCCCCCAGAAATGCCAACCTTTCCATGAAGCCATCCTATAATAAGAAGTCATCTTTCCATCCTCTGAACTCCCAGACCTTTCTAGATCTTTCTAAAAGCACTTGATAAATTCTACCTCACTCCCCTCTCAAGACTCTCCTGTACAACCCTCTACAGTGCATTGCTAACAAGTGGTCAGCATACTAGTTGCTAGCACAGAGGTCAGAATGGTGGCTGGGAAAACTGGTGTGCAGCAGGGGGAGCTGGGAAGGAAGGCAATAGAGTCACTACAACAGCAAAGACTACGTGCCAGAACTGTTCTAAGTATTTAACATATCTTAGCTCAGTCCTCAAGACAACCCCATGAGGTAGATGCTACTGTCTCCACAGTACAGAGGCAGAAACTAAGGCACAGATGGGCTGGCTAACATGCCCAAGGTCCAACAGTGGGGTTGTGGATTGAACCAAGCCAGCTGTCTCTTTATATTGTTTCTCCGCAACACTGTTCCTTCTAACCCTGCATCCCTGAAAACCACTTCAACTCTTCCACCCAGTGTATGCATTGACCTTTTGAATCAAAAACATGATCTGCAACTTGCAATTATGACACCAAATTCTCACCTACTGTTTTTTTAAGCCAGAATTAAAGATCAATTCTGGTCAGATCTGCCATGATAGTAAATAATATATGACAAGATCTCAAATCCGAAACATTGTTTAAACAGAGAGAATTATAGCTGTTTCTAATGGAATGGGCCTCAGGCCACTTACCTAGCTTAATATTTGCCATCATTTCCATCCTGAAATATCTACCAGAACAGTCTGCAAGCATACACATCTAGTGATCATTCTGCATATTATTTTGATAGAATTATAGGATTAATATACAATTATAGCACAAAGTTACTGATAAACACAGTTGTCTGTCATATGTTTAAGATTTTTTTGGCAATCACAAAGGAATTTGAGCCTCCCACTATGATAGGAGCATATAGAAAAGACACAATTCGGTTACAATTACATTCAAATGTAAGTGAAATAGCAATTACCTGTATAACTGAGGTTTTAAATAATCTAATATTAAACATCCCATTCATGAAGCAAAAGTTTTGTTAATTCTGAATAAGCCAGGTAATTTTCTCAATCTTCTATCAAGACAGTCAGAGAGAGGAGGATGTATAAAGAATTCGGCTTTACAAATGTATAGTCTGTTTTCACAGAAAGCAAGTAGAAAAAATAAATATATCAGTAGGTTCAACTTTTGAAGTTAGGAGAGATTTACAACAGGGTACCACTTGAATGTCTGTTCCCAGGAAATTTAAAAATAGCGTACAGATGACCAAAAGGTTGAATTAAATAAAAATCTCAGCAAAGTAGAAGAAAAGGAAGCCAAGCTCTGCGCGCCGTTTGTAGCAGCGAGCGGTACTTTTCCTTTCCCTGACGGAGAGACTAGTGAGAACAGCAGAAAGACTCAGAATAGAGATCACAGCGGGAGAAACAAGACACCCAGCACGTCTCCAAAACTTACCCAACTCCGTCTGTTGACTCAACACTTTATTTTTTCCACTTTGTCAGTTTAAGTCAGGCAGCGGCTCGGCTTTTGTTGTTGCTCTTTCTGTTCTTTTGATCGCAGAGCCCCATGAAAATGAACCTATGTGTTGGATGGGATCTGGCCCCGTCTCGCATTAGAGGGGGGAAAGTTTTACACTTGGATCCTTGGCAGCTTCTTTGGGAAAATGAATAAATAATCAGTGGCCAGAAGGAGAGGACGTGGGAGACGTGCTCAGCTGACGTTGGGCCCCCGCGAAGGGGCTGCCCAGCTCCTCAGCGCAGCTGTCCAGATGTGCCTCATCTGGTTCCCTCGCCCGGCACGAATCTCAGCCGCCGCGGCTACCCGAAGCTCCAGCTCATTGGTGGCCGCGATTGCTCACCTGTCGCCTATTGGCCGGTCGGCCTGCTACTCCGGCCGGCCTGGGGCCCGCCTCCGCCCGCCGGGCCAGCTCGTTCCATCCTCTTAAGGAACCTGGAAGTGCTGCGCGCGCGCTGATGTGGCACTCGGCGGGGCAAGCGAGCCCGAGAGGGGCCCGGGGCCGAGGTGTGGCTCCTCCGCACGCAGGCCCCTGTTGTGCCCATTCTTTTAGGCAGTTAGACTGGTTTACACAGGATGATTTCAATCTATTCTTGGGATGAAATTAAGGCGCGCCCCGCGCTCGCTTAAGTCCCCTGCATTTCCAAGTGCATGCGACTGGGACTTCCCAATGCCCACGCTCCCAAAGGGCGTTCAGGCCAGGTCATTCTCTCCACTTTCTACAGGGAGCAAATTATAAAATCCAAGAGCCTGTCCCTTGAGGATAGTGTTCTTTTTGTTGGCGGAAAAGCCCTAATGAATCCTTTGAAGTCCTTATTAACCAGGAGGTGGTTGTTATCTGTGGAGAGAAGGCCAGGGTTGGCTTGGTGTTTTTGTTGTTGGATGGTGGAAATAAGAAATGTTGCTTGGTGCTATGAGAAATTAGACAGGACTCTCCCCTAACAATGCTTTGATCCTGGGGAAATCATGGAAGGGTTAACTGGTTGGTTGTTTGATTAATTGGTGGGGGTTGGGGAGGTTGAGATTTGCAAATCCATTGCCATTATAACTTAAAGATGTTGACAGAAATGTGACCTCATTAAAATGTGACCCCATATTAAGATGGCAAGAGCCACACTTATTGGGCCACACACATTAAAAGGTGCCAGCTTGACCCACATTATCATATTTAGTTCTTTAACAAGCACCTTATAAGTAAATATTATAATTATCTTCATTTTCAGATATAGGCTACCAAGATGCAGAGAAGCCTATCTCAGCATATTACCAAAGTCTCCGATAGATGTTTGCAGCACTGTACCATGGATGCATGAACTTATATGCCATTTTCCAGGAGTGGGTGGGTCAGAATTTCCTGTGAGTGCCTCTACCTTCTTATGCCCAAAGCTTTCCCCCCATAGATGATGTCCTCTTGGTTGGTATATTTGTTACCTATTGCTATCTATGTAACAGATCACCACACATTTATTATTGCACAGTTTCTGAGGGTCAGGAGTCCAGGCGTGGCTTAACTGGACTCTGCTCAGGGTCTCACAAGGCTACAATCAAGGTGTTGTCCAGGCTGCATTCTCATCTGGAGGCTGGACTTGGGAAGAATCTGTTTCCAAGCTCTCTCAGATTGCTGTCTCGATTCATTTCTTTGCAGATATAGGGCCGAGTCCCCAGGTTCTTTCTGGATGTCAGCTAGCAGCTACCCTTAACCCCTATGCTCTTAGCTCCTGCACTTCTTAAAAGCCAGGCGGTAGAGATCATGGGAGGCTACCTTAGTGTATGTTTGCCACAGTGGGCTAGTCAGATACTTCAGTCTGGATCACCCTGATTGCAATGTTATCACATCTCCACAAGCTCTCCAAAAACTCAGGGCCCTGCTTGACAAGTAAACTGAGAAACCATGAGTGGATTCACAACACTCAATCCCTCTGGCAGCCAAGAAAACTCACAAAGAAGGGTTGGCCCTTGAAATCAATCAAAAGTTTGACTTACTGAAGCATTTGTAATTTGACAAGAATGCACCTCTTATCACAAAAGCTACTCAATACTGGAATGGTAGTCAAGGTATATGACCAACCTTCCATGATCAATCTGCTAAAAAAAGATTTCTGGGGATTCCAGCCTGCAAGAAGTAGAGTTTACATAATGTTCCCTATTTCTCCTGTTAGTCAACTAAAGAGCCTAAATATACACACACACACACACACACAAACATAAGAAGAGGAAGATGACGCACCAGCTAGGAATCTAGGGCCCCAAAGAATGACATAATGGTGAGTTCTCCAGGTTTTCTTTTTGTTTCATTAACCCAGACTTGGAGCCCAACAAAAGCTTATTCTCTCTAGCCAAAGGGCTAGGAAAGGGGAGCCTAAAACAATCATAACAATAACTTTAGATAGTAAAGGCTCTACTCCAGCCAAACACCACAGAAAAAACTGTGACTCAGCCCACACCCGCACAGCAGAGGCGAAGTGTAGAGTCTAGACTTCCACCCTCACAAGGCTATAACAAAGTGAAAACAAAGAGCTAGGTTTTGAAAAAAATCACTATAATTGGCAAACCACTAGCATGATTGACAAAGAAATAAAGAGAGAAGACACAAATTACCAATGTCAAGAATTAAACAGACCTTGCAGGAGTCAAAAAGAAAATAAGAAAACAACTTAACACACACATATATAACTTAAACGAAATGGGCCAATTCCTTGAAAAACAAAAATCACTACAACTCAATATGAAATCAATATTTTGAATATCCCTGTAACTCTTAAGGAAATTTAATTCGTTCTTTAAATACTCCCATACTTTCCAAAATATAAAAAGAACTTGTAAAACTCAACACCAAGAAGATAAACAACCCAATTAAAAAGTGGGCAAAGGATCTGAATAGACACTTCTCCAAAGAGGACATATAGATAACCAATACACATATGAAAAATGTTCAATGTCACTAATCACCAAATTAAAACTACAATGCAAATTAAAACTACAATGAGGTGTCACCTGTCAGAATGGCTATCATCAATAAAGCAATAAACAACAAGTGCTAGCAAGGATGTGGAGAAAAGGGAACCCTCGTATATTGCTGGTGGAAATGCAGATTAGTGTAGCCACTATGGAAAGCAGTATGGCATTTCCTCAAAAAAATTAAAAATGGAGCTACCTTTTGACACAGCAATTCCACTTCTGGGAATATATCTTAAGAATCCTGAAACATAATTCAAAAGAATCTATCCTATCTAATAAAAGAGAAACATGCAAATTGACCATAACCCCGACACCCTTCCCATTGGCTAATCAGGGCAATATGCAAATTAACTGCTAACCAAGATGGTGGCCGGCAGCCAGACAGCTGAAGCAAACAGGAGGCTTGCTTGCTCCAGTGATGGAGGAAGCCAAGGTTCCCTGCCTGCCACTGCCGGCCTCTGAGCTTGCACTCTAAGAAACAATGTTGCAATTATAGAAGCTAAAACAACCCCCATGCCTTCAGCCAGCCTGCCGAGCTGGATTGCAACAGTGTTTCAATTATAGAAGCCAAACAAACCAGATACCTGCTTTCAGCAGCTGAGGTCTCAGAGCTGGAGCCAAGCCTCAGA
>NW_006284473.1:12054-12499 GCF_000327345.1 Myotis davidii
AAGGCTGTCCGCGGTCAGGGACCCGGATCTATGACCCTGCCAGGCAGGGGGCAGTGCTTGAGGCTGTCCGCGGTCCAGGACCCGGATCTATGTCCTGGCAGGCGGGGGGCAGCGCTTGAGGCTGTCCGTGGTCCCGGGACCTGGATCTGTGACCCTTCCTGGTGGAGCAGCAGCTCACACAGGGGCGGATCAGCCGGGGTTAGGCAGGGCAGGATGCCTGGCTTCCGCCCAGCCCCAGTCGCTCTGGGCAGGTGAGCAGCACAGAGAGCCTCTGGACAGGGCCTGTTCTTCCCACATGGCGGTGGTGACAGCTGTGAGCACGCTAAGCGGAGCCTGCAGGCTGAGCTGAAGTAGCGCCTGCAGGCCATCAGTGCCCAGGAGTGGCTGCACAAGTCCCGCCTCCTGGCCCAGAAGGTGCAGAATCGCAGGGGCAGCCACTGGGGTG
>NW_006284473.1:12884-23020 GCF_000327345.1 Myotis davidii
TATATATAAAATATGCTAAGCGTCCCTCCAACCATCCAACCGGTCGCTATGACACACACTGACCACCAGGGGCAGACGCTCAATGCAGGAGCTGCCATGATGTGCATTGGCCATTTACAAAGAAATGGCACTACAGACCTGGTGCCAACAAAGCAACACTCGGCTTCCCCCAAGTGGGACACAGGCTCCGCCACCACCCAGAGTGACACCCCACCAATTGCAGCCAATGCTGTCAAGACCCCATGGTGCAAAATGCAGCCCACAGCCCAGCCCAGGCAAGAAACAGTCGCTGTGGGCATCAAGTAATGACATCATGTAGCAATGCCCGGCTTCTTCTCCCTAGCATCTAGCCTCATTGGAGTTTCTTCAGGAACATGGCTTGCTTTATAGCCAGGTGCAAACATTTCACAGTATAACCAAATGTCTGTGACACGTGTTCCCGTGCCTCATCTCATTTGATCCTCACAGACATTCCCTGAGGGGTCTCAGATTGGAGAGGGTGAAGGCCAGATTGAGGGGCCCCTTTCCGCCCCCCACCCTCCACCCCAGTGCACAAATTTCGTGCACCAGGCTACTAGTATAATATAAAAGCCTAAGCAACCTAATGACCAAATAACCGATCGACCAATCACTAGGACACACACTGACCACCAAGGGGCAGAGGACTTCAGATTTTCTCACTGCACAATATAGTCAAACACGGCTGCCGTTAAATATTTCACCCTTTGTTCTCCCCGTGTGATCTACAATAATAATCTGCTTTGTGTTGATATTTACTGCTGTGTTGCTGAAAATTACCTGAAAGAGAAGTCAGGGTGCTTCAGTGGGCTGGAAAAAGTTTAGATAAATCAAAAGGCAGATCCAACTAAGCAAGTTTATTCTGTCTCTCTCTCTCTCTGTATATATATATATATATTTAGACCAGCACCACTGGCAAGATCCTGACAGCACTGCCAGCTTCCTGGAAGTCAGCCTTGGGTGCTTCCCCTCCCTAGACGCCCTGAAAAGAAGAGAGGATTTAAAAGTGGCCACCAGGTGGCTCCCAACAACCAGCGCGAGCGTCAGCGGGACAGATGCAATCCCAGGCTGGCAAGGGTGTCCCACCACCCGCCCAGAGGGACGGCCCCACTCCATCCCCTTCGGGACCTCACCCATGCACAAATTTGTGCACCAGGCATCTATATATATGTTCATTGCAGCATTATTTACAATAGCAGGTCCAGTAAGGCAAGCCCACCAGCCAATCAGGAGCGAGTATGCAAATTAACCCATCTAAGATGGTGGCAGCCACGGAGCTGGACCAGCAGGAGGCTTGGGTTGTGCCCGGCCATGGAGGAAGCCAAGCTTCCCGCCTGCGTGGATAACAAAGTGGATGCACAATGGAATACTACTTGGCTGTAAAAAGAGAAGACAATATAACTTTTTGCAATCACATGGATGGACCTGGAGAGTATTATGCTAAGTGAAATAAGCCAATCAGAGAAAGAGAAATACCATATGATCTCACTTATATGTGGAATCTAATGAACATAATAAACTGACAAACAACAAAAGGAAAGGCTGGGAGCTAGGGTCACCGGGGGGAGGGCGTGGCCAGCCTGAAAACGGGCATCAGCCCCTCACACATACTGACAGATCTCAGAGGGAAGAAGGGTAGGGGAGCTGGGGGAAAAAAGAGGTAAAGGGGCCCTAACCGGTTTGGCTCAGTGAATAGAGCATTCGTCTGAGGACTGAAAGGTCCCAGGTTCGATTCCAGTCAAGGGCATGCCCCCATGAGGTAAGGGTTCCCACTGGGGGGCTTGCCAACCTTCAAACAGTCATCAGCCCCTCATCCAGGCTGGCCACATCCTCATGGGGTGAGGGTCCCCACTGGGGGGCTTGGCCAGTCTGCAAACAGCCATCAACTCCTCACCCAGGCTGGCCAGACACCCCAGCAGGACCCCCTCTCCCTGAAGGGGGTGTGGCCAGCCTGACAACGGCCCTCAGCTCTCGATGTTTCTAACTCTCTATCCCTCTCCCTTCCTCTCTGTAAAAAAATCAATAAAATATATATTTTTTTTAAAAAAAGAAGTAAAGGGATTAAGCAATCTATATATATAAAATATGCTAAGCGTCCCTCCAACCATCCAACCGGTCGCTATGACACACACTGACCGCTAAGTTGACTAGTGCATGCTCAATATATATAAAGCTCTTGCTGGCACCAATTGCACTCATGCATTTCGATCTGTCATTGTCAATCATGAATTTGGTTGACACTTCTATTATTGAGAAAGGGTAAATAGCAATATTAAAATATTTCTTCTAATTAATTTGCTTTCAATGTGCACAAATCTGTGTACCAGGCCACTAATATTGTCATATATATATTAATATATGACACATAGGCATGGACAACAGTATGGTGATAGCAGAGGGAAAGGGGTGAGGAGAGGTGGAAGTGGGCAAAGGGGGAATAAATGGAAATGAAAGAGACTTGACTTTGGTGGTGAGCACATAACATAATGTGTAGATGATATTTTGTTGAGTTGCACACTTGAAACCTGTATGGTTTTATCAGCCAAATAAATTTAATAAGATAAAAAATAAAGAAAATTAAAATAAATAAATAAATGCTCCCATACTTTAAATACAAAATCTCCAGGCCCAAATGGGTTTTACTGGAGAACTCTACCAAATGTTCAAGGAAGAATTAACACCAATTCTATATAATCCCTTCCAGAAAATAAAAGAAGAGAGACTACTTCCAATTCACTTTGTGAAATCAGTGTTACTCCAATATACAAACAAACACATTAGAGAAAGAAAATTACACACCAATACCCCTCCTGAATATGGCACTAAAATCCTTAACAAAATATTAGCAAATGGAATCCAGCAAAACATAAAAATAATTAGACACCATGACCAAGTGTGTGTTTTTTCCCAAAGTTATAAGGCTTGTTCAATATTCAAAAATCAATCAATACAAACCATGATACTAACAGCCTACAGAAGAAAAATCATACAAACATATTAATTGATGTAGAACAAGCATTTGACAAAAGTTGTACTTTAATATCACAGCTTAACCTTTCCAAACTCTGAGAAAAATTTTTAAACATTTGCAAATTTGAGTTTTAAATAGTCTCTCCTAGGCAGCATGGCTCAGTGGTTGAGTGTTGACCTATGAACCAGGCGGTCATCCTTGGATTCCCGGTCAGGGCACATGTCTGGGTTGTGGGCACAATCCCCAGTGGGGGGCATGCAGGAGGCAGCTGCACCTGTTTCTCCCATCATTGATGTTTCTTTTTGGTGTTCCTCTCTCTCTCTCTCTCTCTCTCTCTCTCTCTCTCTCTCTCCCTCCCTTCCTCTCTGAAATCAATAAAAATAAAAAATAAATAGCCTCTTGTTTTCACTTACATTTTTATTACTATGGATGCCATATTTTAAACAAATTTTGACAAACTAGAGGTTCAAGTGAAGGCATTCAGGGTGATGGGCTGTGGAATTCAGGTTCTGTGAGCAACAGTGGATGGCACAAAGTGTTCCCCTGAGGTTCCCACAGGGCGGAGAGAGGTAGAGAAAGGTGTGCGTGCTCTCCTCTAGAACTGTAGTGACATCATTCAGGAGAGGAAGCTATGCTGTAAGGTACTCCAGGCAAAGAAAAAGACCACATTCCACATGGATGGAGCCCTTACAAAAGGGAGATTGCAGCTCAGGGTGAGAAAGGGCCCTTTTTTTGTGTGTGGTGGGAGGAGAAGGAGAGCAGGATAACAACAGCATTGACTATGAGAGCTTCAACGCAGTGAAAGAGACTGCCTTCTAGCCCTGGCAGTCATCAAGCAAAGCCTGGCACACACCTGGCAGACTCACTGCAGAGGGAGTTCCTGCCTCAAGTAGGAATTGGGATGGGACAGTCTTGGATCAGATGATCTTTTTTCCCCTCGGTTTTATTGAGATACTAGAGGCCCGATGCATGGAACCGTGCACTGGTGGGGTCCCTCGGCCTGGCCTACACCCTTTTGCAATCTGGGAACCCTCAGGAGATGTCAGACTGCCAATCCCCACAGGCAAGGTCAAGGGACCCCACCGTTGCACGAATCCGTGCACCGGGCCTCTAGTATGCATATAAGATCTTTGGTTAATCTCTTCCCGTCCTTACCTCCCCCACTTCCTTCTGAGGTTCATCAGTCTGTTCCATGTTTCCATGCCTGTGCGTTAAGCATCTGCCCCTGGTGGTCAGTGAGCATCATAGCTACTGGTCAAATGGTTGCTTAGGCTTTTATATAGGTAGATAATTGCCATGCACCATTGTATGGGTTTCAGGTGTACAGCATAAAGGTTTCACTTACATATATTGTGAAGTGGTTACACTAAGTTTAGTTAACATCCATCATCTCAGATAGACACAATAAAAAGAAATTTTAAACATAGAGAGAAATAAATAAATAAACATAGAGAGAAAATGTGCTTTTTTTCTTTGTGAGGAGAACTCAGAATTTGCTCTGTTAATAGCTTTTATGTATATCACACATGAGTGGTAACGATCATCATCATGTGCACATCACATCCCTAGTACTTTTTATCAGATGATCTTTAAAAGGCCTGTGCTCTGTTTCTCTCAGTCCCCCTCCTTACCATGTTTTGTTTCATGTGTTTTTTATTTGCTCCTGCACTTCCTGGAAATGGTGACTTGTCATTGTCTTGCTATGTTTGCAAATTGAGGGGTGAGAAGTAAAGCCACTTGTTTATAAGAACATAGTGAGCAGCCTTTAAACACATGAACTAATCACAGGTGGTAGATGTATTTCAGAGATGAGAAAAGAGATTCCTGGGAAAGTCCTTGGTTGGCTCCTTACTCATGTTAAAATGGTTCATGAGCAGCATATTATCATGACCCCTTAATTAATGGCTAACCAGTGCCCATCCCAAATGGAAAATCTAAACAAATAGACACAATAGTTATTATAAAGTTTTCATTTGTTTGTACTTATCCCTCCACCAAAGCACTGGAAGGCAATTTACACAATAGCAGTGAAAACATGAGCTCTGAAGAAAAATGTGTTGTACACAGAAGATTGAGGAGGGGAAAAAAAGAGAGGAGGTCAGAAGAGTGTGAAACAATGTCTTCTTTAAAGATTGAAGACCAGTTAGGTGGGTGTTTGATGTCGTGCTAAAAGGTTTTGATTTAATTCTGTAAATGACAGGAAACCTGCCAAGGTCTTCAAGCTAGACAGTGACACAGTGTTTTTTTTAACAAGTTATCTCTGAGCCAGTGATGTGTAAATTTTTGTTTGCTATCTCTTTCCTCCCTGGAATGTGAGTCCCTGGACAACAGGCGTTGTTCACTGCTGTTTCCCCAGCACAGTGCAGGCAGTCAAATGTCTTTGTTGAATGAACAACTGGATCTTGGCAATTAGTCATCAAGGGAGGGACTCTGAGCCAAGGCGAGGTGCGGCTACCTCTGGTTTAAGCCACTCAAGAGCCCAGCTGGGCACACAAGCACGCGTGAGCTGGGACTAAAAGGGCTGGGTAAGATAGGAAGGCTTCTCCGTTCACTATTGTTTTTGGTTTGTTTGCTTATTTTTTCATTGAGATACACTTGACATATAACATTATAATTGACATATAACATTACATTTGTTTCAGGTGTCCAACATAGCGATTCAATATTTGTACATATTGTGAAATGATTATCACAATAAATCTTCTATCACCATATATGTTTTAAGGAAACATTTTTCCTGTGATGAGAACTTTTAAGACCTATTCCCTTAGCAACTATCAAACATGTAGTATAGCATTATTAATTATGGTCACCATGTAGTACACTATATCCCCAGGACTTATTTATTTTATAACTGGAAGTTTGTAGCTTTTGACCCCTTCCCCCATTCTTCCCTCCCCATCGCCCTCCCCAAAAACACACACACACATACACACACACACACACACACACACACAAACACACCTGCCTTTGGCAACCACCAATCTGTTCTCTGTATCTATGAGCTTTTATTTTTTAGATTCCACACATAAGTGAGAATATACTGTATTTGTCTTTTTCTATCCGACTCATTTCACTTAGTATAATGCCCTCAAGATTCATCCATGCTGTCACAAATGGCAAGATTTCATTCTTTTTAATGATTGAATAATATTCCTTTGTGTATAGATACCACATCTTTTTACTCATTTATCCACTGATGGACACTTTGGCTATTGTAAATGATGCTGCAGTGAACATGGGATGCACATATGTTTTCAAGTTAGTGTTTCATTTCCTTTAGATAAATACCCAAAAGTATTGCTGGACTGTACGACAAATCTATTTTTAATTTTTTAAATCTTTTTTATTGATTCTAAAGAGGGAAAGAAAGGGAGAGGGAGAGAGAGGGGAACATTGATGAGAGAGCAATATCAATTGGCTGCCTCCTGCACAACCCCTATGGGGAATCAAGCTCACAACCAGGGCATATGTCCTGACCAGGAATCAAACCAGTAACTTCCTGGTTCATAGGTTGTTGCTCAACCACTGAGCCACCTGGCCAGGCTATTTTAAATTTTTTGAGGAACCCCATGCTGTTCCCATAGTGGCGGCACCAAGTTACATTTCCCCAAACTGTACACAGGGATTCCCATGTATTGTTTTCTTCCTCACATCTCCATATGTGCAGAAGGGGAAGAACTGTGCTCAGCCAATTGAACACTACAGGAATTAACCAAAACAGAATTATATAATCCAAGGTTAGAATAGAACGTAATAGATGCTCAGTGGTTGAGCATCTGCCCATGCACCAAGAGGTCATCTTTAGATTCTTGGTCAGGGCACATGCCTGGGTTTCAGGCTTGATCCCCACCCAGTAAGGGGAGTACAGGAGGCAGCCAATCAATGTTTCTATCTTTCTCCCTCTCCCTTCCTCTCTCTAAAATCAATAAAAAATGCTTTTTAAAAAGAATAGACTACTAAAAAGTTCCAAAGGCATAGAAAATCAGAACGTACAATTCCTCCCTCCCCCAGTTTAAAATTTCCCATTGTGCAAATGTAAATCATCTAAACAGTATTTTAAGCACTCTTTCTTTTTTTTGTGTCCCGTGGAAATTGAGACAAGTTCGTAAGTCAGGACAAGCAGAATAGGGAAACTGAGACAGATAATTAAACAGCCAAGCTATTTACAGCCATCTAGTGAATCCCAAAATCCTATCTTCCCTAAACCAAGGACACTTAAAAAGTAATTGTTTTAGCCCAGCCAGTGTGGCTCAGTGATTGAGTGTCCACCTGTAAACCAGGAGATCATAGTTGATTCCCTGTCAGGGGACATGCCTGGGTTTCGTGCTTGATCCGCAGTAGGGGCGTGCAGGAGGCAGCTCATTGATGATTCTCTCTCATCATTGATGTTTCTATCTCTCTCTCCCTTCCTCTCTGAAATCAATAAAAACATATTTTTTAAAATATATTTTATTGATTTTCCACAGAGAGGAAGGGAGAGGGATAGAGAGTTAGAAACATTGATCAGCCGCCTCCTGCACATCTCCCACTGGAGATGGGCCCCCAACCAAGGCACATGCCCTTGACCGGAATCAAACCTGGGACCTTTCAGTCCTCAAGCCGATGCTCTATCCACTGATCCAAACTAGTCAGGGCTAAAAACATTTAAAAAAAAAAAAAAAAAAGAGTAAATGACTTACACTTCTACCCAACCAGAGAGTAAATAGCTTAAATCACCCTGCTCTGGGAGAGAGCAAAAATCCAATTAGTGCCATTCGCCAGTCACACCCAAGGACAGATGAAGTTACGAGAATAAACCTCATTTTGGCACATCAGCATAAAACTGATTCATAGTCTATTGAGATCCTCCCCTAAACTCCCAGCCTTTAAAAAACTTCACAACTGAAGTCCTAGTGTGAGCTCTCCCTCCAGAAGCACATGGCCCTTTTCCTTTCTCCTCTCCCTCCCCCACAGGCATGTATCTCTTAAACTCTAAGGACCCCCATGAAGCTTGCAACCAGGAACGATGGGCAGCAGCAGCCCGTCCTGGGCTCGCCCCCTGAACCTGTCCCCTCTGCCCCTTTTTCTCTGATGTCTTAGTGAGCCAAAGCTCCCGAGTCTCAGCTCGTTTCCCTGCCTCGTCTCTCTCCAGCTGCTTTTCCTAACCTGGGCACCTTCTTGTTTCACTGTCCCGAGCTTTAATAAACTTACTCTCAAAATCACCTGGACTCTTTCTGTGAAATCTTTCCTGCACAAAGTCAAGAACCCACACACTACTGGCCGGCCCTAGGCAGACCCGCTCAAGGCCAGGTCCCCTTCCCGGTAACAAAAATAACCAATTAGCCATTGTCCTTTGTGTTTACTTTTTTTCTAAAATTTACCTTTATTGCTGAAAATATTACAGATGTCCCCTTTTGTTCCCTCCATTGACTCCCTCCACCCCATACTATCCCTCCAGGCCTTCTGGCGAGGATGTGGAGAAAAGGGAACCCTCGTGCACTGCTGGTGGGGATGCAGACTGGTGTAGCCGCTGTGGAGAACAGCATTGAGTTTCCTCAAAAAACTAAAAATGGAACTTCCACGTGACCCAGTGATCCCACTTCTAGGCATATATTTTAAAAATCCCAAAACATCCATCAGAAAGAATATATGCACCCTTATGTTCATAGCAGCACTATTTACAATAGCTAAGATCTGGAAACAGCCAAGTGCCCATCAATAGATGAGTGGATAAAAAAGTTGTGGTGTATACAAAATAGAACACTATGCAACTGTAAAAATGAGGGATCTCTTACTTACCCTTTGAGACAGCAGGGAGGGACCTGGAGAATATTATGCTAGATGAAATAAGCTTTGTGTCTACTTTTAAATACATTAATAAGTCATAAGAATTACCCAACATCTAATACATTTACTCTAACCTCAGAGCTTGGATAAGAAATGCTGCCTTTCTCTCCTTTCTGGTTGAAAGGAATAGTAATGATTTTGTCATTGGCCAGTCTTCTCTGTATCCAGCATTACCTGCCCAGTGTCAGCTCAACTCTGCCCCCTAGAGAAGAGAAACCAGAGTGCCCTGACCATAACTGAACTATATTAAGTTTATAATTCTGACACTGGGCTTTTCCAGAGGACTGCCGCTTTCTACTTTATATGCTTCTACATTATTTGAAAGTGTGTCAGATATTGATTTTATAAGCTAAAAATTTCCATTTTAAGGGGGAAAGATTATCTACAAATACAATTTTATTAGAAGTGCTGTTTTGTGCTATAAAGAAGGTGATTCTCTCTCATTGGTGTTTCTATCTCCTTCTCCCTTCCTCTCTGAAATCAATAAAAACATATTTTTAAAAAATAAAAAAGAGCCGAAACCGGTTTGGCTCAGTGGATAGAGCGTCGGCCTGCGGACTGAAAGGTCCCAGGTTCGATTCCGGTCAAGGGCATGTACCTGGGTTGCGGGCACATCCCCAGTGGGGAGTGTGCAGGAGGCAGCTGGTCGATGTTTCTCTCTCATCGATGTTTCTAACTCTCTATCTCTCTCATTTCCTCTCTGTAAAAACTCAATAAAATATGTTTAAAAAAAATAAATAAATAAATAAATAAAATAATAAAATAAAAAAGAGAAGGCAATAAGCTGGCAGCTTCATTTTCAGAGAGTCCCCCCTCCTCCATGTAGTATGTCCCTGAAAATATGGTGAAAGTAGACTTCCTCCCAGTTTGATAAAATCCTATATAATAAAAGAGAAAAATGGTAATTGGCGTACGACGATACCCTTTTCATTGGCTAATCAGGGCTATATGCAAATTAACTGCCAACTCAGATGGCAGTTAACTGACAACAAGATGGCAGTTAATTTGCATATGTAGGCACAATGCAGGGAGGCGAAAGGGAAAGCAGGAAGAACCCCCCTGCCACTGACAGTGATCGGAAACCCAGAGGGGAGCTAAGAACTGGGGGGCAGGGCAAAGGCGGCCCTGGGGCCACCTTTGCCCTGCCCCCAGCCATGATCAGAGAATCAGGCGCCTTTGCCACCCTGGCCAGTGATAGCAGGAAGTAGGGGTGGAGCCAGCGATGGGAGCTGGGCACCGTCGAAGCTGGCAGTCCCAGGAGCCAGGAGTCCCTTGCCTGGGCCTAAAGCGAAGCCCATTATCGCGAGGCCACTGCAGC
>NW_006284473.1:23605-44684 GCF_000327345.1 Myotis davidii
AAAGGGCCGATCCTGCAATTGGAGATTGATGGGGGTCAATGCCTGAGGGCTCCCAGTATGTGAGAGGGGGCAGGCTGGGCTGAGGGACACTCCCCCTCACCCCCCACCCAGTGCACGAATTTCGTGCACCGGGCCCCTAGTATATTATAAAAACCCTAATCATGATTTTTCCAGGTCCTACCATTCTTGAGTCCAGGGAATGGAAAGACCTCCACGGGTGTCTTGGCTGGGGTAGGAAGTGGCGACTGTCTCAGCCAGCCAGACACTGGGTGGAGAAAACTCCATCCAGTTGGCTCCGATTCCCATGGATGGGCCACCTCTCCCAGCCCTTTCTATAGGGGCCAGAGCCAGTGGGCAGTCCATCCTCAGAAACTTGGTTAACAAGACAGAAAAGCGCTGAAGGAAACCTGGGCTTTCCCACAACTACAGCACAGTGCTGCCCTTGGTGGCAGGTCAGGCCCCATCCTTCCCCACAGGGGCGGCAAATAACAGGCTAACGTCACCGCGTAAAGCTTGCAGTTATCTTTTACGTGTGTAAAAAGTATAAAACTGTGTATAAAGGCAACAAAATGAATGCAGGTGTAAGCAGTATGAAAATTGAAATAATTCAAGTCAAAGATCATCACTATTTTACTTTTCTTTCACTGTTTTTCTCTTCTTTTCTTCTCCTGTTCCTTCTACTGTTTATGTCAACGTTAGTTTGTGTCCTACCTAATCAATCAATTATAGCATTAGTTGTAAGTAGTTTGGGGAGATACTCTTCTTTACAACGCAGAGAGTAACTGCCCTTGGGCATTTGAAGATTCAAGACAGAGACGAAGACTACCTCAGAAGAGTATTAGAGAATGCTAGAATCTTTTCCTTTAGGGAAAAAAATAGTAATAGAATATGGCTTCAATGTGCTAATTGACCTGGTTGCATAATCATTTCATGAAGTGTACATATGTCAAATCATTTGTTGTACAATTTAAATACATACAATTTTATTTGTCCATTATACCTTAACAAAGCTGAAAAAATAAGTAAAACACATGCTCACTTCAGCAGCACGTATACTAAGACTGGAATAACACAGAAAAGACTGACTGCTGAGCAAAAATGACACAAATTCGTGAGGTGTTCCATACTTTTTAAATAATTTGTGGGATGTAATAGACAGTATGGTGACTGTAGTTAACAATACTCTCAGTATATCTGAATGTTGCTAAGAGAGTAGATTGTACGTAAAATTTCTCATCATAAGAAAAAAAAATTGTAACTATGTGTGGTGATGGATGTTAGCCTTATTGTGGTAATCATTTCACAATTTCTACAAACATGTTATACACCTGAAACTAATATAGTGTTATATGTCAATTATGTTTAAACTAGAGGCCCAGTGCACAGATTCATGCACATTGAAAGGAAATTAATTAGAAGAAATATTTTAGAGGCTGGGGAAGGACCTTGGGAGATTGGCCAGCCAGGGAGGGATCAGGGGAGGTTGGCTCCAGGGCATATCTGGCCAGTCTCACCCAGGCCCAGTCCAGAGAGACTGGGGCCAGGGAGGGACCACAGGAGGGCTCCAGGGTGTGTTCGGCCCATCTCCCCCAGTCCTGATCAGCCGGACCCCAGCAGCAAGCTAACCTATTGGTCAGACCGTCTGCCCCCTGGTGGTCAGTGAGTGTCATAGCAACTGGTCAAACGGTCAAACAGTTGGACACTTAGCATATTAGGTTTTTATTATGTAGGATAAAACTAATTAATAGCCCTAGCCAATTTGGCTCAGTGGATAGAGTGTCAGCCTTTGAACTGAAAGGTCCAAGGTTTGATTCCAGTCAAGGGCACATGCCGGGTTGTGGGGTCGATCCCCAGTGGGGGACTTGCAAGAGGCAGCCAATCCATGATTCTCTCATCATGGATGTTTCTGTCTCTCTCTCCCTCTCCCTTCCTCTCTGAAATCAATAAAAATATATTTTTTTAAAAAACTAATAAATAAATGGTAAAGAATAACTGCATAAAGGTACAACCAAGAACACACAGCAGACCTCAGAGAATCAGTCTCCACTCATGTAATCAAAATGGTAACCTCCTCCCACTCCTGCTCAGTTCTCAAGTACTGAGTCAGGACCCACTGATAAGGGGAAATGGAGGCCCTGCCTCAGGGTAGGAGCACGAGTCAGAATGAACTGGACTCTGTTCCTAGCTCGGCCACCACACCTGTAAGGGCCTGAAGTTTCCTAAACATCAGTTTCCTCAGCCAGCAAGTGAAGAGAAGAAGAGGTCCCTCCTTAGAGTGCTGAGAATTGTTCTAGGTAATTCATTAAAGACTTCAGCCTAGTGGTTCAGTGGTTGAGGGTTGACCTATGAACCAGGGGGTCACAGTTCAATTCCTGGTCAGGGCACATGCCCAGGTTGTGGGCTGGATTCCTAGTGAGGGGCATGCAGGAGGCAGCCAATCAATGATTCTCTCTCATTATCGGTGTTTCTCTCTCTCTTTCTTCCTCTTCCTTCCTCTATGAAATCAATAAAAATATAAATATATGACTTCAGCCTAGTACTTAGCATGTTAACTACCAGTCCTTATTAAACGCTGGCCATTAGACATCCTATATAATAAAAGTTTAATATGCAAATTGACTAAACAGCAGAACAATAGGCAGAACGACCGGTCGCTATGATGCACAGTGACCACCAGGGGGAAGATGCTCAATGCAGGAGCTGCCTCCAGCCCACAGGCCCCAGGCCAGCCAAGGCAGGTACAAACGGGGGCCCACCAATTGCCCCGCCAGTTGCCCCGCAGAAGGAGACGACCGGCAGCCACAGCGGTAGGGGGCAGGGCCAGCAAGTGGGCAGCACCAGGCCGGCCAAAGTGGGTGCAATCAGGGGACCCTGGTCACCTCACCAGTCATTCCACAGATCGGCCCTGATCACCGGCCAGGCCTAGGGACCCTACCCATGCACAGATTTTATGCACCAGGCTTCTAGTACTTACATAATTACTTCTAATAAGGAAGTAAACCTAGAGTCACACCAATGACTTTTAAGATTATTTGTGATATTGAGTGAAGAAGGACTGGTGAAGAAGTGTGGATGGCTCTTTAAATATCTGTCTTTACATTTTCAAGAATTACTTTATTCTACTAAAATATCTTTCATCCTTCTTACTAGAGGCCTGGTGCACAAATTCATGTACAGCTGGGGTCTGACCCGTGCGCCCCAATCGGGGCCAATCAGCCAGCCAGCTGGGGGGAGGGGACGTGGGAGGTTGGCAGCTGGCCCTGCCTCAAACGCGGTGAAGGGGGCTGATAGGGGGCAGGGCCAATGGTGGGGGAGGGGCCACCAGTGGTTGGCCAGCCACCCCATCCCCTGGTCGAACTCCTGGTTGAGGGGGCAATTTGCATATTAGCCTTTTATTATATAGGATTCTCATAAAAGGACAACAAAATCAAACTCTCAACTTAGGTGCCAGAGCTGGAGAATGATGCAGTCTTCTTGGGGAGCAGTGCAACCAGCACCCACTTCCATCACTCAGCATTGCAGACAGTTTTTTACAGCTACCACCCCCAGCATAGGATACAGAACTCAAAAACCGCAGCAGCATCTGTCGTCCTAAAGTGGAAACAAAGTCTTATTTGGGTCCTTTCTCCAAGAGAGGAACCATGGATGCTTCCCCATGCTCCTCCTTCCTAGAGCTCCTTCTTTCCCTCACTTTCTCCCGGGATCTTGTCTCTATCCGCAGGCTTTCTCTTTCATTTCTTTCCTTCCTGCTCTCAGGTCCCTGGAAGAGAAGGTCGGAAAAGCATGAAAGCACTGGCGGCTGACAACGTTCCGCATTTCTCTTAATTATCAGAAATGAAGCAAGGCCTGACCATGGAGCAGACTTCCACACCTCAGTTTCTTATAATAAACTAGAGGCCCAGTGCACAAAAATATGTGCACTCGGGGGGAAGGGGGAGTCCCTCAGCCTGGCCTGTGCCCTCTCGCAGTCTGGGACCCCTCGGGAGATAATGATCTGCTGGCTTAGGCCTGCTCCTGGGTGGCAGAGGGCAGGCCCAATCCCTAGGTGCAGCCCCTGGTTGGGCTCAGAGCAGGGCCGATTGGGGAGTTGGGGCACCGCCTCCTGTCATGCACAGGGCAGGGCGGATTGGGAGGTTGTGATGCCACCTCTAGTCACGCTCAGGGTAGGGCCGATTAGGGGGTTGGGGCACCGCCCCCGTCACACTCAAGGCAGGGTCGATGGGGAGGTTGCGGCACCACCCCCTGTCACGCACAGAGCAGGGCCCATCAGGGGGTTGAGGAGCTTCCCCTTGTCACTCAGAGAGTAGGCCCAATAAGGGAGTTGGAGCACCACCCCCTGTCACACACAGAGCAGGGCGATCAGAGGTTGGGGAGCTCCCCCCTATCAGGCACAGAGTAGGGCTGATCAGGAGGTTGGGGCGCCTTCCCCTGTCGCGAACAGAGTAGGGTGGATAGGGAGGTTGTGGCCCCACCCCGTCACACACAGAGCAGCAGGGCGATCAGGGGGTTTGGGCACTGTCCCCTGTCATGCTGATCCCGGTGCCGGGAGGCCTCGCGGTTCCGCTGATCCCGGTGCTGGGAGGCATATTACCCTTTTACTATATAGGATAGAGGCCTGGTGCACGGGTTGGGGCCGGCTGGTTTGCCCTGAAGGGTGTCCTGGACAGGGTGGGGGTCCCCACTGGGATGTCTGGCCAGCCTGGGTGAGGGGCTGAGGGCTGTTTTCAGGCTGGCGGGTAACAGAAGCTCCCAACCGCTCCTTTTTTTCTTTTTCTTTTTTAATTCTGGGCCAGCTTTAGCTCTGAGGCTCCAGCTCTGAGGCCTCAGCTGCTGAAAGTAGGGATCTGGTTTGTTTCGGTTCTATAATCAAAACAATGTATAACTCCAGCCCTGACTCCAGCTCTGAAATCCCAGCTCGCTGAAAGCTGGTTTCTGGGGTTTTTTTTAGCTTCTATATTTGTTAAAATTTTTCAAACTGCAGGCTCAGAGACCTGCAAGGCAGGCGGGGAACATTGGTTTCCTCCGTCACTGAAGCAAGCAAGCCTCATGTTAGTTTCATGCTGCCTGGCTGCCGGCCGCCAGCTTGGCTGTCAGTTAATTTGCATATCTCGCTGATTAGCCAATGGGAAGGGTAGCGGTCGTATGCCAATTACCATGTTTCTCTTTTATTAGATAGGATTAGCATAAGCCTAAGGGTGGTGCTAAGCATTTTAGTCATAAATAAAAGGAATAGGGGGCCTATGATGGTCTATGGAGGACACTCAGCCAGCTCGCAACTGACTCTGCCTCTGACACATGGAGGGAGGTGATTTCATAGCACAAAACTGAAAAGGGATGTGGTAAGTGAATCATACATGCAATGATTCTAACCTCCCTGTGACCACTCCCTTAAATTATATTAATAGTAGGGTTTGCACTAGTTTTAATCTGAGGACTTTGTGAAGACTGAAGTGTCAAAAAAAACACCCAAATCATCAACAGTCCCCAGCAGGTTACCCAGGGGCCCGTATTCACTGGGATCAGGAGATACATCACCAACTACAGGACCCAACTTCCTACATTTTATACCTAGGGGGAGGGACACAGACAATAAGTGTAAAAAGAAACAAGAGAATAACCAATGATAACTATGAACAGGATGAAATGACAGGGAACTATGGGGTGTGTGGCGGGGGGGGGTGCTTCTTTTGTTTCCATGGTCAGGGAAGGCCTTTCAAAGAGTGGTGATGATATATCTGTTTACACTTTTCTCTTTTAAAGTAAAAGAAATAAAATCATTGTTCTCCCCGCCTCCATCTGATTTAGAAACTCCGGGAACCCCTAAATGCCTGTCAAGTGAATTGATGCAGTGGCGAGTGGCGGTGAGATGAGCAAGGTCCGGACTCAGCCCTGCAGGGGTGTCAGTTACTCTGCAGTGTAAATTGTTTGTGGAATGTACCAAGGTCGTTTCATTTCTATCCATACGGGTCCATCCATCAAAGACAGAAAGCCAAACAAATGATGAAGCTGAGATACAAACTAAGAGGAACTTAAAAACTGAACTAGCTCCATAAATGTGCCCCCAGATTATTTTCATTAGGTGCAGCAGTTGTATTTAGACACATCCGTCTGATCAAAATTTATATTTAGCAGTCTTGAATGTCTCTAATACTTAAAGAAGAGTATAAAAATGAAAATATGGTGACAGTTATTCCCACTTTGGCTTTTCCTTTATTGAGAATAAAGACTGAGAAATGATCAAAAGTAATGACCTGAGATATTTTTCTTATCTCACTTAGAAACAAAATGTGAAAATTATCAATATAAGCCCATTGAGTTTTTCAATATCAAGATGATATTGAAAAGTCATTTGTTGTTGGTCATAATCAGCTACAAAAGCAATTTCTGTGTCTTTTTGATGCTAAAAGACAGAAATTAAATCTACATATTAGTATGCGCCTGGAGCTCAAATAAAAGATAATAAATGTCATTTTTAAATTCACTGACAAATCACACTTTTTAAGGTAGTTAGCTTTGGAAAGGTGTGTCAGTTGTGAAATAGAAAAAAGTTTTAAAATATCTGTATATGTTTTGAATTTTTAATTTTGTATTAAGATAAACTTTATAATATACTCGTTAAAACTGATATAAAAGAAAATATTAAATTTAAAATTATTTACTATAAATGTTTTTATCACATGAAAATTGAAATAATTTTGTAAATTCCTAGCAGGTTTCTAGCTATTACAGTATACTAAAGGCCCAATCGGTATGCCAGTGGGGTCCCTTGGCCTGGCCTGCAGGGATCAGGTCGAGACTGGCTCTCTGACATCCCCTGAGGGGTCCTGGATTGTAAGAGGGCACACCCTGGAATCCGGCTCCCTCCTCTCTGGTTCCAAGTGACTGCAGCTCAGTAGCTCCTGCACTGAGCGTCTGCCCCCTGGTGGTTAGTGCGGGTCATAGCTACTGGCCGGCTGGTCGGCCAGTCGACTAGTGGGCTGCCCAGCCAATCGCTTAGGCTTTTATATATATAGATACCTATGAAAAGAATTCTTGAGTTGAAAAAAAAAACAGTTGAAAATGCTGCCTTGGTTATCTTGGCATTCAAAAGGTAGAACTTGGGCCTGGCTGGCATGGCTCAGTGGTTCAGCATCTATCTACAAACCAGGAGGTCACGGTTCAATTCCTGGTCAGGGCACATACCCAGGTTGCAGGCTTAATCCCCAGTAGGGGGCATGCAGGAGGCAGCCAATCAATGATTCTCCCTCATCATTGATGTTTCTCTCACTCCCTCTCCCTTCCTTTCTGAAATAAATTTTTTAAAAAAAATTTTTTTTTAAAGGAAGAACTTGGGAAATGAATGGAACAACATGTTATATTTTAGGAATGTTAGCAAATGGTTTCACTTAAGCAATTTTATAAGATTATGTGAAAAACAATTCAAGGCCATTACAATCAACAGAGAAGTGTTTAGATTAAAGTATTTTTCAAAATATATTTATACCCTACCTTATTCCAGAAAGGATTTAAGGCAGTTAAATTTCCTAAATGAATATAATCAGTAGCTTTAACGTGTAGTTTTAAAACAGGAATTCCTTCACTTCTGCTTTATTCTTGCCAAAAGATCATAATCTTAATCTAACTATGAGGAAACATCAGATAAACCCAATTTGAACGTCATTCTAAAAAGTAACTGCCCTGTACTCTTCAACTGACAGTGTTACAAAAGACAAGTGAAGACTGTGGAACTGCCGCAGAATAGAACAGATTAAAGAGAATGAATTGTTTGCAACGCATGATCTGAAATCTCCCTACAAAGAATATTATCAGGACAAGAGGCAAAATAGGGATAAGGTCAATAAATTAGATACAAAAGTATTGCATTGGTGGTAATTTCCTGAGTTTCATTATTGTACTGTGTTTATATAAAAGAATGTTCTAGTGCTCTCGTTTGGGGATGGGAAGGAGAAAGAGAGTATAGTAAATATGATAAGTGTTAATATCTGGAGGGAATATAGATGAAGGGTGTATTCTTTGTACTATTCTTGTAACATTGCTCTAAGTCTGAAACCATATTTTTTTAAAAGCAGTATAAAGAAAGGATAAAACAGGAGCTCTTGATAAGTGACAGCTGTTTACTAGTCTTCCTTCTGTATTCCTCTTATGGTCAGGTGAAGAGAGCAGCTTACTGAAGGAGGAACACAGATACACAGGATTACTCTGACAAAAGTGAGGCAAAGGCACACAGTACAGTCCCAGCAGCCATTACTGCTAGGCAGAAAGCATTGTGCTCAGATGGGCAATGAGGTAGGAAGCACCTGAGTGCCCTTGCTGTACACAGAGTGCAGCTGAAGAACCAGGTGGTAATACACCTCGGTTCACTTATTTGCTCTGTCTACTATATGGCAGAACATATCATCATTCCTGTTTTGCAAAATAAAACAAACAGCAAAGGACCACAAAAAAAGAAGTATTTTGTTCAAGACCGCTCCGTGAGCAAGTTTCCCCAAAGTAACTGTACCTCAAAATTAATTGATCTCTACATTATTACTTTATGAAGCAAGCTCAGCATCACCAGTGGAGCTTCTATTATTCCCCCATTTTCAGCCTGTCTTCCTTGTAGTTTACTGAGACCCTCCCAAGGCCACTGTGAGCACTTGGACCACCCCTACTCCTGGAAACTTACTACTGTAGATAGTGACCAGAGAGTTCCCTCCACATGCTTTTTAAAAGTTCAAGGGAACGTGGCATCACAGACTACTTGCTACTGGATTAAATACTGCACAGAAGAAGTGCAAGGAGAATGAGTCACAATTATCCTATATAATAAAAGGCTAATAGGCAAATTATCCCCCTTGACCAGGAGTTAGACTGTGAGTTTGACAAGGGGACGAGGCCAGCCGGCCAACTGCCCACAGCCCCTCCCCCCAGCTGGACCTACCCCTGATCGGCCCTCCCTCACTCCGATTGGCTGGACCCCACCCGTGCAAAAATTCGTGCACCGGGCCTCTAGTTCATAATAAGGGTGATGAAAGCAGTCTCAAAGAACTAGAGGACCCCCATAACAAAAACATTCCACTAAAGGTCCTCTAGGAATTCTTCCTACACCAGAAGCCTTCAATAAAAATAATTAAAAATTATGTACATCTGGGCTATGTACAGTAAAACTGAGTGTCATTTTTCAAAGATTTCATCAACAAGCTGTAAATGAAAAAGTTAGATTTGTTCTCCACGAGTATGGGGAGGAAGAACCCTTTGGGTTTCCTTTTCTAACGTGGCTTAAATATTCAATAACTCTGTTACATACCAAAGACAGAGAGCGTTTGGTTCCAAAGCACAGTTGTTGTTCAAAGGACTCTGAAAATGCCCGAGTTTTGGAATGGGATCTTCTGTTTGATTCCAATGGGTCCTTGAAGGGCCCATCCTCTGAGCGTTTTCTGTAATCTCTCATGTGGTTACGACATCGAAATCCCTGGTCCTCATGAGAATGCCTTCTAGGATGGCTGTCATATGATGTGACTCTGGGAAGAAACTGGAAATATAGAATAAAAATGTTTACAACATAAAGAGACTGCATGAAATTAGCTCAGAGACAGAACAGCCATAAATTACTAACTAAACAAACCTCAGGTTGAACTGAAATTTTATCTTTTTCATCAGTGGGACCTTTCTTCTACAATAAAGCACTAGAATCAATCAGTTAAAACATTAAGTAGAACATCCCAAGACTAGCTATCTTGCTCCTCCACCATGAGGACAATATCATGAAGCCTTGAGTTCAAAGCCTTGAGTTGATATGTATAAGTAAATTCCAAAATCATAACAAATTTTAATGAAACCACAGATGTTTAAGAAATAATACAAAAATGTATGTGATTTCTGTACAAAGAAGGAATTTCTTTTTTTGTTTTTTGAAAAAATATGGAATGCTGCACGAATTTGCGTGTCATCCTTGTGCAGGGGCCATGCTAATCTTCTCTGTATCGTTCCAATTTTAGTGTATGTGCTGCCGAAGCGAGCACCAAAGAAGGAATTTCTAAGCAGAAGAGCAATGGAATAAATCAGAATGAAAAAAATTAATTTAACTATGCAAAAAAAGCTAATATGCATCAAAAACAACTTAAAGTTAAATAGTAGAGAAGAAATAAAAATCATGTGCTACATGTTACTAATGTTTAATAATATCCTGACAATACATAGTATATCTTACATACATACAGAAAAACATAGAAATCATGTAATACAATGACATAAGTGTTCAAATCACATTAGGAAATGATCACAGAAGAATATTTTAGAGAAATCAAACTTCTTAGAAGAATTATGACACTTGCTCTCCCAATTTCCCTCACTACCCAATCCACTCCATTCAAACTTTTGCATCCACAACTAATTTTGGTTATGATGTTGGTCTCAATGTTGCCAAGTTCTGTGCACATTTTGGTCTTGATTAATTCAGTAGCATTCGACCCATTTGCCCTTCTGGAAACACTCTGTCCCTTGCCTTCTACCACTGTACCCTTTGCTTCCCTTTGCTCTTTCTTCCTGTGAGCTCACCCACTAGCTTTGCTTCACAAATAGCTAATCATCCTTCAGTCACCACTGAAACTGCATACCTACAGAAAGCCTTTCCTGCCACCTTGATTGGTTCAGGTCCCTGTTAGATGTTCTCCTGGGCGCTCATACCTCTTTACCATACTCATCATATAATCGGTAATTTGGGTAATTTTATAATATATCTCCCTTCTCCATTAATTTGTATCTCCATGACATCAAGAGCTGTGTTTCATTCTCTGCTGAAATCCTAGTCCTATGCAGCACCTTGCCTTATTCACAGGATGAATTTATTAAATATCTATTGGATTAATAGATATATAAAGAATGAAAAAAAAGAAATGCCAAACGGTAAAAATTGTTTATGCTTATTTGTCATCAAAGATTATTTAAATTAAATAATGTACAATTTCACCTTTCTGGCTAGCAAAAATAAAAATAAAAATGTTTCTTAGTGATACCAAGAAGTGGCAAAGTGGAGAGAGACACGCCTGTGATTCCTGGCTGGTAGGACTATAAATGGACACACCTTCCCAGTAAGCCACTGGCAAAATGTGTTGGGAGGTTAAAATATCCTGCTCCTTGGACCCATCTGTTGAGTGTTGTTATGGGCTGAGTTGTGTCCCTCCCCTCCAATTCACATATTGAAGCCCTATGTGAGATACTCAGAATGTGACCTCATTTGGAGCTAGAACAGTGGTTCTCAACCTGTGGGTCGAGGCCCCTTTGGGGGTCAAACGACCCTTTCACAGGGGTAGCCTAACACCGTCGGAAAACACATATATAATTACATATTGTTTTTGTGATCACTGTGCTTTTAATTATGTTCAATTTGTAACAATGAAATTGGGGGTCACCACAACTTGAGGAACTGTGTTAAAGGATCACGGCATTAGGAAGGTTGAGAACTACTGAGCTAGAACCTTTAAGGATTAGGTTAAAATAAGGCCTCTAGGGTGGGTCCTAGTCCAGTCTGACTGATGTCCTAATAGAAGAGGAAATTTGGACACACAGAGACCACCAAGAATTGTTCACACAGGAAAAACCATGTGAGGGCACAGTGAGAAGGTGGCTGTCTATAAGCCAAGGAAGGAGCCTCAAAAGAAACTACGTCTGCCGATTCCTTGATCTTGGGCTTCCCACCTCCAGATCTGTGAGGAAATAAATTTCTATTATTGAAGCCACCCAGTCGGGAGCATTTTGCAGCCCTAGAAGACACATACACATGCCTAGAAACTTACTGTCAAACGATGATCAGAAATATGGTTAAAGATTTGTAAAGCTGCCAAGATACATGAGGGAAATGTGTACGTACAAGTCCATTTATGGTCCTTGGTGCTGTGAATAAATTAGGGGGCAAAACAGGCAGAGTGTGCCCATCTTGGAGCTCATGTCTGGCTCAGAGAAAAAACACAAAACAAATAGGCCACATGCTTACTCCTTTGGCTAATGCTACAAAGGTTCAAGGTGGCCCTAGCCGATTTGGCTCAATGGATAGAGCTTTGACCTGCAGACTGAAGGGTCCCAGGTTTGATTCCTGTCAAGGGGATGAACCTCAGTTACAGGCTAGATCCCCAGTCCTGGTCGGGATGCATGCAGGAGGCAACCAATCCATGTGTCTCTTTCACATCGAGATTTCTTCTGTCTTTCCCCCTCCATTTCATTCTCTCTAAACAGCAATGGAAAAGTATCCTCGGATGAGGATTAACCAAAAACAAAGCAAAACACAAAGGTTCAAGGTGCAATGAGAGGATATAACAGGGTGAAATTGTGTGTACTTGGCTGGGTGAGGCTGGGAAGATTAGCAGGAAACTTCCGTGTAGGTGTGATGACTAAACTACAATCTGAAGGACAAGCAGGGTTAATTAGAGAACAGGAACATTTTCTGCCTGGGGACTAGCACCACAGGTGCCCAGGCCCTGTCACAGGAGGAGGAGCTGTGGGGTGGAAGGAAGAAAAACCTGCTGGGGCTGGAGGGCATGGAGGCCTGAGGGGAGGGAGACGGATTGGGGTGGTGTGGAGGGGCTTGAAGTAAGGTGCTAGCATAGGATGGGCAATCTTAAAACATCGAACTGTGACCAAAGGTTTTCTCAGTGATGTGGGATTGTGTTTGTTTTCTCCTCCTTTTAAGTATTTTTCAAGTTTTCTACAATGAGTGAATTTACATTATCAAGAAAAAAATGATTATTTTAAAATTTTGAAATAGCAGGGAAGCACAAATACTGCATGATGCCACTTACATGAGGCATCTAACATAGTCAAACTCAAAAAAAAAAATCAAAACACATAAATAGTCAAACTCATAGAAGCAAAAAATAAGTTGATGGTTGCCAGGGGATACAGGAGGGGAAATGGAACATTGCTAATCAGTGGATATAAAATTTCAGTTATGCAAGATGAATAAGTTCCAGAGATCTGCTTTACAGTATTGTGCCTCTAGATAATAACAATGGGTTATATACTTTAAAAACTGCAAAAAGTGAAAATCTGTTGAGGGTATAGATCCCAAATTAACTGTTCTTACCACAATTACATTTTTTGTAACTTTTAAAATATGTTTTTATTGATTTTTTTTTAGAGGGAGAGAGAGAGAAAGAGACATCAATTGGCTGCCTCCTGCACACCCCCAACTGGGGATGGAACCCACAACCTGGGCATGTGCTCTGACCGAGAATCGAACCAGTGACCTCTTGGTGCATGGGATGACACTCAACCAACTGAGCCACACCGGCCAGGCACCACAATAACATTTTCAAACAAGATTTTAAAATGTGAAACTGGGAGTGAAATATTGATATCCTCTTCCACTGAGAGGCCTGAAAAGATTGGCAAGAGTTATGCCAAGTCAGTGTGGCTCAATGGTTGAGCGTCAAACCGTGAACCAGGAGGTCACTGGTTCAGTTCCCACCTGGTCAGGGCACGTGCCCGGGTTGCAGGCTGGATCCCCAGTAAGGGGTGTGTGTGCAGGAGGCAGCCAATCCATGATTCTCTCTCATCATTGATATTTCTATCTCTCCCTCTCTTCTCCTCTCTCCCTAAAATCAATGAAAACAACATATATATATTTTTTAAAAGAAAGGCAAGAGTTTTAATCACAATATCTTTTTATATCAGGTGGAATTTCCCGTTTGTTTTTGGTGTGGGACTTTGTGAGAAACAAATATAAAAGGGCACTCTAATTGGTTACAGGGAGAAACTCCCACTTTTAAAAATGTTACTTACTATGCAAGTTCTACTTTTGCAATTTTATACGCCTTTGTAATGTAATTTCCCCGACAAAGACATGAATCAAGGCCCCCACAAAACTTATTTTTACCAAGTGTGAACTTGTCTCCTGCACAGTCATGGAAGGAAGCTTTGTCCCTTGGGGTGGGGTCTGACCTCACCCGTTGAGCTCCCAGGGGCCCCAGCAGCAGAGCCTGCGGCAGACACTGACTCTCAGAGCAGTAACTACCCAGTGTGCTGACTCTCCTTACAGAAGAGGCTCTAACAGCTTAGCTGTTTTCACGGTGGGCCCAGGAAACCGGTGCTGTTAAAAAAAAAAAAAAAAAAAAAAAAAAACCCCTCTGTACTCTCTGACCCCAAGTTCTGATTCTAAAGATGTTGATTATGTCAGATCTTCACTTCACAGCTTAACAACGTGATGTTCTTCGTCCTGCCTTTCACTGCAGTCACCCCCGAGTTGTACCCCCCCTGCCCTCTGAGTACACACAAGCTCCTGCCACCCACTGAGAGCAGGTGAGAAACAGTGAGCAGAAAGATGAGGTGCTAGGGGTGGAGTCTTAGTGCACAGTGTGTACCAGGGACTCCGGGGACTCTGACCTTGATTGCTAACCTCGGAACAAATCCTCCCAGGAAGCCATGCTTCCTCAATTACAGATGAGGAAAATGAATCTTAGCTTAGCTCAGTGATTCGCCTAAGACGTGTGTGCCTAGTGACTACTGGAGAAATCAAGTGCCATGCCTAAGCATGAGGCATCTCTTTCTTGGATTAATAATGCTAAACTTTTAACTTGAACAGCAGCAAAAACTTCATTCTATTTCTATGTGAAACTGCCTATAAATGTCACTTTTAACAATGTACCAGACGTAGCAGAATTCTACTGCAAAAGTAATAATAATACTTTGTAGGTCTTCAGGAATCATACTATGTAAGAATTTTATGTGAGGAAACCTATATATTAAAGAGCTAGTATGCAAATGGTCATCACGCCCTCATGTCATCACGCCCTGTCACGCCTTAACTGCTCAGACACTCAACACTGGGGAGAGAAGAATGGGGACCAGCCAGGCACAAATGAGCTCACGAGGGAGGAATGGGGACCACCCAGGCTGCAGGCCGGGAGAAGGACAAGCTTCCCGCCCCACGCTCCCATGTGCCAGCGGCTGGGGCTGCGGCCCGGGACAGGGACAAGCCTCCCTCACCACGGTCCCAGGCACCTGCAGCTGCAGCTGTAGCCCAGGTGAAGCCACCCACCCACAATCCCCTGCGGCTGTGGCCGGCCCTGGCGAAGCTGGCCCGGGTCCTGGGTGCCTACAGCCGGCCAGAGGGAGGGAAGCCCAGGTCCCACATGCCTGTGACTGGCCAGAGGAGGAACTCCTGGGTCCTGGGAACAGGGTGAGGCAGAGGCGGTGGCGGTTAGGGGCAATCAGGCCAGCAGGGGAGAAGTTAGAAGTGATCAGGCAGGTAGGCAGAGGTGGTTAGGGGTGATCAGGCAGGCAGGTAGGTGAGCAGTTAGGAGCCATCAAAATCCCAGATTGTGAGAGGGGTGTCCGACTGAGGTTGACCACCCCGGAACCAGAGAGGAGGGAGCCCAATTCCTCATGGGGACACGCAATTCCACCTTCAGCTGTGGGTTATGTTTTGCCAGTGCACTGTCGGCAAAACATAGTGGTTTACTGCACACTTGCATTTGCATTCCACACCCTCTACTACAGCAACTTTGCAGAGTGCCCTCTCACACCCCGGAACCCCTCAGGGGATGTCAGAAAGCTAGTTTCAGTCTGATCCCCACAGTCTAGGCCGAGGGACCCCACCTGCTGGAGGGACCCGACTCACTCCCTGGATGCCCTACAAGCAGCAGCTCTGCCCCAGGTGCGGCTGGCCAATAGGAACCATGGGAGGTTGGCTCCAGGGCATGCCTGGCCCATCTCACCCAGTCCTGCCCTGCTGCCACCCCCGGAACCAGATAGGAGGGAGCCCAATTCCTCATGGGGACACGCAATTCCACCTTCAGCTGTGGGTTATGTTTTGCCAGTGCACTGTCGGCCCCGAATCTGGTTTACTGCACACTTGCATTTGCATTCCACACCCTGTACGACAGCAACTTTGCAGAGTGCCCTCTCGCATTCCAGGACCCCTCGGGGGATGTCAGAGAGCCGGTTTTGGCCAGATCCCTGCAGGCCAGGCCAAGGACCCCACCTGCCAGAGGGACCCTGCTCACTCCGCAGACACCCTTTGAGCCACACCACCCCAGGTACAGCCAGTTGGGGAGGGACCGTGGGTGGTTGGACTCAGGGCGTGTCCGGCCCCTCTCGTCCAGTCCAGCCCCGCTGTCCACCTTCTAATTAATTTCCTGTCAATGTGCATGACTCTGTGCACCGGGTCACTAGTAATATATAACAGTGTCTAATGATATCATCAGAGTCAAGATGGATGTAAATTAGTCGACAAACGGAAACAGCATCAGGGGAAAAATAATCCAGTTTTCAGTTGATAAAGTGGTAGGTAGTTCTTGTAGAAATAATAAAGAGATGCAGTATCGTCCACTGGACATCCTTTAGGGAAACTAAAGGATATTCTAAACTATGCATTTACTTAATTATATTTTTTAAACAATGCATTTAAATGCTTTTTTTAATTGTGGGAATAAATGAATCCTGCTCTGTCATACAGTGACACTAAATCATGCCATGGCAGGTGAAACTGCCATGAAGACTCTATCACTAGTCATAACTAGGGACATAAGGGAGAGCCAAAGAAAGCCTCCTGGCACTTACGAAGCTCCATGCCTCAGACACTTGGAACCTTCCCCGAGGTTGCTCCCCTTTCAAGGACTCGTCTCCCTCATTCAGAAACTGAAGCAGCCAAACTAAGCTCATCTAAACCACATGCCGCTAAGATCATACCCCCAGAGGCCATTAAATTCAATCTTGTATAGTGATGTTTTCCTCCACTGGGTCTCCACTGTCCGGTGATGACCGTTCTTGGTGAGAACATCTCTTAGTCAACTCAAGCTGCCATGAAAAAACACCATAGGTTGGGGGGCTTGAACAGCAGATCTATTTCTCAGAGTCTGGAGTGCTGAGAAGGCCAAGGTCAAGGTGACGGCCAGCTCAGCCCTCTGCCTGCCCAAAGATGGCTGCGTTCTCTCCGTGTGCTCGCCTTTCCTCGGTGCACGCGTGTGGAGGGAGAGAAGGAACAAGCTCGCTGGTGCCTCTTCCTGTAAGGGCTCCATCGCGTCTGGCTGGGCCCTGCCCTCCTGACCGCACCTAACCCCAATTACCTCGCAGGTGTGTGAGCAGTGCTCCCTGCGGAGAGCAGCTACACGAGAACCACCCCATGGGCGAGACACTATCACCATTGAGCGTGTGGACCACCCTAAGGTCAGTCAGAAATAAAAGTAAAGGTTAAAAGTATCTTCTACTGTTTTAAATTGAGAACATGAAGACAGACGATAACATGGGGGGAGGAGGATGTGTTTTAAAGCAAATTTTAAAAACCTTGGCTGCAGGTAGGTAGAGGCTTACTTTGTATCCCCTGTCCCCTCAATTGGCATAATGTGGGCAGCACACCTGCTGCTCCTTGGAGCACAGAAGAAGCACTGAGATGTTAAAAGCACCGAGAAAGTCCATTTGATGTTAAAGCCCTAGACCTATGAACCAGGAGATCATGGTTCCATTCCCAGTCAGGGCACATGCCCGGGTTGTGGGCTCTATCCCCAGTAAGGGGCATGCAGGAGGCAGCTGATCAATGATTCTCATCATTGCTGTCTCTCTTTCTCTCTCTCTCTCCCTTCCTCTCTGAAAGCAATAAAAATATATTTTAAAAACAAACAAAATATACATTGCAACCTAAAAGTCAATTCTCTAAATAAAGGATTTATCTCAGTTTTTTAAAGTCTAATAGACAGTAAAACTTACTTAAGAAATCATATTTTATGTCATGTATCTTCCTTTGTTTTCATATTTTCTGTGGCTCCAAAGGGCTGTTGTGATAAATAGTAAATCACATTTTTTCCTCTTTGTTTCTTCCTGGTTCACATTATCTGGAAACTGAAACTAATCATATCCTGGCTCACACATTGTGAATGCCTCACTGGATGTGGCACATAAGAGATTAAAATAGGAGTGTGATAAGTAGGTGTTCTGTTTTACAACAGAGTCAGGGAAAGGCAGGGCAAGAAGTGTTCTCAGAGACCATCCAGCCCAATCGCTCTTCTTTTTCACGTCAGGAACCTGAACCCACAGAGGTGTTGACACTTGCCCTTTGTCCTGGAGCACACATTTAGTAAGAGACCTATTTTTAAACATTTGTGGCTCAAAGAGGTCTCATTCCTCCACCTTGCTGATCACTGGGAATAAGAGAGGTTGCACCTGAGAACTCTGGAGCTAAACATAAAATAAAATAACATGACCCCCCAAATTACTTGGTTCTGGGGTTGGCAGAAACAGGGGGTGGGGAGGGATGCTCTGGTACCTGGAATTCTAAGTGACTCGTGAAAAAGAAAAGCTGTAGCATCGCTGTGTGGCTGTGAGGCAGAGGACAGACATGTCAACTGTGGAGTCTTCTATCCCCCGCCCTCAGGTGAGCAGAGAGAACCCTGCCAGTACCTGCTGCCCAGTCCGCACCTCCTCAGGCCCATCCGTTCCCCTCTTAGGGCTTTCCAGCTCTCATCTTAACTCCCTAGCCAGGGGTGGGCAAACTTTTTGCCTCGAGGGCCACAATGGGTGCTTAAACTGGACCGGAGGGACGGAACAAAAGCATGGATGGAGTGTTTGTGTGAACTAATATAAATTCAAAGTAAACATCATTACATAAAAGGGTACGGTCTTTTTTTTCAATAGTTTTATTCATTTCAAACTAGCCGGATCCGGCCCGTGGGCTGTAGTTTGCCCACGGCTGCCCTAGACACTGGGTGCTCTGCCCAGTCGTAGGAAAGTAGTGCTGAGGATGGGAGAATTTTGGTTCCCCCTCCCATCAGGAAACCAAATGGGAACCAGAAAAAAACGTGTATCAAATTTATCAAAGGGGGTTATTTATTTATTTATCTTTAAGTATATTTTTATTCATTTCAGAGAGGAAGAGAAAGGGGGTTGGGGAAGAGTGAGAGAGAGAAAGAGAGAGAGAGAGAGAGAGAGAGAGAGAGAAAGAGAGAGAGAGAGAGAGAAACATTAATGAGACATCCATCAGCAGCTGCCTTTCGTAGGCACCCCGACCAGGGACTGAACCCACAACTTGGGTATGTGCCCTGATCAGGAATTGAACCTGTGTCCCTTTGGAATATGGGGCAACACTCCAGCCAACTGAGCCACACTGGCCAGGCAAAGGGAGTGATTTATTATGTGGAATCCCCAGTTCCTTAGAATTCGCCAAATAGTGCAGTTATTTTCACTATTTTAAAAAGACTATTGGAAATCACACATCGGTCCACGCCGATGCTACACAGACTAACTACAGCACCAGGTTTCCTCCTTTTGACCTGAATTATATTGTCACCCAGGATTATCTCAGGCTTACCAGGAACTCTGCGTAGGAGTTAGAGATGCCTTAGTACTAAAAATGAAGAAATCATTATGAAAAAAAGCAAGAAGAAAAAAAGAAAAATAAATAAAAAGGAAATTTAAAAAGGAAAAAGATTAAACAAATAAAAACAAAAATAAATAAATAATAATAATAATAATAAAGAAATCACTACCTAGTAGAAGAAAATCAGGTCCCTCAGAGGATAAGACAAAATGATAAAAGGTATTTTTGTGGACATAAAAAAGATTTGGGAGTACTGATTTTCAACCAAAGACTGCGGGACTCTTCAAAAATTATCTATGAGAAATCCCCCTCCCCTAGCCCAGCCCTCCCTGTTCCATGGGATAACTCACTGGGCAGGGCAGGGAAGCTTTCCTGTAGCTGGTGTCCTGTGATCCTCGGCGGGCCCGGAGTCCTCTCTCATCCTCCTCTATCCAGCTGTGACCCCAGAAGCTGCTCATCCACTTGGCAAAAGACACATCATCATCATCATCCTCATCTCTGTGCTCCATGGAGAGGTGATTCAAAATAGCCAAGGCCTGTCTCTAAATCTGGCAGAGAGGAATATTGTCAAACTCAGCTGACTTGATGAAACCTAGGATCTCCCCAAAGACAAAAAAGAAACTGGTGTTTTCAAATGGTCTCCGAAAATGAATCCTTAAAAGGAGAAAGATTTACTAAACAACCCCTTCACCATCAGGCAGCCCCGGGAAATGTCTATTTATAAATTGTGCTGCCCACATGCCCCTCCCCTCCCCCATCTCTTTAAATTGAGAGGCTTTGTAATCCTCCCATTGCCAGGCTAGTGCCTCGCAGCCTCAGGGGGGGAAGCACAGTCCACTGCCTGATGTTCCCAGTGCTCTGCTGCCGATGGCTGTGATGGCGTCTCCAGCTGTCAATGGTGATCCTGCATGACCCTCATCATATGCCTGCCAGCTCCAGGCCGGCTCTAAAATGGGGTCACTCGCAGGGACAGACTGACTGCAGCCTGCACGATGGCCAGCTATCGGCATGTCATATCTAGAGCTGGATACTCTCCTAATAAGTAAAATTGATGTTGATATAAAATGCAGCTCCGGGACAAAGGGTGTTTCACTGACATTATTTATACACTAGAGGCCCAGTGCACAAAAATTTGTGCATTCAGGTGGTCCCTCAGCCCAGACTGTGCCCTCTCGCAGTCTGGGGTCCCTCGGGGCCCCTTCCCCTGGCTGCTGGCACCAGTTTTCCTCCGGTGCCCGGAACCCAGGCCTTCGCTCTTTGCCGGGAGGGGCCCGGGCCCCGGGGGCGTGGCGGAGGCCGTCGTGGTGGGCTTCCCTCTTTGCTCTTCACTTGCCACGCTGGCCTTCACTCGCTGCTCCTGCCCCGGGCCAGCCGGCTTCGCTCCATCGCTTGGCGCCTACTTATGCAAATTAACCGCCATCTTTGTTCACGGTTAACCGCCATCTTTCTTGGCAGTTAATTTGCATATCGTCCTGATTAGCCAATGGGAAGCATATCAGAGGTACGGTTAATTACCCTATTCGTCTTTTATTAGATAGGACTAGAGTCCCAGTGCACAAAATTCATGTGTGTGTAGGGGGAGGTCCCTCAGCCCAGCCTGCACCCTCTCCAATCCGGGACCCCTTGGGGGATGTTTGACTGCCAGCCTGATAGCCCCTAGCTGCCCTCCCATGCTGGCCTGGTCGCCCCTAACCACCACTGCCTCGGCCCTCACCATCGTGGCTTTGTGTGGAAAGACACCTGGATGGGTGTCCAGAAGATGTCTGCTCTAACTAGCATATTACCCTTTTATTAGTC
>NW_006284473.1:45373-47282 GCF_000327345.1 Myotis davidii
GGAGCTGTATTAGTAAAGATATTGCAACAACATATGTCTGATATTTTGCTGCCTATGGATTCTTCTAAGGTTTTTTATGGTTTCCCATCTTATATTGAAGTCTTTATCTATTTTGAGTTTATTTATTTATTTACCTATTTATTTATTGTTTTTTCTTATTTTTTTTAGTTTGTTTTTGTGTATGGTGTAAGCTGGTGGTCTAGTTTCATTTTTTTTGGCATGTATAGGTTAAACAAATGTAAATAGCCCTGGCTGGTGTGGCTCAGCTGGTTGGGCGTCCTCCCAGCACCAAAATGTTGCCCATTCCATTACAGGACACAGCACATGCCCAATTGCAGGCTCTGTCCCTGAGATGTTTTGCTCTCACATCAATGTTTCTCTCTCTCCCTCTTCCTTCCTCTCTCTCTAAAAAATCAATAAAATATTAAAAATAAATGTACAGTAGGGAGCGTGCAGGAGGCAGCCAATGTATGTTTCACTCTCACATCAATCTCTCTCTCTCCTTCCCCCTTCCTCTCTCTCTAAAAATCAATTAAAAATCTTTTTCAAATGTAAATAATTTACATGTAAAATGAGCAACTCTTAAGTGCACAGTCTGATGAATTTTCACATACATTTCTCCCTGTGTAACCACCATCTTGCAGATGAAGACAGAGCATTCCCAGCACACCAGCAGGCTCCCTCTTTCTTCCTTCCCATCCATCCTCTCACCAAAATATTACTATTTCTGCTCTCTGTCATCCTAGATTAATTTTGCCTACTTTTGAACTTTCTTTCAATGGAATTATATAGCCTGCATTATTTTGTGTCATTCAACATTATGTTGGTGAGACTTATCCATGCTTATGCAGTAAGAGTAGTTCATGCTGTGTCATGAAAAAAGTGTATGGATATTCCACTTTTTTTCCCCAATTACTGGTCATTTGGGGCTGTCATTTGGGTTGTTTCCAGTGAGGCTATTAACAACAAAGCTTCTATAAACACTATGGTCCCTGTCTTTTAGTGGCCTTTTTTCCCCCAAGGTAAGAAGAATTTGCATATACCGAGCCCCTACTTTTTGCCCAGTATGGAGTCAAATATTATACATATGCTATTTTCATTTTAACCCGTGTGACTGGGAGATTTGTATCACATTTTATAGATGAGGAAATTGAAATTCAAAGAGATTATCACTTGCTCAAGGGGACATTACTACTAAGCAGCACAGCCAGATTTGAAGCGTGCATCAAAAAAAAAACAAAATCCTGGCTCTTCTCACTACTCTTCCAGTGTTCCAAAGAGACCTTTGAAAAAGCTTGCATTTTTAAACACAGGCATTCTTGGCCATTTTCCACATCTCATTGCTGGAGGAATTATGCACATCCTATGGGACCTTTGGTTTTTGTTTGTTTGTTTGTTTGTTATCTTTATTTTTCAGATTATTACAGTTGTTCCTCTTTTTCCCCCCTCCCATAGCTCCCCTCCACCCGGTTCCCACCCCACTCCAGGCCTTCCCCGCCCTCACTGACCTCGTCCATAGGTATAAACTATTTGTCCAATCTTTTCCCACACCCCCCACAATCCCTTCCTCCCAAGAATTGTCAGTCTGTTCCCTTTCCATACCCCTGATTCTATTATATTCACCAGTCTGTTCTGTTCATCAGGTTTTTATTCATTTGATTTTTAGGTACACTTGTTGATAGACATGTATTTGTTGTCACTTTGTTGTTCATAATTTTTTATCTTTACCTTTTTCTTCTTCCTCCTCTTCTTAAAGAATACCTTTCAGCATTTCATATAATACTGGTTTGGTGGTGATGAACTCCTTTAGCTTTTTCTTATCTGTGAAGCTCTTTATCTGACCTTCAATTCTGAATGATAGCTTTGCTGGGTAAAGTAATCTTGGTTGTAGGTTCTTGTTATTCATCAG
>NW_006284473.1:48004-50803 GCF_000327345.1 Myotis davidii
GAACATAACTAGAACCTGGTGACTGAACCTGGCTAGAGAACCTGGACAGAACCTGGCTGGAGAACCTAGCGAGGGAACATGGCTACAGAACCTAGCTGGAGAACCTACAGAACCTGGGGAGAACCTAGCAAGAGAACATGGACACAGAACCTGGCTGGAGATCCTAAACAGAACTTGGCTGGAGTTCCTAGCTGGAGATCCTGGCTAGGCTGCTGATCAACTGAACGCTGTCTCCGTGTCATTCCTTCTTCGCCGACTCCGTCCACACCTTTGGGGACCCCTGGACATGCTGGGGTTGGACCCCGGCATGACATGTTTCTTTGTCTTCACGTTTTGGTTGCTTCCCTGTGTTTGTTTCTGTGTACTGGGTAGCTGCTAAGTCTCCTTGAGTTGATAGAGTGGCCTTGTGTGGTAGGTGTCCTATAGGGCCCAGTGACTCAGCCTCCTAAGTCACCTGAGGTGGACGCTCTTGATGCACCTCTTGGTGGGCTGTTTGTACAATCTTGTTGTAGGTGAGCCTTGATTGCTGTTGGTATCACTGGGAGGAATTGACCTCCAGGCCAATTGGCTGTGATGACCAGCTGTGTCTACACTGGAAGATCTATTGCACAGGAGACACCCTTATGGGGCAGGACTTGCTTCAGTGGGGCTTTGGTGCTCACTGAGTCTGCCCCGTGACTGTGTCTCTTATGAATGTGAAGAGTTGTAATCCGGTATGGTCTCACTCTGACCACTGGGTACACTGGCTCTTGGATCTCTAAGGAGGTGCAAGGTCAGCCACTGTCTGGAACCGCCCAGCAGGAGCTACAGAGAGATCTGCAGATTCTTCCTCTGTGTATGGGGTTTGGAAGTGCCCAGACGAGGCTGAGCTGTGAAGCAAGGCAGGCTGCTGCTGCTGACCTTGGGCCTTCTTTTGGAAGCTCTGGGGTTCTCTGACCCAGCTGCAGTTTGACAGGTTTTAGGTGGAGAGAGTACAGGCCATTCATATGCAAAAGCTGCTGTGCACAGCTTGGGTTGGGTTGTAAATTGGGTGGGGCACGGTCTCTGGGAATTACCAGGGTGGAGCAAACAGCAATGGCTGCCAGTCAGCCCTGCACCAGAGAGGTCCCTGGGTCTCCACATCCTGTGCCCCAGCCCAGGAACAATGATTGCTGCGAGCACCTCTGAGAGAAAGCCGCCCTTGTTCCTGTCCTGATGCCAGACAGTCCAGTTTCTCCCCATATGTGTCTGGGTCCCCCGAACTAGAGTTCAGAGCAAGCAGGAGCTTGTATCTCCCTCCCTATTAAAAGAGCAGCACATGAAGGTGCCAGCACTTTCCTCACCTCCGCACCTCTTACCAGTCTCAATGCGCTTTCTTCAGTTCTCTAGTTGTGGAACTTCCACTCTCTTACCAGTTCAATGCGCTTTCTTCAGTTCTCTAGTTGTGGAACTTCCACTCAGCCAGCTTTGCCGTGGTTCTGGGTGGTAGTTGTTCTGCCTTTTAGTTGTATTTTGATGGGGTTGTGAAAGGCAGCAAGTATAGGTGTTCACCTATGCCACCATCTTGGTTCTCCTATGGGACCTTTGAAAGCTTGCTTCTGGTTTCCTCTGGACTTCACCCAATATGCCTTTCACCTTTTCTGATTTAACTTTGTATCCTTTTAGTACAATAAGTTTTATCCATAAATACAACTATATGCTAAATCCTGTAAATTCTTCTAACAAATTCCCAAATGAGGAGTGACATTTGATGTTTGAAGTAGGGCTTCTAAAACCACCTGACTCATTGAAATGTGGCTAAAGCATGTTTGAGAAAGGAAGGATGAAGGGGACACAATGACAAACCTTCAATGCCCAGTGGCCACATGGCCATCTGTGGCATGAAACAGCAGCTGAAATGATGTTTGTTGTGAGGTACAGATGTGATTTTGAAATGATAGCTCCAACCCCAGGAGAACTGGCTCATTGGATCCATGGGCTGCTTTTGGTCATGGTAGCTAAAGTTAAGGGATTAAAAAGTGTGATTTGGGAGATGTCTGTGGGCTTCATTCTCTCCTCTAGGTGGGAGGGAAAAGATCCAAAAATTCCCCCAAAAAACATTTTGGGTGATTCAAAATGTTAAATCTTTGTATTGATCCCTCCTCCAAGTAAGAGGGGGAAAGATTAAGTCAGTTTCTAAGACTGGAGCAAACTAGATAAATCAGGAAAAAAGGGAGGGGGATTAACATTACCCACTGGTACAGATACATGCAAAAAATGAAACTAGACCACCACCTTACACCATACACAAAAATAAACTCAAAATGGATAAAGGACTTAAATATAAGACAGGAAACCATAAAAATCTTAGAGGAATCCACAGGCAGCAAAATATCAGACATTTGTTGTAGCAACATATTTGCTGGCACAGCTCCTAGGACAATGGAAACTAAGGAGAAAATAAACAAACGGAACCACATCAAAATAAAAATCTCTGCACAGCGAAAGAAACCATCAACAAAACAGTAAGAAAGCCCACTGAATGAGAGAACATATTTGCCAATGTTATCTCCGATAATTTAATCTCCAAAATTTACAGGGAATTGATACAACTTAACAAAAGGAAGACAAACAATCCAATTAGAAAACAGGGAAAGGACCTAAATAGACACCTTTCTAAAGAGGACATACAGAAGGCCAAGAGAAATATGAAAACATGGTCAAAGTCACTAATCATTCCAAAGATGCAAGTGAAACAATGAGGTACCATCTAACACCTGTCAGAATGGCTATCATCAACAAATCAACAATGACAAGTGCTGGAGAGGATGCAGAGAAAAA
>NW_006284473.1:50998-52044 GCF_000327345.1 Myotis davidii
TGCCGGTTGGTTGAGCCTCGGACATGATGCGTTATACCCAGGGTTTTTATATAAATAGATTGTTTTGTCATTTGATGTATATGTTTATTTATATGTGTACTTATATCGAGCTTTTTTTCCAGAAAGCATTTAACAATTTCATAGATGAATTGTAAAAACATAAAATTAAAATAAGTAGAAGAGATGATGGAATCCAAAAAGTAGAGCAGGAGATATTAGGTGAAGCCAGGAATGTGTTCTGTTGTTCATAAATGCATGGCATAAGGGCCTACACATCTAGAAAAAAAAAAGATATCATTATGACACATGTCTGTTATTTTGCTGCCTATACCTTCCTCTAAGATTTTTATGGTTTCCTGTCTTATATTTAAGTCCTTATATTTAACATAGGCTGTTAAATCATGTTGCTTACCCATACCTTCAGAAAAAAAATCACTTCTACTGTCGTGGCAAACAACCTGCTTCCCTATTTATAATGGTCTGGCCCTCTAGCAACTTCAGCGCGAAATGATAGCTAATTTGCCTACAAACGTCAGGTGGTCATAATAATCTGGCCACTTAGTGTATATACAGCATTACCCCATTTTTAAAAAATATTTATTGATTTCAGAGGAAGGGAGAAGGAGAGATAGATAGAAACATCAATGATGAGAATCATTGATCAGCTGCCTTCTGCATGTCCCCACTGAGGATCAAACCCAAAATTTGACCAGGAATCATACCGTGACCTCCTGGTTCATAGATTGATGCTCAACCACTGATGACCTCCTGGTTCATAGATTGGTGCTCAACCACTGAGTCCATTTTTATCAATATCAGGCACATGAGGTACATTGGCAAGATCTCACTCTGAGATGGAAGTCTGAAATTGCCCAAACCCCTTTGCAGCTAGGTTTCTGGATATGAATTCGTTTCTGCCGATTGGATGTGCTTGCACAATATTTTGAAGGCAGAAGTGGGGCAGCGGCATCTTCCTGCAGTTCGGGCTGCTTGCTGCTGGTGGTCATGTTTGCAGAGATGTGGAGGTTTTCTGCAGCGGACTCCAG
>NW_006284473.1:52217-64029 GCF_000327345.1 Myotis davidii
CAATATCAGGCACATGAGGAACATTGGCAAGATCTCACTCTGAGATGGAAGTCTGAAATTGCCCAAACCCCTTTGCAGCTAGGTTTCGGGATATGAATTCGTTTCTGCCGATTGGATGCGCTTGCACAATATTTTGAAGGCAGAAGCAGGGCAGAGGCGTCTTCCCGTAGTTTGGGCTGTTTGCTGCTGGCGATCATGTTTGCAGAGATGTGGACGTTTTCTGCAGTGGAATCCAGGCTGTGCACAGGCAGTTGTGCCAGAGGCAGTGCCCAGTGACCTGTTTTGTGGGAGCTGGAGGGCACTTGCAGGGGCAGCAGTTTCCTGATCCCAGGGTCACAGCTGTGCCAGAGTGTCCCAGAATTCAGTTGTGGGTGAGGGGGCAGTTCTCCCCACTGGGCAGGGAGTCTTTATAATACCCACTCCTCAGCTTTCCGATGATTTCCCAGGCACCAATCCCCTGTGCTAAATTCTTTCCTGCCTAAAATAGCAAAGATCTGAAAACATTTTGGATCCTCTACCTTCAACGAAAACAATGCTGCACAGGGTCAGGTCTGAGAAGTGGGTGAGGTGTTGTGGAAGGTTCCCTTCTTTGAGACTCAGCTTCCTCTTCTGTAGAACTGAGACCAAAGTTTATCTGTTCATAGTGAAGACCATGGCAGCTGTGTTTCCTGAAGATGGCCACAACATTTCCTATCCCTCCTGTGTCCTTGCCACTTTCTGCCACCTCCTCTCTCTTGAAGTGGGGCTGACTTCTGAATTCCAAGGCCAAGGCCTAAAAGGCTTGGGGCTGTAGCCCTGCCCACCCTGCCAGGGTTTCCAGCTCCAGCCCTGCCCATGCTGCTTGCTGCTCGGGGCTTGGTCTGACCCTCCTGGCTGGCTTCCCCTCCCATCTGCGGCCCAGAGCCTCACTGAACATCATGGCCCACCTGCTGGTGCTGCTGGGCCCAGCAGGTGGGGTAAGAGCCCACATTGGGCCTCGCACCTCCTGGCTCCTGTGTGCCACTGCCCCCTGCCCCCAGTGGCCCCTATTCCTGCCGCTGTTCCGACCTGGGTCAGATGCCCAGGTGCTGTGCGCGGCCCACGGGAACTGCTATGGTCACCAGGAAAGCCTCCCCTCCTTATCCCAAACTCCAGAGCCCTGATCCCAGGTCCACTTCCACCAAAGGAGAGCTTTGCCCATGCAGCTGCCCAAGACTGAGATGGAGCAACTCCAAGGTCCCCAGACCCCAAATTTCTGCCAGCCAAGGCAGTTGGCCGGCTGGTCCCACCTTGATTGGGATGTTGGAGGCGATCCGGCCCTGATCAGGTCGGTTTGCTGGCTGCAGTGGGTGTCATAGCGACCGCTGGTTAGGTCATTATAGTCGTGATGGGCGTTACTATCTCTGGCTTTTTATATATATAGATTAGCTGGCCTCCATTTTTTTTTCCAAATTAAGCCTATTTCTTTAAAAGTATGAGAGAAAGATGTTTTCCCACTATGCCTATTCTATTTTTTAATACATTTTTATTGATGTGTTAATAAAATACATCAGAGAGGAAGGGAGAGGGAGAAATAGAAACATCAATGAGAGAGAATCATTGATTGGCTACCCCATATTTGCCCCCTACTGGGGATCAATCCCACAACCCTGGTACGTGCCTTGACTGGAATCTAACCATGACCTTCTGGTTCATCAGTTGACACTCAAGCACTGAGCCACGCAGGCCAGGCTGGACCAAGGTTCTCATAACAAGCCTGGGGCAGCAAAGGGGCAGGAGCAGCAGCAGGTGTCAAGTCTCAGGCAGATGAGGGAGAGCTGTTCTCAGGCTGGTCACCCTGGCCCAAGAGGAGGCCCTGCTCCCCCCTCGGAGACCAGCTGCCGCCCTCCCTGGCAGGGGCCTGGGCACCTGCTGCGAGGAGATGCTGCCAGGGGCACAGGACCCAGGAGTTGTTCTTTTGTCCCTGCCTTAATGCTCTGCCTTGCCAAGCCCCCAGGTGTCCCCAAAGTGTGTCAAGTGGCAGCAACAGCTGCAGTTGAAGTGTGCGTTATTATTATTTTTAAAAATCATGCTTAACGTGAAAGGTACTACCCTCTCTGAGGATAGGAAGCCTGAGGTGTGTGTGTTCTCATAAAGCCATCAGACACCATGGGTGCGCAGGTAACCAGTGAAAAATGATCCTTGGGCCCTGTGAAAATAAAGTGCTTTTCAACGCATTCTTTCACGTTCACTGCTTCAGAATACTGCAACAACAAAAAGGTGATGCTCCCTTTATTTCATTCTCTTTCTTTTACTTATTTCCCTTTATAAAAAATTTCATTCTCCATAGCCCCTGTTTTGCAGTAGTTTTTTAATTAATTTTTTTGCTTACACTGCCTTCAAACTTACCTAAGCCAGTCCTGTTCTGAAAAAAAAAAAGTTATGTACAGAAGAACTAAGATGCTACGCCATTTTTATACATATACAATCAAAATACATCAATGGTTTTAGACAGTTTTTACTTTCTAGAAAGCAGTGTTTGAATATTTAAAATTGTGCACTGTGCTCTATTTGCTCTAATATCTTGATTGTTAGAATGTTCTTTGGTAGGCAAAATGTCATAATATAATCATCCTTTTCCATGAATGTTATCGTTACACTATAAAACTTGCCACCCTTTTGAGATGGTCATCAAAGAAAGAGATTGTTTGTTGTTTAACCAAGTGTCCTAAAGCATGTACATGAGCGTACATCATCACTATTTTTATTCTTAAAAGCTATGCAGCCTATATTATGAAAACTATTTTTAAAATATATCACTGTTGCCCTGGCCGGTGTGGCTCAGTTGATTGGGTGTCGTCCCGTGCACTGAAAGGTTGGTTGCCAGTTTGATTCCTGGTCAGAGCAGATGCCCCAGTTGTAAGTTCAATCCCCCGTAGGGGGTGTGCAGGAGGATGGATGTTTCATGCTCACACAGATGTTTCTCTCTCTCTAAAAATCATTAAAAAATTAAAAAAGAGATAAATGAATAAATAAAATATACCACTGTCAATGTAAAAAATATATGAGGGAAATAATGGTGTGTTTTCAGAGGTTTGCCTACAAGAATCTTAGTTACTAGTATAGCCTGCTGGTGTGGGTCAGTGGTTGAGTGTTGACCCATGAACCAGGAGGTCATAGTTCGATTCCCATTCAGGGCACATGCCTGGGTTGCAGGCTCAATCTCCAGTAGGGGGTGTGCAGGAGGCAAACGATCAATGATTCTCTCTCATCATTGATGTTTTCATCCCTCTCTCCTTCTCCCATCCTCTCTCTGAAATCAATAAGAAAAAAATATTTTAAAAAGAATATTGATTATATAAATATCCAGTTACTTTGGCACTTATATCATTAAGTTCTATAAGATTTTAGCTACTAGTTTTATAATAGTCAAAGTTGTTAAATGTTGGAATAGGTTTTTATGGGACAACATATCATCTCTTCCACAGGAGACCTTTAATCACAGGATTGATTCTCATCTGCCAGAGGTGAAAGATCATCATCACAGCTTTGCTTCTAGGAGTCATTAATTGTATGACCTCTCAAGGCCTTTTTGATCCCTGAGCACCTATTATTCTAAAACAGATTGAACATACTATTTGTTAAAATTTACAACTATGGCCCTAGCCAGTTTGGCTCAATGGATAGAGCGTCAACCTGTGGACTGAAATGTCCTGGGTTGGATTCTGATCAAGGGCACATACCTTGGTTGCAGGCTCGATCCCTGGCCCTGGTTGGCATGTGTGTGGGAGGCAACCAATTGATGTGTCTCTCACATCAATGTTTCTCTCTCTGCCTCTCCCTCTCCCTTTCATTCTCTCTAAAAATCAATGGGAAAGTATCCTCAGGTGAGGATTAACAACAACAAAAATTTACAACTATGTAAAAACTTTATCAGTCCAGTTCATCAGTATGTTATACATCATCAAAACTTCCTATGAACCCATAATCATCCTACCCCAGTTATTAGCTGCTATTTCACAGAATCTGAGGATTATGTCTCAGCGCCCCCTAAAAGAAGAGAAGAGAAGAACGGGGGAATTAGAGTCCTGTCAGTCTCACTATCTCTTTTTTAATTTTTTAATGATTTTTAGAGAGAGAGAAACATCTGTGTGAGAATGAAACATCCATCCTCCTGCACACCCCCTACAGGGGATTGAACTCACAACTGGGGCATCTGCTCTGACCAGGAATCAAACTGGCAACCAACCTGTCAGTGCACGGGATGACGCACAATCAACTGAGCCACACCGGCCATTACTGTACATGTCTGCAATGTACAATAATGGAGGGCACCATCAAACATTTAAAGGAAAGGTGGAAAAATACTTATGAGATTTAGGAAAAGAAACTGGAAAGATTTGTTTGAGTAAATAAACAATGGAAAGTCTTCAGATTCTTTAAAATGTTGAGTAAAAGAGCCCAATCTCAAAATGATACATACTGTGTGATTGTCTTTATATAACACTAGAGGCCTGGGGCATGAATTCATGCATGGGTAGGGTCCCGTGGCCTGGCTGGCGATTGGGGCTGATTGGGGCCAGCCAGCCTGGGGTGGGGGTGAGGGAACTGAGGGATGTTAACCGTGGGAGTGCACTGACCACCAGGGGTAAGCTCCTGCATTGAGCATCTGGCCCCTGGTGGTCAGTGCACATGATAGCAACCAGTCGACCTGTCGTTCGGTCGTTCAGTCACTTAGGCTTTTATATATAGAGATTGTGTTAGATAAAAAACAGATTAGCAGTTTCCAAAGTTAAGGGTAGCAGGGTTGTGGCTATGAAAGTTTAGCGTGACAGAGCTTGTGGTAATGAAACATCTCTGTTTTGATTGTAGATGTAGTTACACACAAAGATGTACATGTGTTAAAATTACACTAAACTATAACACACACACACAAAGAGTGCATGTATAGCTGGTGAAATCTGAATAAGTGCTGTGGATTGTATCCATGGCAACTTCCTGGTTTGATATTGTCCTACAGTTAGGCAAGTTGTCAATATTTAGAGAGGCCAGGTAAAGGGTACATGGATCCTCCATGTATGTGAATATGTAACTTCCTATGAACCCATAATCATCCTATATAATAAAGAGCTAATATGCTAATTAGACCAAACAGCAGAACGACTGTCCAGACATCCTTCCAGACGACCATCTGGATGACCTTTAGGATGAAACTGGGGCTGCGAGGGCTAGCCGAGGTTTTGAGGGGCTGCGAGAGCCTGTGAGGGGCTGCGAGGGTCGGCCAAGGCTGCAAGGGTCGGCCAAGGCTGCAAGGGACTATGAGGACCGAGCCCCTTGCATGAATTTCGTGCATTGGGCCTCTAGTTTTATAATAAAAGTAAAAAGAAAAATGACCAGTGCCAAGAAAAGAAAATTTCTCTAAATGGGTAGCTACAAAATCAAAATGCTATTGAGCTACCAGGTATTGTGGGAAGATAATGATGAAGGCAGCATTGGTTTTTTATCTCTCTGAATCCCCACATAAAAACTAATAGAGGAAAGGAGACACCCACGGACAACTCTACATCAAATATGGGTGACAAGATGTTTCCACCCCCGGTGGAGGGTGTGGGATCCAACCACCAAAAGCTAAGACCTAATACGATGGTCCATGCCAGAGGAAAAAGGAGGAAGCAACCCTCTGCCAGACCTGAGAACAGAAGAACCACAAAATAGCCAATATTTTAGAAAATACAAGGGACTAATTTTAAAAGTGTTAGGCCCAACCAGCAACATTACGGAGTTATTTTATTGCTTCTACTAGATTATGGAGTTCCTTGGGTTTTCTAAGGAGATAACCATATGGTCTATAAATAATGAAAAGTTACTTTTCCTTGCCCTTTTATTTCCTTATTTTGTCTTATTATATTGACCAATACCTTTAGTACTATGTAATAAAACCTGGAATCTCTGTCTGCTTCTTGACTTCAAAAAGAAAACTACTAACATTTCACTGTTAGGTATGATATGTATTTAGACTTTCAGGTGGTCTTTATTGGGTTTTATAATAAATCTAGAGGCCAGGTTCACGGATTCGTGCACGGGTGGGGTTCCTCAGCCTGGCCTCCACCCTCTCACAATCTGGGAACCCTCAGGGGGATGTTCGGCCTGTGGGGATTGGGCCAAAACTATCAGTCCGACATCCCCCTGAGGGATGTAGCAGTGCCCAAGTGGCAGGCGGCTGGGGAGGAGCCCCAGCAGGGGTCCGGAGCAGCTCCACTGCCCCTCATCCCGGGCCCCCCGCTGTGCCTGCTGCAGCTGCCCCTTGTGGCGGAGGAGGGAGAGGCTTGCGCTACCGCAGCTGCATTCACCAGCTGCGAGCCCCCTTCTGGCTGAGCGGCACTCCTGCTGTGGGAGTGCACTGACCATCAGGGGTTGTTCCAGTCATTCTGGTCATTTGGTCATAATGGTCGCTTAGGCTTTTATATAGAGAGATGTTTTTCTAATTGTGTCACAAGAAAACATGGCAAAATATTAACATTGGTTAAATCTTGGTAGAAGATGGTGGTAGAGTAAAAATAATTGCAATGTTTTTGCTGTTTCTCCCATTGAGAGTGGTCTTATTCACCTCCCTGTGAATTAGTGCCAGCCTGAGAAACATGCCTGACCCTCAGAATGTGGTAGAAGTGAGGTTTTTAGAAAGCTTTGCAGCTTCTGCCTGGGGCTCTTGGGATATGCTCGCTAGGAACCCTGAGCTGCCACACAAGTCTGACCACGCTGGAAAGGCCACAAGAAGGTGCTCCCATGAGCTCAGTCTTCAAGGCACCTTCGGGGTGTCAGGCTCCCGGTGAAGCCATCCTGACCCTCCAGACAGGCCCTTCCACCAGGAGAGTAAGCTTGGCTGACATCAGCACAAGAGTCAGACAAGCCTTGCCCAAATTCCTGAGCAACAAAACTGTGAGATGTAATAAAATAGTTGTTTTAAGTCACTGCCTCTTGGGATGGTTTGTTAAGCAGCAATGGATAACTGAAACATAGGTACAGAAGCTATTTTTCATGGTTTTACATTTTTCCATAATTTAGTAAAATTGAGTCTCCTACTCATTTTTGGTTTTGAGGCTATCTTTCACTTTAGGAAAACTTACAAGGTAGGTATAGGGAAACATAGCCTAGTGGCCCTTGGGGGCAGTGCTACCCCACTATGCCAAGGCTAAGAGCAGGTCTGCATAACCAGGGCTACTAGTCTCATAGGAGTGAATTAGAAAATGGTGCCCTGAATAGGTGGGTATTCCACTGCAGGCCCATCCATTAGTGATGGCCAGCATCTTCATGGAAATCAGGAAAAGGGGCACCTTTCTCGAGGCAGACAGAGCCTGACACCTGACTGTGATGAACAAAGTACAAGCTGGACCTCAGCATCCTTGTTCAGGGGACAATTAGTATAACCTCTATGTCATATCCTTGTAATTTAAAGTGCAAGGCAACATTTCTTCATTTGCAAATGACTCAAGTTCTTGTGGGTGGCGATGAACTAAGTTGATGGGGATGGAAAGATCTTATAAATCTGTGTGAGTGGGCAGAAAGGTAGCAAAGGAGTGCATTGAACTATATATATGAGCTATCAGTCATAGCTAAAGAGCGGGAATTGGGGTTACTGTAGATTGTTCCCTGAAGATAAATGCAGAGGTTCCTTCTGACAGTAAAAAGAGCAGCCACTTAATTGAATCATCAAGTGACATTCCTCCTGAGAAGCAAAGCAGTACCACCCACTTAACTGATGCTTTGATGGAAGTTGAATAAGGCAGAAACCATCAGGAGAACGACTGGAGAATAGTTAACAGCATGAGGGCTCAGTGGTAACAGGAACTTCCATCTATCATATGGAATATGGGACTTCCATATCCCATATATCGTAAGAGGGATACAAAGGAAAATCCAAGTATTTCTCAAAAGGAACAGCTGTGGTGGTGGAGCTGGTAGCAGTAACTACAGCCTGCTTCGGGCTGGGAACTAGTATCATGATGATGGTGCTGCTGGCAGTAGCAGCAGCAATGAGCTGGTTTCCCAGTGGCACCAGTGCTGTCATTAATGTTAGCAACAGTATAATGGAGATAAAGCAGCAGTTGGAAACTTGTGCAACAAACACTTGATCAACCCTTTACTCAGCACTGACCATGTTTCACGTATCATATTGGGCAGATAAATAAGTTCACAAACACCCATTATATGTCCAGGCTCGTAACAGATGTACGAGTACAAAGATGGTTAGAACACGGTCCTCACCCTTCAGGGACTCAGAATTGAGTATTGGTAGCACACATAAGGACAAATAATTATGGCAATGAGGTCATTGTGGAAAAGAAATAGGAACTGTATGTTCCAACACAAAAAGAGAAAATATATTCCTTTGCTCTGACAGATAGCATTAGAGGAGGCATTGTATTAGGCCCTGTATAAGATACAAGGTAAATCAGACATAGCTTCTATTCTGGGACGCTTATAGTCCAGTAGATGGAACAGTGGGTGGTGTCTACAGAAGTGGTCCGAGCCCTCTCAGGGCAACCCCAATGTGGCCGTGGCCTGGCTCTTTGCTAGGGTGCTCTCCTATACTCCCATGGCCTTCTCTCTGTCCCTTATGTTTCTTTTCTGGGAGCCCCATCCTCTCCCACCCACACTCCTGTGCTCCTTCGGCTATGGGCCCGGCCAGGCCCTGGCAGCCTCTTTCCTCGATCCCGTCCTGAAACAGAGCAGCAAGGCTAGGGGACCGTGGAGACATGAGGCTGCAGGAGTCTTGCACATTAGTCCTGGACCCCCCTCTGCTACTCTGCTCTGCCTTTCACAGCCTGGAAGGCAGCCACAGGTGGGGAGTGACAAGGTCATTCACCTCATCCTCCCTTAAGACTGGTCGGGCCTCTGAAAGTGGGCCTCCAGGCCTTTCTCATCCAGTGAACACACACCCTTTCCCTGGGAGAGCGGATGGTGACAGCCCTGGGCTCCCCTCCCACCACAGTGCCTTCACTAACACAGGAGCTGAGCTTTCCTCTCTGGGTGACCTGCCCTGTCCAAGCTCTATGGTCGGGGATTCAAGCTGCAATAGAAGAGAAAACAAAAAGGACACTAAAGAGCTTGCTCTCCTCCTTGGTGAGCACACACACAGAAAACAGAGGTCATGTGAGAACACAAAGAGAAGGAGGCTGTCTGCAGGCCATGGATAGGGAGAGCCCTTACCAGGAACAGAATTGGCCAGAATCTTATCTTGGACTCCAGCTCTCAGAACTATGATAAATAAAATATTTTGTTGTTTAAGCCACCTGGTCTATGGTATGTGCTTATACCAGCCCTAGCAAACCAATATAGATTTTAGTATAGGGAGTAGGGCTCCTAGTCCCCCAAACTGCATGTTCTTTCCTCATGCAAAATGCATTCATTCCATCCCAACAGCCCTCAAAGTCTTAGCTCACTGCAGCATCCACTCTAAAATGTAACATCCAAAGTTTCATTTAAATATTGCCTAAATTAGGTATGGGTGAGACATGAAATATGATTCATCCTGAGGCAAAATTCTTCTCCAGCTGTGGACCTGTAAAACTAGTTATGTGCTTCCAAAATACAATGGTGTGACACTCCCATTCCAAATGGGAGAAGTAGAAGAGAAGGAACAGGCAGTGGGTCCTATGCAAGTCTAAAATTTAGCAAGGCAAGTTCCATTAGACCTGCCCTCCAGGCCCATGGAGGTAGGAATGTTACCTCCACTACGCTAGTGTGGGGTGGAGGCAGCCCTACCCATGCAGCTCTCTGCAAGGTTGGCCCTGCCCCTGAAGTACTGTGTGGAGGGTCCCATACTTTGAAACAGAGGAGGAACCTTCCCTGTCCCCTGGTCCTGTGGTAGGAATGGCAGCCCTGAATCTGCACAACCTTTGAGTCATTTTTCCCTGTCTCTTGAAAGATAAAGCATATAGCTCTATAGTCTTGTCCTGTAAAATCTCAAAAGTCTGACAACCTTCCTTCATTCTGTCCCCTTCTTAAAGTCTTCTTTAGTTTCAAAATGTAGTGTTTCTGCTGGTATAACCCCATCTCTCTTCTTGGCTTCTGCTGAGATGGATGATTAACTTCATGAATTGCACTCATTATCTGTCAAATGGTTGTTTAACCACACCCCCAGAGTTCTCTTCAAAACAAGCTTTCTCATTTTTTGCAAGATAGCCTCAGAATTTTTCCAATTTCCCAGTTCTGGTTCCTTTTTATTTAACAGTTCCTTCTTCAATCCATCTCTCCCCTCTTGCATTATACTACAAGCAGTAAGGATGACCCAAGCAACACTTTCAATACTTCGCTTAGAAGTCTCCTCAGCTAAATATCCAATTTCATCACTTGCAAGTTCTACCCTCTACAAAACACTAGAATACAATTTAGCCAAGTTCTTTGCCACTTCATAACAAGTATCACTTTCCCCCAGTTTCCATTCCTCATTTCTGTCTCAGACCTCACTGGAATGGTGTTTAATCTTTGTATTTCCACCAACATTCTGTTTGGGATTATTTATATATTAGAGGTCCGGTGCACAAAATTTGTGCACTTGGGGCGGGAGGCAGAGGGCGCCTCAGCCTGGCCTGTGCCCCCTCAGGGAGCGGGCCTAAGCCGTCAGCCAGCCATCCTTAGCACTGCCGCAGAGGCAAGAGAGACTCCTGCCACTGCCACTGCGCTCGCCAGCCATGAGCCTGGCTTCTGGCTAAGCGGCGCTCTCCCTGTGGGAGCACACTGACCACCAGGGGGCAGCTCCTACATTGAGCATCTGCCCTCTGGTGGTCAGTGCACATCATAGCGATCAGTCATTCCACCATTTGGTCTATTTGGATATTAGCCTTTTATTATATAGGATTTCTGTAGAAGATGGAAGTTTTGTCTCCAGTTCTTCTCTTTCCTTCCCAAGCTCTCACCAGAATCACCTTTAATGTTCTTAACTACCAACAGTTCCTTCAAGAGCAATTGCAGCCTTTTCTAGCATGTACTTTAAAGCTCTTCCAGCCTCATCCCAATGAACATCTCCAATGCCACTTCCACATTCTAAGGTACTTGTTACAGTAGCATTCAATGTCTAGTGTAGAAATCTGTATTATTCAGTGTTCTCTGGAGAAACAGGAACAACAGGATATATATAAAATAATGAACAAACTCATGAAATTATGGAGACTTAGAAGTCCCAAGATCTGCAGTCGGCAAGCTGGAGACTCAAGAGAGATGATGGTGTAAATTCCAGTTAGAAACCTGGCAAGCTTAAGATCCAAGAACAGCCAGTGTTTCAGTTCCAGTTCAAAGGCAGGAAAAGATCAACATCGCAGCTCAAGGCAGTTGAAGTTACCTCTTACTCAAGGGAGGGTCAGCCTTTTTGTTCTATTCAATCCTCCAACTGCAGACAATGTGCTTTACTCACTCAAAAACACCCTCACAGACAAATCCAGAATAATCTGAGTACCTCATGGTCCAGTGAGGTTGACACATAAAATTAACTATTATAATGTCTACTAGGGGCCCGGTGCACGAAATTCGTGCACTGGGTGGGGGGTAGTGTCCCTCAGCCCAGCCTGCCCCTCTCACATACTGGGAGCCCTCAGGCATTGACCCCCATCACCCTCCAATCGGAGGATCGCCCCCTTGCCCAGGCCTGACGCCTCTGCCAGAGGTGTCAGGCCTGAGCAGGGGACCCTCATTTCCCCCCATCACTGGTTCTCCCCCCAGCCCAGGCCTGATGCCTCTGGCCCAGGCATCAGGCCTGGGCAGGGGACCCACAGACCCCTCCAATTGCTGGCTCTGCCCTCGGCCCAGGCCTGATGCCTCGGCCAGAGGTGTAGACCCCCATCCCCCTCCGATCGCCTGA
>NW_006284473.1:64504-67384 GCF_000327345.1 Myotis davidii
TGGCAGGGGGCTTCTTCCTGCTTTCCCTTTCGCCTCCCTGCATTGTGCCTACATATGCAAATTAACCGCCATCTTTGTTGGCAGTTAACTGCCATCTTAGTTGGCAGTTAATTTGCATATCGCCCTGATTAGCCAATGAAAAGGGTAGCGGTCATACGCCAATTACCATGTTTCTCTTTTATTATTGTAGATATTTTGGTCTCTGGGAGTACATGATGAAGAAAGTTTCTGTCCTCATGGAGCTTATATTCTATTGAGAGGGGTCACATAAATGATTTAAACACTGCTAAATGCTTACAATGTGGACCAAGGAAACAAAGTGTATGAGAGGAGGTGGGGGTAAGCAGAGACATTTAATCTTACAGAATTGAGAGCATCTAAAAGTCTTTGAGCTCAAGAATGAAATTTGAGTTATGCTTGGAAAGACTAATCTAGTGTCAAGGTGCAGAATGACACATAGAAGAGAGGCACTGGAGGCTGGGGAGCTAATACAGCATTCAGGAAAGATGAAGGAAATGGGAAAAAGAGAAAAAAGGGAAGAACTACCATTTATTGAGCACCTATTGTGTGTCAGACATACTGTTAAGGGTTTTCACATATTTGAACTTGGAAGTGACAGAGGCATGAAAAGGAAGAAAAATATTTAAGAGATATTGCAAAGAATCATCAAGGCTTCACAGCTAATTTTGCTTACATGTGTGTATATTGGTACATCCACTTGTGTTTGGGGAGGTAGGACTGGAAAAGAGAAAGGTCAGAAAAAGGTCTAACGTTTCCATTATGGGTATCCAGTAAGGTAATAGTAGCACTATAAGAAAGAAAAAAAGGATTGCACAAATGGAAAGAATGAAAAGGGAAGATGATAAGTTACACATTTTAAAATAAGGCATCCAGGGCTTCTGGTAAAGATGGCAGCAGAGGTAAACACTGTACTTGCATTCTCCCATAACCACATCAAAATTACAACTAAAGTACAGAACAATCATCATCCAGAACTGTGAAGCGATTTAAATCAATTAAAATGAAAACTATAGTAAGACTAGCTATCAATAGCCACAATGTGGCTAGTGGCTATCATATTAGACATCATAGATATAAAACATTTCCAATACCCCAGAAAGTTCTATTGGGCAGAATTTATCTAAAGATTGGTTAGAGTAGAACCAAGAAAATTTAGTCTCCTGAAAGTCAGGGAAAACAGGGTTTCAAGGAGTAAATGACCAATGGTGTCAAGTGCTTCAATAAAAGCATATGAAGACCAAAAACAAACAAATTTAGTGACTTTAAAGCAGTTTCAGACTAGTAATAAAGTTAGAAACTAGATTATAAGAGATTTTGGATGATGGGTGATAAATAAGTAGAGATAACAGGCGTAGACAATTCTTTCCAGTAAAGAAAAACAGAGAATGGAAACCGAAGGAAGAGTTCAAAGAGAATCGAACTGTGTATGTTTGTACTAATACTTAATATAAGCATGTTTGTGGGCTCACTGGAAGACTTAGACACCAATTAACCAGCGATCCACCAACTTTCCCAATCAGAAAGGCTTTCATGTAGCAATAACGATAGAGGGTATATAATCATACAATTTTAAAGCTATGAGGAGCCTCAGAAATAATCTAATCCATGGGTCTCATTACATAGAAAGTAGAGGTGCCCATAACCACACAGCTCAGTAGTATTAAAATCTAGAATAAGACCTCAGATCTGCATGCGCCAGTTAGACATTTTACCTCATTCAACTGACCAGAGGTGAAGAAAGCTTTTTTATATTGAGTTCCATTAATCTAGCAAAAAAAAGGGGGGGGGGGAATGTCTATGTTCACATATACAAAACTTTAATTTTTTATAAAGGAGACAGTTTTTTTCTTTAAAATTTAGAAACAGAGAACAAAGATTTGAGTGTCTCCTCTTTTATAACAAACTAGAGGCCCGGTGCACGAATTTGTGCAAAGTAGGGTCCCTCAGGGTGTCCTGAAGGGATTGGGCCCCAGCTTGCACCCCAGCCATGCAGCCCCACAGCTCCGCCTGGCACCCCGCCGTGGCCTGGCACCACCCTCTCACCTGCTCCATCATCCTGCCTGTGGAGTGATCAATCGGGACTGAGGGGCTCCCTCAGCACCTAGGAGCCCGGCAGCAGCCCCACCCCCTGCCACTGCCACTGGGCACAGTCTGTGAGGCAATCAGCGGGGCAATTGGGCCCCCACTCGCACCCACCTTGGCCTGGTGCTGCCAGCTCACCTGCTCCACCATCCCACCACGGTCCAATTCTCGTCAGGCCCATGTTGGCCAGCAGTGCCTCCACTGCTGCCCACTGCCAGCACCACATCACTGACACCCACCATGTTTCTCACCGCCCCCTGGTGGTCAGCGCACATCATAGCGAGCGGTCAAACTCCCGAACTCCCAAACAATTTGCATATTAGGCTTTTATTATATAGAATTACACTAAAAAGACTATTACCTATCTAAATCTTTATTATAACCTGAGAGGTGTTATGTTTTTGCTGTTTCACAGTCTAGAGATGTATGCATCAGATCAGGAAAGTAACAAAGCTAGTGACATTCTTGCTCAGTTCTGTACTCTAATCAATTTGGAAATGATGGAGAAAATGGGAGGACAGATGAACAGGCTCAGTAATGGAAATCAGATTAACAAAGTATAAAATCAACAAGAACCAATTAATTTATTGATGTTGATCTTAAAAATAAAGTCCCCAGCCTGGCAGCCCAGTTGGCATGTCTTAGTGGTTGAGTGTCAACCTATAAACCAGGAGGACACGGTTCAATTCCTGGCCAGGGCACATGCCCGGGTTTCCAGCTTGATCCCCAGGGTAGGATATGTGGGAGGCAGCCGAGCAATGATTTTCTCTCATCGTT
>NW_006284473.1:67457-70632 GCF_000327345.1 Myotis davidii
AAAAAATTAAGTCTCCAAAAACAGCCCTTTAGATAAACCTTAATTAAACAAATGTTTCAAGAACCTCTAACATTGATTGCCTTTGGAGAGAGGAACTGGGTGACTGGGGGCAGGGGTTGGAGAAAGACTTCACAGTAAACACTTTGTAACTTTTGGGTTGTAACTATAACAACCTATTATCTATTTCAATAAATAAATACGTCTTTTTGAAACACTTTAAATGTTTTAGTTCCCACCAATAGTTTGTAATAGCATTTGACAATCCTGTATGAGGCTGCAGAAAAATGGAAATTTCAGGTAAAAAAAGTCATAATTTTCTGAAAAGGAAAGGGAAAAATCATGTAAAGGGGCACAAGATTTGCTTTGTGGGGCTGGGAATCAGGGACAGACACCCTTTGCTGCAACAATTACTACAATGTATTTGATCAAATCCATTGCTATCATCTTTTTTAAAGTATGTTTTTATTGATTTTTAGAGAGAGAGGGAGAGGGAGAAGGAAGAGATAGAAACGTCAATGAGAGAGAAACATCATCAACCAGGGCAGGTGCCCTGCTGGGTAATGGAACTAGCGACCTCTTGGTGCATGGGTCCAGGCTCAACCACTTCGCCACAGGTGGGCCCCTATCATCTTTAGCTCATCTTTCAGTCTGTTGCTAAGGAAACTTGTTGCCTAAAAGCAATTTACTAATAGGAATCTGTATGAAACAAAAGAGAAGCAATGCTTCTGAAACCTTCAAATTAGGCCATGCTAATTTAATCTATTTTGGTGCCACTTAATACATTATCTTTCATTTGTTATGTAGTGCTACTGTAATGCTGAACATCCTCCATTGTACCCTAAAGGAAATCGATCACTTGTAAAGCTTTAATACGGAGGTCTTGATAACGTGAGAAAACATTCAAACCTGTAAAGAATTTTTGTGAGTTTATTTGGGCCAAATTGTCGGTAATTGATGGGAAGCAGGATCTCAACATATTGGGATAATGCTCCGCAGAATGGTGGTCTTTCTCCTATTTTATAACTTACCATCAAAGATGGAGACCTAAATGGATTATATGAAATCCATTGGTGATAGATTAGGGAAGTGAGAGAAAGCAACCTTTAACCTCTGGAATGGATAAAAAGTAAACGATAGACACATGCTTCTTTTACATAGATGGGGATAGGATAGTTAACAAAGATTAACACGATAACAAAAATAAGGAAATTTGTAGTCTGCACCCAGGTGCCATTTGTTGTGCCCTGAGGGATCCAGAAAAGGGAAGTTACAAGTTGCCCTGACATTCCACAGGTATGTTACCTTAGATGCAAAAAGACAACAGGCTCAGTAAAAACAGAAGTTGATCTTTGTCAGGGAAGATACTAGCCTAGAACATGACTACCCACTATGAACTTTCTATTTTTATTTTTTAAATATTTTTAAGTTGATTTCAGAGAGGAAGGAGAGGGAGAGAAACATAAATGATGAGAATCATTGATTGGCTGCTTCCCTTTCTAATTGTTTTTATAAACTGCTTTTTAATTAAAGGTCTTAATTTCAGACCATCCTTTAGGTAACTTTAGGTCTCCAGTTTGCAAGGCAGGACTTCCCTGAGTTAGTCAGGTTAGCATGTGGTCCCTCTTCATCCAGTCTGCAGACTGGCATACCTGAAATGGGGAGCCACAGTTCTGAATTCTGATTCTCTATAAATACTTGCCTTTTCTCCTTAAAAATACTGTGAATTCCACATAATTCCTGACTAAGAGAATTTTTGTTTTAAGAGATCTTTGCAGAGCACAGGGAGAGGAAGACAAGGCTATTAAATATATGAAAGCTCTGCTGAAACCAGTTTGGCTCAGTGGATAGAGTGTCGGCCTGCAGACTGAAGGGTCCCGGGTTCGATTCCAGTCAAGGGCATGTACCTGGGTTGCAGGCACATCCCCAGTAGGAGATGTGCAGGAGGCAGCTGATCGATGTTTCTAACTATCTCTCTCCCTTCTTCTCTGTAAAAAAATCAATAAAATATATTTTAAATATGTGGAAGCTCTGAACTAAAATTTCTATTTGGGAACGAGGTAAGAGGACTGACATTTAAGTGCAAAAAAGGGGCCACTGGGCAGATCAGAGCACTGGGGAGGGCGGCGGGTGTTTTAAGGAGCGTGGTGTGAGCTGGGGTGCCAGGCGCGATCCAGTACAAGATACAAACCCGTAAAGAAAAGGTGGCAACTCAGTCTTCGCGTTTCTGCCCACTCAGTTGGAGAACCAGGTAACAACACACCGACTCATCGCTTTCCTAACTAGCGTGACGGGGAGCTGCAAGGACCCCATTCAAGCCATTCCGACAGAGCCAGCCTAGAGCTGCCGGTTTCCACCCAGTCTGATTGCTGCCATCTACTCTGGCCCCGCGTCTCAAATTCGTCCAAACTAAAATCTGGACGATCGGCGACACAGCGGGTTATCTTCAGCTTTGAGCTCTTTTCTCTTACATCTTTAATAAAAGTCCTTCCAATCCCTTAGTTTCCAGGACACACAGGCAGCGGGATCCTAAGAAGCGCCAACGTGGCGATAAGTAGAAAACGAGGGGTCCAAAGTCCACCAATAAACTGGGCAACGCAGCCTACGCCCCGCCCACCACCCCTGCCAGCCAATAACCTTCACAAATCCTCTGCCACTCTCGCCCATTCTTGGGGCCCCTGCCGAGCTCTCCTCAGCTCTGATCGCCCGCTCGCCATAAAACCCTGAGTATTCGCTCCGCTCCTCGGCTTCGCCGGACATCGGCTACCAGCGGAGACCCAAGACCCCCGAAGACAGGCTCACAAACAGCAGCGGGACGACAGCAAGGAGAAAGGGCTGCCCGGGGCGCCCACCAACACCTTATGTCCCCTGTTTCCCTTGACCCGGAAGTGGTTCTCCCCTCCTCTCTCTCCCGCCCCCCGCCGCCGCCTCCTCTACAGTTACAATGGGAGGAGGAGGGCGACCGGGTCTGGCCCGGCATGCCCTGGGCTTCCGGTGACCTCTGGCCCTTTCCTGTCGTGTGCTGTGGCTTCCTAGCGTGCACTCTCGCTCCCAGCCTGCCTTCCCTCCCTCCGGTTTTCCAGCGCACGCCGACTGGTGACTGTGGCGCCCGCAACCAGCAGGGAGGCGGTGGCGGAGGACACTCGTCATGGCTGCCTCTAAGCCCGTAGAGGCAGCG
>NW_006284473.1:70774-75787 GCF_000327345.1 Myotis davidii
CGCTGCCCCGGGCAGGGGCCTTCCCTGCGGACGGCAGCACGTGGGCTCGGGGAGAGCCATTTCTGGCTGCCTTCGGGGAGCGGAGTAGCTCGAGGGCACGGGCTGGCGACGTTCTTTGACAGTTTTCTTTTGGTTTCAGAACAGTGTTTTGCTCGGTGACACAGCACTTACCGCTAGCGTTGCAAATGTGACATTACTGAATTAAGTAGCGAAGGAAACCAAATTCCATTAACGATGGGTACATTGTAACACGAATTGCTTCGGTGATTCCCAAGGCCTGGCACTTAATCGGTAATGACCTTTTAAGAACGAGCCACTCCCCCCCTTTTTTTTTGAAGTGTTTTAGGTTGGGGCTGGGTAAATACCGTGAGTGTAGGTTGACAGTAAATGGTGTTCATTGGCTTTTTTTTTTTTTCCATCTGTGAGAGTGAGTGCTTTAACCTTTTGGATAGATGCATCTTAAATTCCTTTTTTTTATTTCACCTTGACATTCACATGACCAAGCCTGACATGCCTGAAACAGATTCTCTGATGTTAGGCGGAGCATTGGCGTATCCCCTGAGATGCTTTGTATGGTTCTGTTGAACTATTAAATCCTTTTGGTATCCGACAGCTGTGCGGGGAGTTGGCCAGGCTGCATTTAACACTAGGATGGGGTGGGGTGGAGTTTTATCCCTGACTGGGATTATACGATGGTAGCTCCACAATAAATCAGAGGTCAGAGAAACCTTTGGTCAAATAACTCCAGTTTATACACATTTACAAATCATTTCCATGTACTGTTCATGTTCAAGACCTGTTTCGCTAAGCCAATTTAGCTTTGCAGGAAGTTTGGTGTGGTAATGAACTACCTTAGCTTAGTGCTTACTATACTTCTGTCATGCTAGGTCAGGAGAGAGCCAGAGGTTTTCTCCAATAGGAGAGGAAAACATAGAAAAGATGTACTACATTATGGTGGAAGGACACATGGACTGTGAGCACTAGGAGATGTGCACTTTACATTGGGCTCTCCATCATAGTTACCTTGGGAAGGTCTTTTTTTCTTTTTTTTTTTAAATCCTCACTCAAGGATATTTTTCATTGATTTTTAGAGAGTAGAAGAGAGAGCGAAACATCCATGTGTGAGAGAAACACATCAATTGGTTGCCTCCTGCATGAGCCCCAACCAGGGCCCAGGCCCAGAGGAGTCTGCAACCGAGGTAGGTGCCCTTGACAGAATCGAACCCGGGACCCTTCGGTCCGCAAGCTGAAGCTCTATCCACTGAGCCCAGGCTGGCTAGGGCGGGAAGATCATTTTCTCTCTCTGGTCTTCGTGTCATCCTGCATAATAAGAGGATTAAAGGTTAGATCTCTTACATTTTTTCCAGCCCTAAATGGTGATTCTAAGTGCTGCTAATAAGAGGTAATCCGGGATTCTTTGAATTAGTCATCACTTGTCTCATGTCTCATTTTCATGTATCTGAAATTATCTGGCCTTTCCTAGTTCATCTTTAAATTAAATTTTTAATCACAGAAGAATAGTGGATGAATGACAAATACATAAAAGTTTTCAATTATATAATAGTCACCAAAAATATAGTTTCTGTACATGAAACTAGACTGACATTTCATTGCATTTTCTTTTTTTTTTTCCATTGCATTTTCAAATAGTACCCCTCCTCAGTCATTTGGTATTTGGTAGAATCTAGTAAGCTCTTTCATTTTCAGCATTGTCTCGGTCAACACTGTGATGATTTTTAAATTTCATGGTGTTTTGTAGTGTTATCAGAAAAATTTTTTTATTCACCTGACTGCCATTAAAAAATGAGACCTTTAGATTAACTTCTTTGTGTAACTTGAACTGCTTTGAAATAATTTAGTATTTTTTATCCAAAATAAAACTCACATACTGTTGTACACCTTGTGGCATTTGTGGGCTTGTACTTGTATTCTTCCTTTGAATTACTAGACGATACTTTAGTAAAGCAGCTATAAGAATGTCTTTAAATTTTGTTCATCTTCACCCCAGGATATGTTTATTGATATTTTTTAGAGGTGGTGACGGGGGAGGGGGAGAAACATCAATGTAAGAGAGATGTCTATTTCATTTTTAATACAAATTTGTTTTTTATTTATGACAAATACTAGTCTTATAATCTAGAGTTATTATGACTACCTAAATATAACTGGCCCTAATTGTAATTTTATTTTTTGTGGTTGGAGAAATTGCTCTGTGTTTGAATAGCATTTTTAAATTGGCAACCTCAGTAGGTTTTTTTTTTAAAATATATTTTATTGATTTTTTTACAGAGAGGAAGGGAGAGAGATAGAGAGTTAGAAACATCGATGAGATAGAAACATTGATCAGCTGCCTCCTGCACATCTCCCACTGGGGATGTGCCCGCAACCCAGGTACATGCCCCTGACCGGAATCGAACCTGGGACCCTTCAGTCCGCAGGCTGACGCTCTGTCCACTGAGCCAAACCGGTTTCGGCAACCTCAGTAGGTTTTGTAGTTAAGCATTTGTTTCAACTAATTGAAAAACTGGCAGAATCCTGATGCCTTATAGTTGTTCTTTCTCCACCTGATCAATAGTAAAAATTTTTAAGAGAATGAAGGAATGGGCAGATATTATCAGTTCAGGGGTCGCTATCAGTGAATGATAATGGAAAACCAGTGTTTTTTGTCTTTGGACTTAGTTTGCCTTTATGTAAAATGAACCAATAAAATTACTGGGCTTTTCTCTATTGGGTTTCAGATTTCATGTGCAGTGTAGACTAATTCCCGTTATTTTGGGGCGGGGGCGGGGGGTGGCGGTAATAGCAAATACTTGTAATGGAAGAGCAGACATTTATATTTTGTTTAATTAATGGAGACTTTAGGATTTCACTAAAGAAAGGCACCTAACCACAGTTGACAGCATCTGAGATTGAGGTACAGTCTGGCCTCATCCACAAAGGATATGTTCCAAGACCCCCAGGGGATGCTTGAAGATAGTACTCAATCCTATATTTACAGTTGTTTAATTTAATGATGGATTTACATCAACGTATACTCATAAGTTGAAAATAATATGTTAAAAAGTGAATTTAATGCTATGCTGTAGAATATCAGTTTACTCTTGTGATGTGTGGCTGACTGGGAACTGTGGCTCACTGCTACTGCCCAGTATCAAGAGAGTATCTTACCATATATCGCTAGCCCAGGAAAATATAAAAATTTAAATTTGAAGTACAGTTTCTACTAAATGCATATTTTCTTGCCTTTGTAAAGTTGAAAAATCATAAGTCAAACCATTGTTAAGTCGGGAATCATCCATACTATGTTTTTTCTTTTAGATACCTATAATAAAGCTTCATGTATAAATTAGGCAAACTAAGAGATAATAGTGACTAATAATAAAATAGAACAATTACAATGTACTATAATGAAACTTATGTAAATGTATCTCTCTCAAATATCTCATTGTACTAATCTCACCCTTCTTGTTACCATGTGAAATGATAAAATGCCTGCATAGTGAAATGAAATGAGGTAAATGACCAAGTCTTTATGACGTAACATTAGGCTACTATTGACCTGACCATACATCGGAAGGATTATTTGCTTTGGGTGATCCCGACTCATCGAGTGGATGTCAGGAACTACGATGTTGATGCCTGGGAAAATTTTCCCATGAAGTTCCTGAAAATGAAAACTTAGAGAGGGAAACCATTGATAAGGAGAGACTGCTGTACTGAAAGTATTAACTCATATTATATAATGGGCCATTATAAAACCTACCATGATGTGCCACTGATTCAGTAATTAAAAAAAAAAAAAAACTTGAACAATTACAGATTCTCAAAGTCAGAAAGTTGTTTGAAGATCATCTTGTCCATAGGTCTTCTCAGTCTCTGGACCTGAATTATCACAAGAGACCACCACACCCACATATACACCAAGCCTGGTATCCTGACTGCACAAATGTTTTGGACATTTCTTTTTTCAAACCTATGATTAAAAAAAATGCATTTAATATATTTAAAAGCATTTTGAGCCCTAACCGGTTTGGCTCAGTGGATAGAGCGTTAGCCTGAAGGGTCCCAGGTTCGATTCTGCTCAAGGGCATATGCCTTGGTTGTGGGCACATCCCCAGTCGGGGGTGTGCAGGAGGCAACCAATCATTGTGTCTTTCACATTGATTCTTCTCCCCTCTCCCCTCTCCCCTCTCCTTTCTCCCCTGTTCCCTCTCCCTCCTTCCCTCCCCCCTCCACTCTCTGAAAATCAATGGATAAAATATTCTCGGGTGAAGATTAACAACAAAAATACACTTTTAGAATTTGATAGAAGGGAATAAAATAAATTAAGAAGCATTATCAAACAACCTCATACATTTTAACTGGTTACTCATTTTTCTCATGTGGATTAATGTACCTAATTCTAGGTCATCTTTCACAGTGACTGTATGGGATTATCAGATAATTTACAAATACTTTGTAAGAGTTTACAGTGACTCCTTACTGCCAAATGTGTATCAGTGAAAGCTTTCTGTAATGGTGTCATATTATTAGTGCAGGGCTTGTTTTAGAGGTCCCTTTCTGGTCTTCTGAAGTTCTGTGTATGTGCTGAAGAAACTCTTGAGGGTTGTTTTTCCATCTTGGAGTATTTTCTTGACTTCTTTGTTAGACATTTTTGTTACAGAGCAGATTCTTGTTAAGTAACTTTTCACTGACTGTCAAACTGACTGTTTTCTTACTTTGTATTTCACTAAATTATACTTTAATATCTGTGGTTCTGATCTTTAAATGTTACTTTTTTTTTTCCAGAGTAGATTTGCCTCTGCAAGAGATGGGGGCAGGTCCTAAGTTTGCTTCTTGTTTGACCAGTTTCAGCACAGTGTTTGTTCAGAAGAGAGGAGATATACATATTGTTTCTCATTGTTACTTTTTAGATTTATTACCTGAGTTATTTGTTTTTAAGTCTTGTGCTTTAGCCAGATAGTTTTTTTTTCTTTTTTCTTTTTTTTCCTTTTATTATTATTAGTTAGGGTA
>NW_006284473.1:75936-78745 GCF_000327345.1 Myotis davidii
TAGCCAGATAGTTTTGAGTGTACTGGTATTTGTGTGTGTATGCAGTTGCTACTTACTCTTTGGACTAAAAATTTTCTGGTTATTAGTTATACTAATACTAATATACTAATCACCTAATGTACATTTTCTGTACATGTGAACTGAGGTTTCTGTGTTTTGATCAGTAATAGTTCTTTTGAGAGGCTGCCAGTTTATACTCTTATTTCCTGCACTGATCTCTTGTGTTTCTTCAGGATAAAGACTATCCTGTTGGTGGTTGTACAGTTGAGTCATATCAAATGTGCTTTTAACTAAAATGAATTCAGTTATATTTCCTTGGCAAAAAGAAAGAAAAAGATCTAATTGTGCTGATGATTCTCTTTTCAGTTAATGATCTTTTCGCCTTGGAGTCAACAGTGGTGAGCAACATATGATACCTAAATCTGTTTTCTTTGTTTCTGTTCAGGAGTGTGAATCTGGGTGTGACTCTAATGATAAAGATTCATATTAATAAATCATGGATAACAATCCATGCACTGTAGAAGTCAAGTTTAGGCAATCTGGAGTCTGATTGCTTGAGTTTGAATTCTGCCTTTGGCATATTTCTCAGTCTCTGTGGGTTTCAGTTTCTTTATATATAAAATGAAGATAATAGCACTTACCTTGCATCTCCTGTGCGGTGCTTTCCTAAAGAAATAAAAAAATACACGCCACCAAACCTCATCACCAGAGACTACGACAGACTATTGTATGGTGATTACCAGAGGGAAAGCGGGGTTGGGGAAGGTAGAAGAGGATATAAGGAGGAGATAAAATGGTGATGGAAGGAGACTTGACTTGGGTGGTGACCATGCAATGCAATATACAGATCATGTATTATAGAATTGCACACATGAACCCTATATAATTTTTTAAACCAATGTCATCCCAATAAATTAATAATTAAAATTATTAAAAAATAAAGAATTTTCAAAAGTAATTTTGACAATGATTTTTGCTTCATGCGTTAACTTCAGGATTCCCCATAAAATTTGCATCCAAATGTTTGTTGAATTTGTTACGCAGAAGTACAGGGTCATTGACTCAGTTATTCATTATCAGGAGATAAACTTATTCAAATCTTGGAAGGAAAAAGCTGTCTTCTAGTAGTTTAAGTAATACTTTGATTGTTTGACATCTAGGCAGAAATGGATGCCTTTTCTTTTTCATAATTTACCTGTATTCTTACCAGTATTCACTAAGTTTAAATGTATGCCCATGTGTTGCTCATAGAAATTGAATATACAGTACCTAATTCTTTCAACTATTTTCTTTTAGAAAGAGATTAGTATTTTTAAAAAAGATTTTAAAATTGATTTAGAGAGAGAGAGAGAGAGAAGCATTGATATGAGAGCTACATCAGTCCTGTAACCCAGGCATGTTCTCTGACCAGGAATCGAACCGGCAACCCTTCAGTGCACAGGACAAGGCCCAACCAATTTAGCCAGTCAGCCAGGGTGAGATTAGTATTTTTTGAACCCACCAAAGTTACATGTAGGAGGCTAGATTGGCAAGAGTGGAGTAATGTGAGTTTGGAGTTATTGTGTGTAAGCAATGGTAGTGGGAAGTTACTAGGGGGTTTCTAGCAGGGATTAGCAATTCAGCTTGTTAAAAAGATCATTCAGATGGATTAGAAACTGATTTGTTGTAAGAGATGCAGGGGAAAGATGCATTTTCACAGAAATTTAGTATCAAATATTATGAATCACCAATTTTAACGTTTAGAACCTTAAAAAAACTACCCAAACCAAAAGTAATTTCCAGTAACAAATTGCTTTATCATTTAAAAAATCTCTTTAGTAGCTTTAAATTTTTTCCTCCAGTGCATTTACTTAATTTCTGCCTAGTGTTGGTCTCACAGCTTAAGGTCTAGTTCCTGACATACTAGTAGTCGGTGTTAACTGATAATCTGGCATTGTGCTAATAGCAGCTTTTTGTCCTAAATTCTATCAGTGGAGCAAAATAATGAGCTTTTCTATACCATTTCTATTGCAATGTTATTCTTTCTTGTTTTTTTTGTTTTCCTTTTTAATCCTCACCCTAGGATATTTTTCCATTGATTTCTAAAGGGAGAGTGGAAGGGAGGGGGAGAGATAGAAACATCAATGTGAGAAAGACAAATCAATTGGTTGCCTCCTGCAGGCACCCCAACCAGGATCCCAACCAACCAGGACTGGTGATTGAGCCTGCAACCAAGGTACATGCCTTTGACTGGAATCAAACCCGGATGCTCTGTTCACTGAGCCAAACTGGCTAGGGCATGTTATTCTTTCTTTGTCATTTATTAACAGTTGGGCAGAAAGTAATGGGGTGAGATGTGGGGTGAACAGAAGGTGCTAGGGATGTTAACCAAGATCAAGAGCTATGCAAAAGGAGTTTGGATGCTTGCTGATTGGGCAGTGGTGGAGCCATGGAAGACAATTTGCAGTAATTTGATCTTTTTATGCTCAGTGTCATTCATAGCATTGATTTTTTCTTTCTTTCTATAGTACAATTAGAGGCCCAGTGCACGAAATTCGTACACTGAGGATGGGAGGGGGGTGTCCCTCAGCCCAGCCTGCACCCTCTCACAGTCCGGAAGCCCTCAGGGGATGTCTGACTGCTGCGGAGGTGGGAGAGACTTCTGCCACCACTGCTGCACCCGCCAGCTGTAAGCCGGGCTTCTGGCTGAGCGACGCTCCCTCTGTGGGAGCTCACTGACTACCAGGGGGCAGCCCTGCATTGGACATCTGCCCCCTGGTGGTCAGTGTGCATCATAGCGACTGGTCGTTCCACCATTTGGTCGATTTAC
>NW_006284473.1:78858-79317 GCF_000327345.1 Myotis davidii
GCCCCCATGGAGGGAACAATAAAAAAGTAAAGTGAAGCCATAATCGGTTTGGCTCAGTGGATAGAGCGTCGGCCTGCGGACTCAAGGGTCTCAGGTTCATTCCGGTCAAGGGCATGTACCTTGGTTGCGGGCACATACCCATTAGGGAATGTGCAGGAGGCAGCTGATCAATGTTTCTCTCTCATCGATGTTTCTAACTCTCTATCCTTTCCCTTCCTTTCTGTAAAAAAATCAATAATATATATATATTTTAAAAGGAAGATTCAGTTGCTTGATTTTAGGTTGATTTGAATTTTGCTTAATAAGTATCCATATTTTTATGCAAAGCCTTGTGTGCCTATCTTATCTGTATTCTATTAATTTTCAGCCCTTGCTATGACTGCCTCTCCTTGTGTTCAATGTGTTATTATTTAGTTTTTTTTCGTGTGATATCATTAAGACTTTAACTTCTAGTAGACT
>NW_006284473.1:79484-79748 GCF_000327345.1 Myotis davidii
AGCTGTAAGCGGGCTTCTGGCTGAGCGACGCTCCCTCTGTGGGAGCTCACTGACTACCAGGGGGCAGCCCTGCATTGGACATCTGCCCCCTGGTGGTCAGTGTGCATCATAGCGACTGGTCGTTCCACCATTTGGTCGATTTACATATTGGCCTTTTATTATATAGGATAGGGAAAGGACATTTGCAGGTTTTGATTTTGACCTTAGGAGTTAAAGAATTTGTAATAATTTTAAAAAGGAAGCTCTTATAAAATATGACTAAAT
>NW_006284473.1:80130-141760 GCF_000327345.1 Myotis davidii
CAATGTGTTATTATTTAGTTTTTTTTCGTGTGATATCATTAAGACTTTAACTTCTAGTAGACTGGAAAGAGCGTATTACTTGTTTATGCTAATGAAACAAGGTCATTACTCTGCCCAGAGAATGTTCTATTTATTCTGTAAATCTTTAGTAAAAATGCTGAATAAATCTTCAGTGTGTTTGTAGTCAAGCATACTTCTATGCATTCAATATACCATTTTTTTTCTTTTTTGCTCAATTCCTTCACCACCACCATCACCACCCAGACTCCCATTCCCCCAGCTGTCAGCCTGCTTTCTGTCTATGAGTCTGTTAGTTCATTTTGTTTGTTAGTTCATTTTGTTCATTAGATTCCACATATGAGTGAAATCATATACATGTCTTTCTCTGACTAGCTTGTTTCACTTTGCATAATGTTCTCCAGGTCCATCCATGCTGTCGCAAAGAGTAGGATATCCTTTTTTTAAAGCCGAGTACAGTATTCCATGCCACATTATCCTATATAATAATCCTATATAATAAAAGGGTAATATGCAAATTGACCCTTACAGTGGAACAACCAGAATGTCTGCTCGACCAGTCACTGTGAGGTGCACTGACCATCTCTTGGTCCCTTTCCCTGACCAGCAGGCTCCGATTGCTATGGCAAATGGGGTATTGGGGGTGGGTGGCATGGGACACAGGTGGCCCCAGGCCAAGGCCATCACCTCACACACAGAGGGCAACCCATGGTGGGGCCAGGGGGCTGGTGGACGGGAACGGCCGACCTCTTGGTTCCTCCCCCTAGCCGACAGGCTCCGATCACCAATGGTGAATGGGGATCTGGGGGTGGGTAGTGGTGGGAGGCGGGGCTGGCTGCAGGCAGCTGGGGAAGATGGCCCTGATCGCATTCTAGGCCTAGGGCCATACCCACACACGAATTTCATGCACCAGGCCTCTAGTTTTCTATATAAACAGGCACTAGTGTTTTAGGATATGTATTAGTCATGTTCTTAGTGACTTAGAAACATTTTAAACATTTTGCAAGAAATTGAAACAGTGTTTTTCTTTTCTTTATATTTAAAGTTAAAAGTAATTGTTTCATTATTTTGAAGTTTGATTAAGCACATAAGGTTCCTGATTGATGTGTTCTTAACAAGTTGTACCTTTTACCAATAAAACTGCTCTTCTGTGCTCCAAGATTTCTGAATGGTATTTTATTTTATATTGACTTCTCTTTGTTAGCAGTTGCCTTCTATAACTTTTTTTACATTCCTTTTTGGCTTGTAATTGTCATAGTTAATGCTCTTGCCATAAGTACCTTGCTTTTTGTTTCTTTCTTTACCCACCCACCCCCCTCCTGCTTTTTGTTGTATTGATCACCTACCCCACTTAGGAGTTCGTTTTTAGTGGTAAGGAAGCAGTAGACTATTTCTGTCCTTGTTCAACCATAAATATTAGTTTGGGTAGGTAAACGATTTCAGATTTTAAGATCAAGATAATCTTCAGAACTTTGAAGTTGTTACATCATTGTTTTGTGTGTGTGTTTATTTTGTTTACCTGATTTTGGTGACATCCTGACACCAGTTTGGTTCTGCTTGTTTCCTTAGATACTCCTTTCTATGCCTCTCCTTCTAAACTTCAGATAGATAAATGTTGAAACTTCTGAATTTACATTCCATGTCATTTAACTTTTCATCCAGGCTTCTCACCTCTCTGTCTATCCTTTTTTTAAAAAAAATATATTTGTATTAATTTCAGAGAGGAAGGGAGCGGGATAGAGAGTTAGAAACATCGATGAGAGAGAAATATTGATCAGCTGCTTCCTGCACACCCACTACTGGGGATCGAGCCTGCAACCTTGGCATGTGCCCTTGACCAGAATCGAACTGGGACCCTTCAGTCTGTAGGCCGAAGTTTTATCCATTGAGCCAAATCGGCTAGGGCTATTCTCTTTTTTTATTGCATTCTGGCAGACCTTTTTGACTCCTTAGTCTAATATACAATCCATCCATTGAGTTCATTGTTACCATCTTTTTAATTTTCAATATGTCTAATTTGTACTTTTAAAAACAACCTTTTTAAAAAATATTGATAGATTCTTATTCTACTTGATGTTAACTTTTGTTTGCTTGGTTTATTCTATCATAAATACTAGTTTTCTCTTTGAGTTTGATACCTCTCTTTTTGGTACCTCTCTTTATGGTATTAATTTTCCTTTCTGTTAGCAGTTCTTGACAGTGTGGTCTCTTGGAAGACAATCAAGGTGTACTTGACAGTTGTCTCTGGACATAGGAGATCTCCACTCCTGGATGACACGGCCCTAGTACAGTCAGACTTAGGCTTTTCTCAGTGGAATGGAAGGGATGTTGAGTTTGCTTTAAATGCAGTTTTCCAGAAGTCACCTTAATAGTTCCCTCCCCCCAGAATCATAGCTACCTAAGAGATTCCTAGTCGTCTTCTGTTATAGATGTTTTGTGCCTAGGATTTTTCTGTCAAACTTTATAGAAGACTAGAGGCCTGGTGCACAAAATTTGTGCATGGGGTTGGGAGAGAGGTCCCTTAAGCCCAGCCTGCACCCTCTCAAATTCAGGACCCCTCGGGGGATGTCCAACTGTCGGCTTAGGCTGATCCCGGGGATCGGGCCTAAACCGGCAGTAGGACATCCCTCTCACAATCCTGGACCACTGGCTCCTAATCGCTCACCTGCCTGCCAGCCTGATAGCCCCTCACTGCCTCTGCATGCTGGCCTGGTCGCCCCACGCAGCCTGCTTGTTCAGTCATTTGATCGTCCCTCACTAACCCCCCCGCCGGCCTGGTCACCCCATGAAGTCTGCTTGTTCAATCATTTGGTCATCCCTCACTAACCCCGCTGCCGGCCTGGTCGTAGGCAGCCATCTTGTGAGGGTGTGGCAGTCAATTTGCATATTACCTCTTTATTATATAGGATGATTAAAGCTATTGACAAATGGAAGATTTTATATTCATCTACTAATTTGTGCTTTATTTGGTTTCTTTTATCCTCACACATACTAGTTTTAAAATACAGTGGGGCCTTGACTTACAAGTGTCCCAACTAACGAGTTTTTCGAGATACCAGCCGTCTCTCGGCTGATTTTTTGCTTTGAGTTGCGAGCTAAAATTCGGGTTACGAGCCAGCTTCAGATACCCCACCGCTAGCTGGCGCAGCGAACGTCACAGTGAACACCACAACATCAGCCCAGCATCACATGTCTCACTCGTTCACTTTTGATTTGACATACGAGTAATTTGAGTTACGAGCTCCATCACAGAATGAATTAAACTCGTAAGTCAGGGCCCCACTGTATGCATGTTCCTTGTTGACATTGGCTAGCTTAAATTAGCAGTTTTTATATTCTGATCTTAGTTCCTGCAAATTCTTTTTTGCACACTGTACTTAAAAAATATAACCATAGCTGTGGTTAGACTAAAAGAGAAGGTAAACAAAAGGTAAATGGAGGGGGGAAGTAGCAAAGAAAAATGAAGCAAGAGTAAGGGAGAAATGAACAAATAGAAAAAAGGGTTGTTATCTTCTCTTTGTGATTGAGATGTCCTGGGGCTTTCACAGTTCTGTAAGTTGTTTGAGGGAGCAGCCACTTCTGCTTTTGCTTTGTCAGTGCTCACCTGTTGGAGATATATGGATTTTTTCCCATAATCACATATTCAAGTTAGATGGTGTTGACAACAAAGTTTGGATAGAGACATGCCAACAAAGCTCTTGGACCTAATAGCAAGACTCTGGACAACTAGATTTGTCTACAGCAGCGGTTCTCAACCTGTGGGTCGTGACCCCTTTGGCAGTCGAACGACCCTTTCACAGGGGTCTCCTAAGACCATCCTGCATATCAGATATTTACATTACAATTCATAACAGTAGCAACATTACAGTTATGAAGTAGCAACGAAAAAAATAATTTTATGGTTGGGTCACAACATGAGGAACTGTATTCAAAGGGCCAGAAGGTTGAGAACCACTGGTCTACAGAGATGTTTCCCATATGTTGATTAACATGTTCACAACTGTCCTCAATGGATATTAACTACCATCTCTTTTGTATTGTGCACATGAACTGTGTAAATTGGGTGTTTCAGGAATCAGACTCTGAGACAAAGACAGTGCAAAAAATGTATTGATAAGCAAACAGTACATTTGGAATAATTGTAATAAAAATGACAGTGTTTCTAGTGTCTGTTCTATACTGTTGACAAACAGTCTAACAGAAAAATAGTAACATGCATAAATAAGTGGTTTTTAAAATAAGACAAATGACCAATGAATATGAAAAAATATGCAAATTAAATAATAGTGAGGAAAATGCAAATTAAAATAATATTGGAATATTAGTTTATACCCAAATTTTCAACCTTACTACAATTGACATTTTGAATGTGGTAATTCTTTGTTGTGGGGACTGTGCTGGCATTGTAGAATGTTAGAAACATCTCTAAAGTCTGTCCATTAGATACAGTAGCTCCCCTGCCCTCAGTTGTTAGTCAAAATGTTTTCAGATATTGGCAAATGTGCTCTAGAAGGTAAAATAAAAGATAGCAACCATACCTTTTGCTGGTAGGAATGCAGAAAAGTGGTACATTAAAGCACTTCAGCCTTTTGGGGGGAAAGTCTGAGTGGTTTTGAAATTAAAAATATGTAAACCTTTCGATTTAGCAATCCTATTACTGAGACTAGAGGCCCAGTGCATGATCTGGGCCTGGGAGGGATGCGGGAGGTTGGCCAGCTGGGGAGGAACTGCTGGAGGGCTCCAGGGCGTGCCTAGCCCATCTAGTTCAGTCCCCATTGGCCAAACCCCAGCAGCAAGCTAACCTGCCAGTGCACCAGCCCTGGTGATCAGTGCACATCATAGCAACTGGTCGACCCGTTAACTGTCTGGCCCCTGGTGGTCAGTGCACGTCATAGCGAGCAGTTAAGCGGCCTTAGCATATCAGCATATTACACTTTGATTGGTTGAATGGACAACTGGACACTTAGCATATTAGGCTTTTACTATATAGGATTATCCTGCTCTACTTAAAACTCTTAAATGGTGCAAGCGACTTGCACCATTCAGGTAAATGACCATTCTGAACACCCTCCTGTTTTCCTTCTGTCAGCTTATCATTTAAGCACTGTGATCTGAATCTATTCCTGACTATTGATAAGTATTTAATAATTGTTTCCTCTCGTTTTAGAACTCTCTTGATAGAGCCCAAGCAGCCAAGAACAAAGGCAACAAATACTTTAAAGCAGGGAAATATGAACAAGCTATTCATTGCTATACAGAGGCGATCAGTCTGTGCCCTACCGAGAAGAATGTTGACCTTTCCACATTTTATCAAAACAGAGCCGCTGCCTTTGAACAGTTGGTAGGTATCCTAGGTGGTTTTTTCTGGGGTTTTTTATTTCTCTTTATTTGTATTATGTTTCAGATAATGCCACTTAAATAAATCCAGTGACTTTTTTGAAGTTGTCTTGAAATTAAAGGATTTTTGTTTTGTTTTTATATCCTTTAATTTCATAAGTTTTTTAAGAACAAATTTTAGTTTTGCTTGTTTAAAATGTAATCCAAAATTATATATATCGGGTTTTATAAAATTAGTACAGAAAGCTAAAGTTTCTGGTGACACTATTCTCAACAGTTTGAGGCTGTTTCTTAAACTTTTTGTCTTAATATATGTAGTAGCAAAAGTGGGGGTTAAAGGAGAGGGAGGCCCTGGCTGGGTAGGTCAGTTGGTTAGAACATCGTCCTGATAAGCCAAGGTTGTGGGTTCAATCCCTGGTCAGGGTACATATAAGAGTCAGTCAATGAATGCATAAATAAGTGGAATAGCAAATCAATGTTTCTCTCTTTCTCTCAAATCAGTAAATATAAAAATAAAAAAGACCAAAGATGAGTTCCTATTACACATGTTGTTTGCAGCATTTTTTTTCAGTTACCACTATATCTTGTATAGCTTTTCATAACATATGTAGATCTGTTTCATTTTTTTAAAAGGCTGTATGTACTATTGTATATAGCTGTTGTATGATTGTATAATGGAAAACATCTCACTATTGTTGAACATTTGGATAAGTTTTTGTGCATACTTTTGGGAGATAAAATTCTAGAAATTGAAATATAAAAAGATAGCATCAATATCTATTTTCAACAATAATGTGAGCAGTGAACATGCTTGATTTTCAGTATTATTGCTGACTGATTATCACTTTTTTTATTTAATATATTTTTATTGATTTCAGAGAGGGAGAGAGAGAAACATCAATGAGGAGAGAGATCATCAGTTGGCTGCCTACTACATGTCCCCTACTGGAGACCGAACCCCTAAACCAGGCATGTGCCCTGACTGGGAATCAAACTGTGACCTCCTGGCTCATATGTCAACACTCAACCACTAAGCTACACTGGCCAGGCTGATTATCAGTCTTAATAATATTTGCCACTCCTGTAGAGGAAAAATACTGTCTCACTACTTTAATCTGCAGTTTTTGAGATGTTGCTGAAGTTGACCATCCTTTTCTATGCTTATTGGGCATTTGTATTCTCTGTGTTTATTTGTTCAACCAAATTTTATTAACCATGTCATATATGGAAGGTTACTATGGCAGGAGCTGAGTCTATATAAAAGCAAATAATTATGCATAGGACTTTATAGCTAAATATAAAGTATAGCTAAACAATGAACTACTAAATGACATTTTGCTAAATGCTTTGAAAGACACATGATTCTATAATAGAGGAATAACTGGAGATGGAATTAGTGCATAGAAAAGTGGGGAAGAGAGTGTTAGAAATAGTGGAAACGCTATGTGTAATTTGAGGCAGGAAAGAGTTTGGTGTGATTAATGAAGTATAAAGGATTCTGGAATATAAAGAGATGAAATTGGGAGAAATAGCAGAGGCCAGATCAAGCAAAGCCTTGCAGTGGTGAAGAGTTTGGATTTGATTCTGAGTATAATGGGAAATATTTAAGGGTTTTAAGTAGAGCAGGAACATCATCTGTTGCTTTTGCCATTCTGTCAAGACTATATTGGAGGAAGGCAAGGGTGGAGGCAGGGAGACCAACTAAGGATGTTGTAGTAGCCTAGATGAGCCATGAAGGAAAGCTGAAACCCAACAGCATTGGATGTGAAGGGTGAATAGAGGCAGGAATTTTAGTAACAATGGGTTGGGAAGGCATGAGACAGCTAAGTAGACAGTTGACTTGAGAAATGTCTATTTTAGGAGAGCGGTTTGGGCTAAAGCAATATACTTGGGAATCATTTCATTTTAGATGTTATGTAATACCAGGACAATAGACGTGATCACCTAGGGTAGTGGTCAGCAAACTCATTAGTCAACAGAGCCAAATATCAACAGTACGACGATTGAAATTTCTTTTGAGAGCCAAATTTTTTAAACTTAAACTATATAGGTAGGTACATTGTTATCAATTTAATTAGGGTACTCCTAAGCTGGCCTTTGCTAAAAACGTCCTCAATCTCAGGGGTCGACCTCAGCGAAAGTACCCCCATTTCTTCTAACGCCACTTCTTCAAAGTAGACTCGCCCAGGCCGAAAACCGACTTCTGCACATGGGCCACGAAGTTTCAATCACACTGTACGTTCCCACCCGCTCGTGGTATTTTATGGAAGAGCCACACTCAAGGGGCCAAAGAGCCGCATGTGGCTCGCGAGCTGCGGTTTGCCGACCACTGACCTAGGGAAAGTGATGAGGCCTTGACTATTCCAGCATGTAGAGATCAGGTAGAGGGAAAATTTAGTGAAGGAAATTGTGAAGGAGGAGCCAGTGAGGTAGAGTGGCAACTCTTTGGAGTTTGGCAGTAAAGAGGAGCTGAAGAATGGAGTAAAAGGTGCAGGGATTTATGGAATCAGTGGAGGGTTTTTAAAAGATGGTCATGGGAATGATTCAGTAGAGGGGGCAGATTGATGGAGAGGTAGATTGGCTAATAGAGTGGAGTCCCTAACGTGAAGAGAGTGCAGATCCATAAGTGGAGGGTTGGCCTTTGATAAAGAAGGGCACTTCCTCAGTTCTAGCAGGCAGGAAGAAGAAGATATGGGCACATAGATACAGGAAGGTTTGTAGATTTGGTGGTAGAAAGTTGACCTAAGTATGTCCTTTGCCTAGTGTTTTTAAAAAATCAGTTTGCTTATCTTTTTCTTTTATTATTTAAAGTATTACATGTCTCCTTTTTCCCCCATTGACACCCCCCATCCACTCCCACCCCCAAGGGCAAGCCCCACCGCCCTAGTGTCTGTGTCCATTGGTTATGCTAATATACAAGCATACAAGTCCTTTGGTTGCTCTTTAACACCCTCCCCTGCCCCTTGTCTCTGGGTCTATTTTTGTTCATCAGTTTATGTTGATCATTATATCCCACATATGAATGAGATCATGTGATATTTATCTTTCTCTGACTGGCTTATTTAACTTAGCATAATTCTCTCCAGTTCCATCCATGCTGTTGCAAAAGGTAAAAGTTCCTTCTTTTTTATAGCAACGTAGTATTCCATTGTGTAGATGTACCACAGTTTTCTTATCCACTCATTTGCTGATGGGCACTTAGGCTATTTCCAAATCTTAGCTATTGTAAATTGTGCTGCTATGAACATAGGGGTGCATATATCCTTTCTAATTGGTGTTTCTGGTTTCTTGGGATATATTCCTAGAAGTGGGATCACTGGGTCAAATAGGAGTTCCATTTTTAACTTTTGAGGAAACACTATACTGTTTTCCACAGTGGCTGTACCAGTCTGCATTCCCACCAGCAGTGCAAGGGGGTTCCTTTTTCTCCACATCCTCGCCAGCACTTGTTGTTTGTTGATTTGTTAATTATAGCCATTCTGACAGGTGTGATATGGTACTGCATTGTTGTTTTGATTTGCATTTCTCGGCCTTCTGTACGTCCTTGCTTATCTTTATTACAGATATTTATATGACCTATAGATATTCTTTATATGTATTGAAAATACTTTTTTCTATTGTCAGACTCTTAACACTCAGCGTGTTAAGTTTGGAAAACTGATTTCTGTCAAACAGTGCTTTAGTGTGACTTAAAAAATACTTTCAATTGCAGCAAAAATGGAAAGAGGTGGCACAAGATTGTACAAAGGCTGTTGAACTTAATCCCAAATATGTGAAAGCTCTCTTTAGACGTGCAAAAGCCCACGAGAAGCTAGACAATAAGAAGGAATGTTTAGAAGGTGAGGATATTTTTGTGTTTCCATGTGAAAATTAATGGTTTTGTAATCATTGGTAAATTTATATGAAACTCTGCCTGTAAGTAGAGAAATCAGTTGTATTTAAAAGTTCAACTCTTTCCGGATTGAGACTTTGTTTTCCGGTTTAAACTGAGATAGCTGATATTTGAGTATTATCTCTGTCCATTTATGGAATTAAATTATTATGATTCGGATTTAATACACCATACATTTTAAACTTGGCAACTAATGAGCATCAGTGTAATTCCATGAGTAAAAAATCAGGAGTTTTAGTAAGTGGTAGTTTTTCTAAGATTCTACGTTTTCTGTTAATATCATATATAAATCTGAAATAATTTTGAAATGACTCATTAAAAGAAAATTTTTTTGCCCTCAGTATTTTTCAAACATTTTATACCCAATTAGAAATTATGTAATTAGTACATAGCATGACGTGAAACTGCCATTCTTAGTAAATACTATAACTATTCTGGTACCAAAATTTCAATTATAGTATAGACCGCTGGGTTTTTTGTTTGTTTTGTTTGTTTATACAGTACATTTGTGTTGGTATTTTCAAAATATATTTTTATTGATTTCAGAGAGGAAGGAAGAGGGAGAGATAGAAACATCCATGATGAGAGAGAATCATGGATCAGCTGCCTCCTGCAAGTCCCCCATAAGGGATCGAGCCCACAATCCGGGCATGTGCCCTTGACCAGAATCGAGCCTGGGACCTTTCAGTTTGCAGGCCAACGCTCTATCCACTGAGCCGAACCAGCCAGGGCTAGACCACTGGGTTTTAAAGTACATTCTTCTGGGTGACGTGGAGCTAAACCAAAGTGTAATTTCTACCATCTAAAATTGTTCTCCGCTGCACATTTAAATCTTACATAATTAAAAACATAAAACACTCAGAAGATTTACCCATAATTATTATTTGTTTAAAAAATAGATATTGCCGAAACCAGTTTGGCTCAGTGGATAGAGCATTGGCCTGCGGACTGAAGGGTCCCAGGTTCGATTCCGGTTAAGGGCATGTACCTGGGTTGCGGGCACATCCCCAGTAAGAGATGTGCAGGAGGAGGCTGATTGATGTTTCTCTCTCATCGATGTTTCTGACTATCTCCCTTCCTCTCTGTAAAAAAATCAATAAAATATATTTTAAAAAAATAGATATTATTTTATTGATTTCAGAGAAACAAACGAGGAGAGAGAGAATCATGCAATTGGCTGCCTCCTACATGCCCCCAGTGCCTCCTACACGCCCCTACTGGAGACTGAGCCTGCAACCTAGACATGTTCCCTAACTGGGTATCGAACCATTACCTCCTGGTTCATGGGTCGACGCTCAACCACTGAGTCACACCAGCTGGGCTAGCCTTAATTATTATTACTTTTTTATCTTTATTTTTATTGATTTCAGAGAGGAAGGGAGAGGGAGAAAGAGAGATAGAAACATCAATGAGGAGAGAATCATTGATGAGTTGCCTCCTGCCCGCCCCCCCACTGGGAATCAAGCCTGCAACCCAGGCATATGCCCTTGACCGGAATTGAATCCGGGACTCCAGTCCACAGACTGATGCTCTATCTACTGAGCTAGACCGGCTAGGGCCATAATTATTTTTAATAGTATTATTACTTAAAAGTGCCGTTTTATTTTTTAAAACCTGCATTACCAAGTGAGAGTGGTTTACAGAACATTTTAGAAAAATTTGAAGTTTTATGGCAGTGATGGCGAACCTTTTGAGCTCGGCGTGTCAGCATTTTGAAAAACCCTAACTTAACTCTGGTGCCATGTCACATATAGAAATTATTTGATATTTGCAACCATAGTAAAACAAAGATTTATGTTTTTGATATCTATTTTATATATTTAAATGCCTTTTAACAAAGAAAAATCAACCAAAAAAATGAGTTCGTGTGTCACCTCTGACATGCATGTCATAGGTTCGCCATCACTGTTTTATGGTGCCATGAACTTTGGGGTGGGTGGAAGTATATTGCTTTGGAAAAGAGAATTCTGAGTTTTGAATGAAATCTTGAAGTTATTCATAGATAATTTATAAAGAGGAGGTTAAATGGATTTTAATAGGAAAAATAGGATGGGAAAAAGGCATTGATACTGGCACTAGCCAGGCTTTTGGGAGCATAATAGCAGAAAGACTTCTTTGGAGAAGAGAAGATTTGAAATTGTAAGAAACTGAGTTCAGAAAAAGGGAACAGCTATTGTTTTAGTACTTTTTTTTTTTTTAAATATATTTTATTGATATTTTACAGAGAGGAAGGGAGAGAGAGGGATAGAAAGTTAGAAACATCGATGAGAGAGAAACATCGATCAGCTGCCTCCTGCACACTCCCCACTGAGGATGTGCCCGCAACCAAGGTACATGCCCTTGACCGGAATCGAACCTGGGACCCTTCAGTCCGCAGTCCGACACTCTATCCACTGAGCCAAACCGGTTAGGGCTGTTTTAGTACTTTGAATGAAAAGTTAGTAGATTAAGGAATCACTGATCTTTTAAATTACAAACTAATATATCTTGGAACTATGGCATGACCAGATGAAAATGGTATTTTGAAGTATATTTAATTGAGAGCCTTGGCAAGATGGCTCTGGAAATAATAACTCTGAGGCCTATAAAAAAGACCAGATGTGAGAGTGCCTCCTTATGTTAATTTAGCCTATAGTTACTGGCCTGAAGAGAATGCTCCTGAGTTCGTTTTATTTGCTATGTAAAATGTTAGTGCAGTGCAGAACATCACAAATCATGCACTACAGTCTCTTTCACTTCCAGGTGAGGAAAGTGAATCCCATAGAAGTGGAGTGACTTTCTGAGCTTTGAGTTTGGTCATAGAATATATAAAATAAAATTTAGGAATCAATTTATTGAAAATGAAATTGATAGCTACATAAAGCTATGAATTTAGTTTCACTTTCTGTGTTAAGATTGTGCCCATTTGATGCTGCTAATCATCTTCACAATAATTTCATACTTTTATTTTTCAATTATTTCTAGACGTCACTGCTGTGTGTATATTAGAAGGGTTCCAAAATCAACAAAGCATGCTGTTAGCTGATAAAGTTCTTAAACTTCTTGGAAAAGAAAAAGCCAAAGAAAAATACAAGGTAAATTAATCTGAGTTGGTTAATAGAGGATGAGTATACATTGTGAGTGGTCATTTCTAATATATAGTGTTTAAGCTTGAGCATGATGGTAATGATAACTGCAATTAGATCTGGATTATATTTATTTTTCCTTTTAACTTGGTATTCTGTGGCTTATCTTTTTTAAAATAAGATGTAGGCTGTGTCCAGTATTGTACCCGGAGAACATTGAAAGAATTTGTCGATATTAGGAATTGTCAAATGGCCCACAGGCCAAATCTCATCTGCCATTTGTTTTTATAAATGTTTTATTGGAACTCAGCTGCTCACACATTATTTTTGGCTGCTTTTAAGCTACCACAGCAGAGCTGAGTGGTTGTGACAGAGGCTGTCACAAATACTGACTAAATATTTACTCTCAGGCCTTTTACAGAAAAAAATTGCCAATTCCCGTTTTATATCATTAAAGTTTTTAAAGTTGTACTATATAAGTAGCTATTAATTTTAAGCATTCAGTAATAGTTTAATTCAAGAAACATTCATTGACCAAAGTTCCGTGGTGGGCATTTTAGAAGAATGGGTACAAAGACTGGTCCTTGCCCTTACAGAATTATAGTTTAGTGAGGGAAACCATGATAAGTATAAAAGGCATCGTATAGTTGAGTGCCAGGGAAGGATATGAGTAGAGTGGTGTGGGAGTACCACAGTCATCACTAAATATCCCTAGAGATTTTCTGCTAAATGTCAGTAATTTAACAGTGGTTCCTTTTTTCTTTAATAATAACTCGCTTTTTTTAAAAAAGAATTAATTTTAACAAGCTGTGTATATTTTTAACTTACCATTTTCAAATATTACCTGAGTTAAACAGTTAAAACAGGTTTCATCATGGTAGAACTTTCATATCCTCAGATGAGTTATGAATCTCTAAGAGGAATATAGATGTAGTGGTTCTCAGTCTCTTTAAACTAATGATCCTTTGTCTCTCATTGAGCACTTTATAGAACTGGTGTTCCTTAAAACACTGTAAAATGGAATCTTAAAGGAACCTGGTTTCTTTGTGTTTACTTATATAATCCTAGTGACCCAGTGCACGAAATTTGTGCACATTAAAAGGGAGTTAATTAGAGGAAATATGTTAATATTGCTATTTTCCCTTTCTCTATAATAGAAATGTCAGAAATGAAAGAAAATTAGTAAAATGTATATGAAAGTCTTCCTCCTGTCAGAGTTTGGGGCACACCGCGGGAACCAGAGTCAAGTCCCCACCCACCCACATGCGCCCCAAAATCTCACGAGACCCAGACCCAGCTGGTCCCACCCCCGTCAAGCCCCACCAAGTTGGGGGCATGGCCTCAGGTTGTCTGGCCTGGCACTAGGGCAGGGGGTGCGCCTTGAAGTCCCCTGGCCCTGGGCCAGAGGACATGGCCTGAGGTCCCCCATCAAGCCCTGCCAGGCGGGGGGGTGGGGAGGGGGCAGCCTAAGGTCCCCTGTCAAGCTCCACCAGGCGGGGGTCGCAGTCTCAGGTGCCTTGCCCTGGCCCAGCGCCACGCAGCCTCAGGTCCCTGCTGATTGCTCATTAAGGCTCATTATGGGAACTCGGCCTCCACTGTGGGTGCAGCCATCTTGTCAGGATCCCCGCCTTTGCTGTGGGCACAGCCATCTTGTTACAGCGTAATGGTCAATTTGCATATTCCCTCTATTGGATAGGATTACTGTTGAGGAATTGTACTGGTTGAATTGAAGGGTGGTAAGAAAATACAAGGTAACTTACATTTACAGAGACTCCATATCATTTTCCAGGTGTATTTTCTAATCTGTTTGTATGTCACTTTATAAATCACAAAATACTTTATATTACTGTTTTGATTTTTACAACAACTCTGTAAGATAAATAAGGCAAGTATTTTGTTGCCATTTTAGAGATGAGAAAACTAAAAATGACAGGTGCAAGGTCACATAAGCTCATAAGTGGCAGAGCTAGAATTTACATCTTATTCCTTTGATACTTAAGTCCATTAATTGTAACATTGTCTTTATTTAAATTTGTATCCCTGGGGAAGGCAGGGAGGTGGTGATAGTTTCTTTTCTACTCAGAAATAGAAAACTAACAGACATTATTTACTTGGCCTCCAATAAGTGCTATTTAAATTTCTATTTAAGCTTTTCCCCTAAAATTCTAAATGATCATCACTAAAGATTTCGAGTTGGAATATTCCTACTCGAAATCTTTAGTGAAATACTGACATTGGGCATATTTGTCACTTGATGGATTATCATTTGACTTAAATATTTATTTGTATAATCCTAAATTAAGGCATACTCAATGTCTCCCCCAGAGAGAGCAAAGATAGGTTTTTCCCTTTGATTTCCTATTTAGTTTTCTTCTTTCCCAATCTCATCTATCCTAGATTAGATCATCTACTTACATACCAGATTCCTTATTTTTCTCCTTCACACACAGATATTAAATCTATCAGTATAGCCCAGCTGGCATGGCTCAGTGGTTAAGCCTCGACCTATGAACCAGGAGGTCACAGTTTGATTCCAGGTCAGTGCACATGCCCGGGTTGTGGGCTCGAACCCCAGTTTGGAGCGTGCAGGAGGCAGCCGATCAATGATCCTCTCGCATCATTGATGTTTCTATCTCTTTCTCCCTCTCCCTCTCTGAAATAATAATAAAAATATGTTCTCAAAAAAAATCTACCAAAATAACAATGATATATATTTTTTAAATATATTTTGTTGATTTTTTACAGAGAGGAAGGGAGAGGGATAGAGAGTCAGAAACATCGATGAGAGAGAAACATCGATGAGCTGCCTCCTGCACATTCCCCACTGGGTATGTGCCCGCAACCAAGATACATGACCTTGACCAGAATCGAACCTGGTACCCTTTAGTCTGCAGGCCGATGCTCTATCCACTGAGCCAAACCAGTCAGGGCAACAATGATATTTGATATACATTTTAAAATACTATATTTTCATTTAAAAAATTTTTGGTTGAGTTTTGTACATAAAGGATCCAATATATGTTATGAGAGCCCTTTGGCTGTTACTTCCTCTTCTCTCTTCTTTTAAAACTTTATCACCTTAGTTGTACTACAAGGAAAAACAAAATACTCCTATAATTATGAGATTACGAGTGAGTTTGCCATGCCAAAAAGCAATAATTTAAACAGGAAATGTGATCTCATCTGGCTTTCAATTGGCACCTACTGTAATGGAGATGTTCAGATGAAGTACAGAGGACCAATGAAGGCTCATGGGATGTGGACTTTACATGTCAGCGCATTTCTAAGACATGGTCTTGAGTGGTAAACTGGGATGCTAGTCTTCTAGGACAGGGATCAGAAGGATATCATTTTAACTCAGCAGTTATTTGCCTCCTGGATTCCAGATTTTACCTTCTTTTACTTTTAGTGAATGGTGTGTATATATATATATATATATTTCAGAGAGGAAAGGAGAAGGGAGAGGGAGCTAGAAACAACAATGATGAGAGAGAATCATTGACAGCCTGCCTCCTGCATGCCCTACACTGCGGATCAAGCCCACAACCCGGGCATATGCCCTGAATTGAACCACCTACTGTTTCATAGGTTGTAGTTCAACCATGGAGCCACGCTGGCTTGGCTAATGAGTGGTTCTAAGAGTTCTAACATTTTACATCTTTGGAGAGGGGAAATGTTCTCACTTAAAACCTGCTTTGAACAGCTAGGGCTGACAGCTTTACCATTTCTGCTGTCTTGTGGTATTGAACCTAATATTCCTTAGTTATTTAAAAAAGAGATTCCAATTTTTATGTCATTCTCAGTGTTGTATAAATGTATGGTTTTTTGGTTTGTGTTTTCTCATTTTGATGTATTTAAACATAATTAAATTTCAGAATCGTGAACCTCTGATGCCATCTCCACAGTTTATCAAATCTTACTTCAGTTCTTTCACGGATGATATAATTTCTCAGCCCATGCTTAAAGGAGAGAAGTCTGATGAAGATAAAGACAAGGAAGGGGAGGTTTTAGAAGTGAAAGAAAAGTAAGTGTGTTAAGTATAGTATCTGCTTATTGTTTTGAGGGAGATTTTATATATATATGTATAATGTGTTTCAATGATTTCACACAGAGAGGAAGGGAGAGAGAGAGAAACATCAATGATGAGAGGCAATCATTGATTGGCTGTCTTCTACACATCCCCTGCTGAATCTTAGATGAATCAAGCCCTGACCAGGAAGCGAACTGTGACCTGATTCTTGGGTCGACTCAACTACTGAGGCACACTGGCTGGGCTGGGGAGATTTTTGGTTTTGTTTTATTTGTGTGTTTTTTTAATATATTTTTATTGATTTCAGAGAGGGAGAGGGAGAGAGAGAAACATCAAAGATGAGAGAGAATCATTAATCAGCTGCCTTCTGCATGCCCCACACTAGGAAATCAGGTCCACAACCTGGGCATGTGCCCTTGACCAGAATCGAACCTGGGACCCTTCAGTCCACAGGTTGACACTGTCCTCTGAGCCAAATCAGCTCGGGCTTGTTTTTGTTTTTTACATGCATAAATGGGGCTCTGGCTCCCCCCCCCCCAAAAAAAAATTAAATATCATGATAGCATTGTTATAATAAAAATACTTCTCACATGTGTCTATTACACCCTGAGAGTTATTTCGCTGGTGGTTTAAGGTTTTACTGGCAGGAGTTTGCCCTGCTTTTAGGGTCCTGGTGATATTCTCAAGAGAATTCCCAATGAGTGAGGTGCTCAACTGTATTCAAATAGGGACACTAACTTAAAAATTATTATGTAGTTGAATATCCAAATGTTTTAGTGCTGGGAAGTTTATAATATATAAACTGAGATGCTTAGGAGTACCCAAAAATGACTTTCTTCAAGGTTTTTTTCTGCTTGCCTGGGAAGATGCCATTCTCTAGGCTTCCTGTGTTTGCTCTTATGGAGAACAGTATAGGATGCCATGTTTACAACTGGAGATCAGTCTAGTACATAAGCCATCTAGCCTGCTTGTCCTTTTGTCTTTGTCAGTACTTGTGTTTTGATGTTAAGGCTAGCTGTCCTCTCCAGGAAAAGGTACAATATTGTTACCAGAATAACATTTCTAAATGAATTTGGAAGAAAAGGAAATATTTTTATAGCAAAGCATAGTTTGGCATGTATAACAGATTAGAATGTTTAAGGAAACAGATTGCTCTTTGTTCTTTTTTTAAGAGTCTCTTAACCAGCTTTTTATTTTATTTTATTTTAATTCATTGGGGTTACTGGTTAATAAAATTATGTAGATTTCTGGTGTACAAAGTCTCATTCCATCACCATTTACCCCCCCTACACCCCTTTCGACTCCTCTGTCCCTCTGGTAATCACCATACTGTTGTCTGTGTCTGTGAATTTAGTGTTTTTTGCTTAACCCCTTCACCTTTTCACCTGGCTCCCTAGCTTCCTTCCCTTCTAACATTGTCAGCCTGTTGTCTGTATTTATGAGTCTGTTTCGGTTTTCTTTGTTAGTTTATTTTATTCATTAGATGCCATACGTAAGTGAAATCATATGGCACTGCCTTTCTCTGACTGGCTTATTTCACTTAGCGTAATTCTCTCTGGGTCCAGGAAAGAGATCTATCTCCCAATTTTTCCAGCATTGTTGGCCACCTTTTAAGGAGGAAGATACTATGCATAATGGTACTAAGATGTTCAAATTTTAGTTAGTTGATACTCAGTCTTTTCAGAAGATTGTTGTTGGGAAGTAAATGTTTAAAATGATGCCAATAATTTCCTCTTCTGGTTAGGAAAAAGGTCATTTTCCCAGAAAAACTACAATGATGTTAATACCATTATTCTAAAAGTTACATTGAGGTGGCAGGACATAGCTACCTCTCACCAGAACACTAGCTGGAATTGGGCCTAAGTTTTTGAATTCCATTTTACTCTGAACCTTAGCTTCATCGTTTTTTAACTGGGGCTGATAATACTTACCTTTGAGGGTTATTGTGAGGTTTAAAGGTTATATTTGTGAGCATGCACTTAGGTTCTCAATAAGTAGGAGCCATTATTATTTCCATACTGATTTAATAATTATGTTTTCTTAGCCTGGTGACCTGAGGAACAAAACTAGAGTAGAAGGGGGTTTTAGAATGTGACTGTAGGGAAGGTTATTAACATAGAATTCGTAAGATTTTGACCAACAACTTTTTAAAAATATGTTTTTTATTGAGTTCAGAGAGGAAAGGAGAGGGAGAGGGATAGAAACATCAATGATGAGAGAGAATCATCAATTGGCTGTGCTCTGCATGCCCAACACTGGGGTTCAAACCCGCAACCCAGGCATGTTCCCTGACTGAATCAAACCATGATTTCCTGGTTCATAGGTCAGTGCTCAACCACTGAGCCACACCATCCAGGCTTGACCAACAACTCTTAAGTCATTTGCCAGTTTTCTCTATTCAAAATATATAATAACTGGAATGAGAAAATGCACTTTCATTTACAATACTTTGTTTATAATACCCCTTATAGGCTCATCTATTATAAATTCCTTTTCAGTTCAAAGAAATCTCTCCTGTGAGCGCCCTTGATAATAGCCATCATCTTAGATGAATAATGATATTGTGGTCACTGAATTTTAAGAAGTAGGGAAGGATGTCGTTAAAGTTTCTTCTATGGGAGAATCTACCTTTAAATTTGCTTCTTTGATATTTCCACCTATTCTTTCTAGGTCTGTTCTTACAAGTAAAACAACACAACTTCTAGATGAGAGCCTTGCAGATATTTCTCTGCTTCTAGTCTTGCTCCCTTGCTTATCTTTTCAAAGCACAGCTTTGGTCACACCTCTTCCCTGGGCTTCTGTGGCCCTGAGCTGACTTATTTCCTACTAGAGGCCTAGTGCATGAAATTCGTGCACTCGGGGGGCTGGGGAGTGGTGGGGGTTCAGCTTGGCCTGCGCCCTGTCTCAGTCTGGGAGCCCTCAAGGGATATCCAACTGCCACAGAGGCGGGAGAGCCTCCCCCCACCACTGCTATGCTTGCCAGCCGAAAACCTGGCTTCTGGATGAGCGGCGCTCTCCCTGGGGGAGTGCACTGACCACCAGGGGGCAGCTCCTGCATTGAGTGTCTGCCCCCTGGTGGTCAGTGCATGTCATAGTGACTGGTTGTTCCATTGTTTGGTCGATTTGCATATTAGCCTTTTTTTTATATAGTATTTCTCTATCCTTTCTGTTAGTCATAAAATAACTGTTGCATGCCACCAATGTGCCACCGATAAGAAAGTGAATAAGACTTGCACTTTTCATTTCACGTGTTTAAATGTTGAAGCTTGGGCAGTAACTGCAGGTTTCTGCCACTGACTGCTGATTCCTTTTTAAAAAGTCTTCAAGGCATCAAAAAAATCTCAGTCTGTATCAAGATTCCCATTACCTCCTGCCCTGCTGCTGTCCCACACTGGCCGACTAGCTTGTTAAGGGGAAATGGACATTTTCTTAACTCAGGTGTACTAAATGTGGCAAGTTTTAGCATTTCATCTTTTCTTCGTAAATGATTTCCTGTGTTCATTTTTATTTTCAGTTCTGGATATTTAAAGGCCAAACAGTACATGGAAGAAGAAAACTATGACAAAATCATAAGTGAATGCTCAAAAGAAATAGATGCTCAAGGCAAATACATGGCAGAAGCATTATTACTGCGAGCTACCTTCTACCTGCTTATTGGCAATGCCAACGCAGCAAAACCAGATTTAGACAAGGTCATCAGTTTGAAAGATGCTAATGTGAAGGTACGTTTTTAAAATGTGCTTTTGTGCGTGTGCAAAAATTAGTAAAAATGAGGCTTTTGATGTTTTGCCAAAATTTTGGCATTTCAGTTGTCATTCTCCAGAAGGCTACTTTTGCTTTGGAAGAAACTACACCTAATGAAGATTGAGTTGGTGTAATGAAACTGCAATATAAATATCAATGATGTTTATTTTTAGCTAGGAAAGGAAAAACATTTTTTCTATATCATTTGGTAGCTTCACCTCTCGTTTGTAGCACTGCCTATGTCAGTGATGGCGAACCTTTTGAGCTCGGTGTGTCAGCATTTTGAAAAACCCTAACTTAACTCTGGTGCCGTGTCACATATAGAAATTTTTTGATATTTGCAACCATAGTAAAACAAAGACTTATATTTTTGATATTTATTTTATATATTTAAATGCCATTTAACAAAGAAAAATCGACCAAAAAATGAATTCGCGTGTCACCTCTGACACGCGTGTCATAGATTCGCTATTACTGCTCTAAGGCAAGATGACCTAATTACTGATCCTGGGAAGCATGTCCCCCCTCCTACCTCAGGCTCTTTGCACTTGCTGCTCCCTCCTCTCCTGGTGCCGTGTCACATATAGAAATTTTTTGATATTTGCAACCATAGTAAAACAAAGACTTATATTTTTGATATTTATTTTATATATTTAAATGCCATTTAACAAAGAAAAATCGACCAAAAAATGAATTCACGTGTCATAGGTTTGCCATCACTGGCCTATGTAATGGATTATATTTGGTCAGGGTAATGGTGTAGGTAATGCTGTAAGTAATATGCTACAGGTAATACAAGGTTTAAAGTGCATTTAATAAAAATAAACACATTTAATAATATATTCTGAAAGATTTTATTATGATGCCAGTAATTTTTTATCTTTAATGTGAAGAAAAATACAGGTTCTAAAAATATGATATAGGTACTGAAATATACCAGAAGTTTTGCAGTGTGTCGTTGGAATAGCTTTTCATTTTCCAAGTGTTCTTATGTGTATGTAGTTGAATTTTGAGAGCTCTCTACTAAGTATAACATGACAGAACTCAGCCACCAGCTAATTCTCTTCCTTACCAATTTGTTCACTCTGACCTGTTTCCTCATGAAATTAAGTAAACTCTGGCTTTTTCCACCTACAAAGAAATCATTTGTTTATAAAACTTGTTATAAAAACTTAAGTATTTGTCAATAAATATCTAAACTTTTTGTAAACAAAAGTAATAACAGTGTTTAGTTCCTTTTAAAATGAAATTTTAAAATTGAAGATACCCTAAGTAATATTTTTAATTTTATTTTCTAATGAATTTCCTACTGATTACAAATATGTTGTTAGGTGTTCTTGTTAAAATGTGGGAGCATTCTTGTTCATTTCATTCAGGAAGACATATGTAGTTTTGCCTTGAAAGAGTTTTGGGAATCTCTGTATCTTGCTTTATTATGATAATGACTTTTTGTTTGAATGGCAAGTAGTATTGATGTCTATCATATGCCATGTACAAAAATTAACTCAAATGAATCAAAGACCTAAATGTAAGAGCTAAAACTATAAAACTCTAAGAAAAAAAAACATAGGAGGACATCTTACTTTGGATTATGTAGTGATTTCTTATATATGACACCAAAAACACAAGTAACAGCAATAAAGAAAAGACTTCATCAAAATTTTAAATTTTTTTGATTGAAAGGATGCCATCAAAAAAGAGAAAACACATTGCACAGAATGTGAGAAAATAAAAATTCTATATCTGATAAGGGGCGTGTATCCAGAATTATTAACTCTTCTTACTAAAACAATTCAATTTAAAGACAGGTAAAGGCTTTGAATAGACATTTTCTCTAAAGAATCTATAATAATAAAAGCATAATATGCTAATAAGACCGGATGTCCTTCCTTCTGGACAAAGCCGCAGTGGCGAGCCAAGGCCCTTGCACAAATTTCGTGCATTGGGCCTCTAGTATATTAAAATAGCCAATATGGACAGGAAAAGATGCTCAGCATCATTAACTCTTAGGGAAATTCAAATCCAAATCACAATGAAATTTCCCTTCACACTCACTAGGATGACTATTGTCAGAAAGTGGACAGTGAGAAGTATTGATTAGGGTTGTAGAGAAATTGAAACTCATACATTGCTGGCAGGAATGTAAAATAGTAAAAATCCTTTTGGAAATTAGTTTGTTTAGTTTCTTTTAAAATGAAATTTTAAAATTGAAGGTACCCTAAGTAATATTTTTAATTTTATTTCCTAATGATTTTCCTACTGATTACAAATATGTTAGGTGTTCTTGTTAAAATGTGGGAGCATTCTTGTTCACTTCATTCAGGAAGACATATGTAGCCATTCATACAGAGTTACAATATGACCCAGCAATTCCTCTCCTAGACATATACCTAAGAGAAAAGAATATATATGGCAACACAAAAACTTGTACATGAATGTTCATAGCAGCATTATTCATGATAGCCAAAAAGTGGAAGCAGCTCAAATGTCCATCAAGGCATGAGCTGATAAAGAAAAGTGGTATACAATCTATAATAATAAAAGCATAATATGCTAATTCGACCAGATGTCCTTCCAGATGACCTTCCATATGAAGCCGGGGTCCCAGGTGCCAGAGGGAAGCCGGGGGAAGGAAGGCCTACTCTTGCACGAATTTTGTGCATTGGACCTCTAGTAGAATAATATTCAGCCATAAAAAAGAATGAAGTACTGATAACATGCTATAACACAGATGAACATTAAAAACATACTAAGTGAAAGAAGCCCTTCCATTTTAATGAAATGTCCAAAATATACAAATTCATAGAGATAGAAAGTAGACTGATGGATTAGAGAGGAAATGAGAAGTAACTGCTAATATGTATAAAGTTTCTTTTGGGGATGATGATGAGATTCTGGAGTTAGATAGTGGTGATAGTTGCACAACTCTGAATATACTAAAAACAACTGACTTTAAATGAGTGAGCTTTGTGGTATGTGAATTATATCTCAATACAGCTGTTTGTTTGTTTGTTTGTTTGTTTTTAAACTACATTGGAATAAAAAGTAGTAATGATGACCCTTTTCTCATTTGTGGCATGTAGCTTCGAGCAAATGCACTCATCAAAAGAGGCAGCATGTACATGCAACAGCAGCAGCCTTTGTTATCCACTCAGGATTTTAACATGGCTGCTGACATTGATCCTCAGAATGCAGATGTTTATCATCACCGAGGACAGGTAAATCTATTTTCTTACCAGGAGTTCTGACCTTGGATTGAGGAATTTGATACCCATATTTGAGAATGTCTTAAAGTTTTCTTATATCAATTCTGATAGTTCTGAACAAATTATCACAGTCTCTTGAACATTTGTCCTTATAATATCAGTATTTACTTATTAAAAAGAAGAAAAGGAAGGCTACAGATATTGGCTTGCCAGGGTAAGTTTGTTTTTCAGGTGTTTCTGATTCATAGGTTTTCAATGAGTAGAACATTAAAAACATTTAATGAGCATTTTGAATTAATGCCAGAAGCAACACAATGGTTTTTGTGGGCTTCATGCTGTCAAGAAGTAGTTAGCGTGGACTATCCAAACAATACCAAAAAAAAAATCTTAATTGGAGATTTACAACCTGCATATTTGGTTTTTAGTAAAAAATATATATATATATTGAAGTAAACAGTTCCCAGTTTTAGCCTTATCTGGGGAAAGCATGGCGTTTTAATCTGCTTGTTTAACATGACTTGGTGGAATGCATTATGGTAGAAAGTATGGACTATCCATATAACAACAGAAATGCTGAAGTGCTAATGGAGAATTGTACCTAATATTTCTGTCTGATGAAGGGTTTGAAGAAGAAACCCTTAAATGACATTCTTAAAATTCATGACATTTTGATCCTTACTGATAGTATCTTAAGGTTAATTTGAAAGGTAATTATTGGATGATCTGATTTGCTTTGAAATGTGAAAGTACAGAAATGTCTATCTTTCTAGAAGAAAAGGTTTCTTGTTTAAGAGTGGTCAAACTTGCAGTGCAAAAATGGTGGGCTTAAAGTGCTTTTTAAGAAATTGGACACTAGTTTTAAGTTGTAGAAGCTTTCCTTTAAAATTACAAAATTTTCTAGTTTATTGTTTTAGAAAGTAATTCTATATTGAATAATTACTATATGCTATTAGCATTATACTGAGCTTTGATAAGAGACAGTACGTCTCTTAACTGGGGGTGGGTGCACTTATTATTTTGAGTTGTGTTTAGTTATGTGTGTGGTGTTTTTTTTCTTAGCTGAAAATACTGCTTGATCAAGTTGAAGAAGCAGTGGCAGATTTTGATGAATGTATTAGATTAAGACCTGAGTCTGCTCTGGCACAAGCACAGAAATGCTTTGCATTGGTAGGTTCTGCTTTCTTTTTATATTCCTACACATCATTTTTACTTCCCTCATTGTCTATAAAATCATCTTTTTCTTTTTCCCCCCAAAAGGATACCCATAGGGGGAAAACAAGTTAGTTTAGAGAAAGAAATGTATACATATATGAATTGAGATACTGCTTCTGTATTTCTCTGGTTGTATTATTTGAGTTCATCTTGATAGATGTTTATCCCTGATTTTCATGCTCCCCTGTATAGCACTGTTCTTTCTGTTCCTCCACCATAAACTAGTACAGAGAACAAAAGCATTTTGAGGAACTAATAACTGCAATCATGACACTACATTAACTGCAATTTCATCTCACCTTTGTAAAGCTATATAATAATCAGAAATGCTGAAAATCAAGTAAAATAATTCAATTTATAGTGAAATGAGGTGAATCTTGTGAACCATAGGAAATGTCCAAACCTGTAAGAATTTTTATGAGTTTATTTGAGCCAAACTGACAATTACCAGGAAGCAAAATCTCAACGGATTGAGAAAATGCTTTGGAAAATGGCGGTTTTGCACCTTCCTTGTACATTACCATGTGGGTTACATGGAAATCATTGATGATAGATGAAGGAGGCTGGAGAAAACAAAGTGGGGAAACCTCTGGGATTGAATGAAAAGTAAAATGATAGACACATCTTTTACATAGCTGGATACAGGGTAGTTAAGAGTCAACAATTAACATGATGCTTGAGGGATCCAGAAAAAAGGAAATTACTTTGTTATTGCAAAGGCATGTTTGTCAGCATGCTATTCTAGATGCAGAGAAAACAGACAAGCTCAGTTAAGGTGACCTTTGTTAGGGAAAAATACTATCTTTGGACATGACTACCCACCATAAACTGCTTTTAATTAGAAAGTTTTAATTTCAGACCATCCTATGTGGATACTTTAGGTCTCACACAGGCCTCTCCTGAGCTCGCCAGGTTTAGTGTGTGGCTCCTTTTCGTCCACACTCGATAGTTTGAGTCCTAAAATAATTTTCCTTTTAAAGAAAGAAATTAGATCACAAACACATTTACAGTTATGCACTGCTTAACAATAAGGATACATTCTGAGGAATGTGTCTTTAAGTGATTTTGTTATTGTGCGAATATCACAGTACATTTACACAAACTTAAGTGGCATAGCCTACTAAACACCTAGGCTATATGGGATAGCCCAGTGGTCAGCAAACTCATTAGTCAACAGAGTCAAATATCAACAATACTACGATTGAAATTTCTTTTGAGAGCCAAATTTTTTAAACTTAAATTATATAGGTAGGTGCATTGTTATTAACTTAATTAGGGTACTCCTAAGGCTTAGGAAGAGCCACACTCAAGGGGCCAAAGAGCTGCATGTGGCTCACGAGCTGCAGTTTGCCGACCACTGGTATAGCCCATTCCTCCTAGGCTGCAAACCTGTACAGCAGGTTACTGAATAAAACAACATGGTGTTGAATCAAGCACCAGAAAATTATGCAGTTGAGAGATGCAGTAAATATGAAGTATATGAGGCTGCAGCCTGCATAACACAGCATATATACTTTTGACAGCAAACTTTTTGTAAGTAGAAAGACTGTACTCAAAGATAATGATAAAGTATTTAGTCTTTTAAATCTATAAGTCAGTAACATAGTTCTTTATTATCAGTATCAAGTATTATGTGCTGTACATAACTGTATGTGCTATACTTTTATATGACTAGTAGCACAGTAGGTTTGTTTACACCAGCATTGTCACAAATGCGTAATGCTGTTGGGTGGCTAAGTCACTCGGCAGTAGGAAATTTTCAGCTCCGTTATAATCTTATGGGAACCATCATCATAATTGCGGTCTGTCCTGTATATTATAGGTGAAAAATGATACTAGATAAAGTAACATAACATTTGTAGTAAAGTGATAATAAATTAGGTTTAAAACTCCCCCATATATATGCAAAGTTAAGTTCTGACACATTAGAATGCCCCCTTCTCATGAACATCCTGGAATCTGTATGTCAGCAAAGTCCTAGCTGTACGTAGCCTTTAGATTAGATGCCCTGCTGCTGAGCCGTTTTCTTGGAACCCTTGTGTTTATTATTTATTTATTTTTGATAAGTCTCACCCAAGGACATTTTTCCCATTGCTTTTTAAAGGGGGGGGGGGGGGTTTGAGAGAGAGAGAGAGAGAGAGAGAGAGAGAGAGAGACATTGACATTGATGTGAGAAAGACATATCAATTAGTTGCCTTCCATACATGCCCTGACCAGAGCTGGGGATTGAACCTGCAATCCAGGTATTGGCTCTTGACTGGGAATTGAACCCATCATCACCCCTTCTTGCACGGACCTATGCTTTAACCCCTGAACACCACCAACCAGGGCTTCCTTGTTACCCTTGTAGATGCAGCAAATTATGTTAGCATAACACCTGTCTTTCTGGAAATATTTATGTAATTTTGTGTAACTTTTATAATATGTTAACATTCCATGAGTTTTGAATTCTTGATTTAACAGGCTTGTTTTGATTTTTCAAACAGTATCGCCAGGCATATACAGGAAACAATTCTTCACAAATCCAAGCAGCTATGAAAGGGTTTGAAGAGGTCATAAAGAAATTTCCCAGGTGTGCTGAAGGCTATGCGCTATATGCCCAGGTAAATGTGATTTTTCATACTTTTTTAGTTGCCAGTCCTTTTTTTAAAAGATCTGACTTGTGTGCTGTATCCCAGTAGAGAAATCAGAAAACAATGCTTTGTTTCTTCTGTGGTTCTCTGGGGCCCACAGGGTGGTCCCGGGCCCCTTCAAGAGGGGCTCCTATGTGACACAATTTGAAAACCATGACCCTAAACTCATAATGTGGGGAAGTGTAAGCAGAACATCTCCCTTATGTTTTTATTTAGATTGGATTTATCAGATTAACTTAGGAAAATTTAATATAGTCAATTGGAAGAGAAAATGTTTATGGAAGCCTTTTGTTTCTATTTGATCATTATCCTTTTAAATGATTAGATAGGCTGTAACAGTTCATTTTAACTCCTCTTTGGTTTGTCTAAAATTCTTGGCTTAGGATTGAAGCTTTGGGGGAAGTATGATTTAAATTTGAATTATTTCCACTGTATAATTGAAATCTTTGAAAACTTACTAATTTTAAAAAGTTGCTTTTGGTGTCTGCATAAATCTATCTCAATACTCTATATGATTTCTTTTTTTTATTTCAAAGAAATGTTGTCACACCCACCCACACATCTCAGAAATAGAAAACATTTAAAAATTACCATCTGTGGTAGATTTCTACCTCCAAACCATTCTTAGGTTCTTTGTTTTTCTTTTAAAGTTCCTTCATGCAATCTTCAGTTAAGTTTGGGGTGGAACTTTTTTGAGGATTTATTGTAAGGGAATGTGAGAAGACTGATTTGTGTTGCATCTATTCTTTAGTAGTTCTACATATCCATGTATTATCAGAAATTGAAATTCTCTAATAACTCTCTGGGGCATGAAGTAAACACAAGTTTTTTAATCTCATTTAGAAGTAATCTTATCTCTTCAGTCTTTGTCCTTACAGTTGCTAGCAGGGTGGTGATAATAAAAAAAATGAAACAATAGTTGCTGACCACCTGCTCTGTATTCATTGTGAAAGCATCCTATATAATAAAAAGCTAATATGCAAATTGTCCCCTTGGGAGTTCAACCAGGAGTTCTATTGCTCGATATGATGTGCGCTGACCACTAAGGGGTGGGGGGCCTAGAACATGGTAGGTGACCAGCTGCAGTGGCAGGCTGAGGGAGCAAGGGAAGGAGGAGGCAGGGAGGCCAGGAGGTGAGGAACCTGATTGGACCTGATCGCCCACCAGGTCTAGGGACCCTACCTGTGCATGAATTTCATGCACCGGGCCTCTAGTGTACTATATAAAATTTTGTAGAATGTATAGAGTTTAAAATAAGAAAATGCACATTATAATTGTGTAACCTTTGTATTGAGTAGGTACACTTGGGTTTATGCCTTTTATTAGGAACAAAGCAGAAGGGACAATACCATCAGCATCAATGAAATGAAGTTTTAAAAAGCCTTTTTGATGCAGATTTCTATAATCAGCTAAAAGAACAAAGGCCACTGAATAGCTTTTTAAAAAAACATATATTAGGAACAGCTCTCACAGAGCTTTCTTAATTGCATTGTCTTGTCACTGTGCTACCTTCAAAATAGGTTTTGGCTTACTTGAGCTATCTTTATTAGCACTAATATCATCACAGTCTGTGCTAAAATGTCTATCCTTTGGTTTTCTTATTTTTGCTTCACTATATACATAGTTATATGTCATTTTATATATGTACTAGAAGCCTGATGCACGAATTCGTGCAAGAGTAGGCCTTCCTTCTCCCGGCTGCCGGCACTGGCTTCCCTCTGGCACCTGGGACCTGGGCTTCCCTACCAGCCCCAGTTTCATCCAGAAGGACGTCTGGTCTAATTAGCATATTACCTTTTTATTATTACAGACTAGAGGCCCAGTGCATGAAATTCATGCACTGGGTGCGGGGGTGTCCCTCAGCCCAGCCTGCATCCTCATCACTGGGGGGATGTCCAACTGATGGTTTAATCATGAGATTGGGCCTAAACCAGCAGTCAGACATCCTTCTCACAATCCAAGACCGCTGGCTCCCAACCACATGACTGCCCCTAACTGCTTCTACCTGATCACCCCCTAACCACTCCCCTGCCAGCCTGATTGACACCTACCTCAATACAGGAGCTGCCTCCTGGTGGTCAGTCGCCCCCACACCGCCGTTCAGCTTCTGGGTCAGTGCACTCACAGCTGGCGAGCACAGCTGTGGGGGCAGGAGCCTCTCCCGACTCCTCGGCAGCACCTCTGAGTGGCAGTGGCAGTGGCAGGTGCAGCGGGCTAGGATGAGCGTGAGCGGCGTGGCACCGGCTTGGGCTCCTCCTTGGCTGCCTGCAGGGATCAGGCCTAAACCAGCAGTTGGACATCCTCCAAGTGGTCCCAGATTGTGAGAGAGCACAGGCCAGGCTGAAGGACCCCTCTCCCCATGCACGAATTTTGTGCACCGGGCCTCTAGTAGTTATATATAATTAATCCTTACCAGAGGATATTTTTCCCATTGCTTTTTAGGGAGGGAGGGACAGAGGGAGGGACATGGTGTAACTTAAAGTTACAGTTTGAGTATGATCTGGTATCCACATAACCAACCCTTTGATTTCTGCCATGGAATTTGCTTTAAAATAGTTCATTGTAACTGCTTTTTTTTTTTAAATCAATTTTTAAAGAATGACTGATAACATTTAACACACATACCTGAATTTATCCTTCCAAATGAGTATTGCCTTTAAATTCCTTTAGGATATATTTTGATAAGTTATGAATAAGTGACATAAATGTACCTATGAAAATCTGATATTAGAACTGGCACCAAGAATGGGGTTTTGTGTATTTCACATTTACCACATCGTTTGCTATTGTATTTAACCACTAGTCAAAAATAGTGGACAATTAAGATTTCATGTTTATAACATAATTAAGTTGTAACATTTTATTTCCTCCAAACATCATAATTTGTAAAGAAATGGATAAAGGAAATAAATTTTCATAATTAATAAGCAATATACTTTTAACTGTTTAGGTTGACAGTTATGTTAATATAACTGAAGTATCTCCTCACCTAGGCATTAACAGATCAACAACAGTTTGGTAAAGCTGATGAAATGTATGATAAATGTATTGATTTGGAACCAGATAATGCCACAACATATGTTCATAAAGGGTATGTATTTTTGTGCTTCTGTTTGTTCCAGTAAAAAACCAAATTTCTTGCATAGTAATAAGATGGATTTCTTTTGGTCACTGAGGAAAGTACTGTAGTGTAGAGTATCACTGAGTTAATAAATTTATTAATGGTATGGATGCTTCACTGTTAATTTTTTAAATTTTACTTATGTTTCATTCTTGTATAGCAATCACTAAATGTACTGTTTCACTTTAGCTTAAGGATTTCAGTTCTGAACATCCTATCAAATGTTGCTTGTGTCAAAATAGGAAACATGGTAGGTACTTGAACTATAATAAAAAAGAAACTTCACTTAAATTTATACAAAGTAAAACAATTAAGCTTACTAGGTAATTTATAGAGCCCAAACTATTGGACACTTTGTCCTTACTTTTTTATTGAGATATAATTGACATAAGATATACTAGTTTCAGGTGTACAACGTAATGAATCAGTATTTATATTTACTGTGAAATTATCACAATAAGTCTAACAGGTCTTTGTACATAGTTATAATTTTTTTTTCTTGTAATGAGAACTTTTAAGATCTGTCTTAGCAGTTTTCAAATACACAATACAGTATTATTAACTATAGCCGCCATGCTATATATTACATTATCATGATTTACTTGTTTTGTAACTAGAAGTTTGTACCTTTTGACTCCTTTCATCAATTTCACTCACCCGTCATCCCTGCCTCTGGCAATCATCACTCTGTTCTCTGTATCTATGAGTAGGTTGGTTTTGGTTGGTTTGTGGTTTTTTTTTAGAATCTACGTGTAAGTGAGATCATACAGTATTTGACTTTCTGTCTGACTTATTTCATTTAACATAATGCTCTCAGGATCCATCCATGTTGTTGCCAATGGTAGGATTCCTTTTTATGGCTTAGTAATATTCCTCGTGTGCATATGTGTGTGCGCCAAGTTTTTCTTATCCATGCATCCATCAATGGACATTTAGGTTGTTTCCATTGACACTTTTTTCATAAGGAATTTAGAATACAAAACAAATGTAAATTGAGAAATAAAAACAATTTGCTGATTATGTACTGTTTTAGGTTTTGCTTTCTTTTTGTAAATAAAAATTTGAGGGCAGAAATTGAGTCATATACTTATATTGTTGCTATTGGCCCATGGTCAATCTGACTGCCTTTTTGCATTTGCAGTTTACTTCAACTTCAGTGGAAGCAAGACCTGGATAGAGGTTTGGAGCTTATCAGCAAAGCTATTGAAATTGACAGTAAATGTGATTTTGCCTATGAAACCATGGGAACTATTGAAGTACAAAGGTAACTTCCAAAGTCTGCTCTTAGGAAATTTAAGGCAGCTCTGTAGATATTTTATCTTTCCATCCTTCTCATTACAGATAAGATACTGTCAATATCCATTAAATTTTTAAGTCTTTAATATGTTATGCCTTTTGAGGCGTGCTTCCCTCAAAACTATGCAACTTTCATTTGCCTTATTGTATTCTTTTTCTAATTTAAAAGTTGTTTAAGTCAAGCATATGTATTACAAAGGAAAATTTCATCTTTTCCAATTCCTGTTGTGTGTTCTTTCCTCTTTGGGGGAATAAAAAGCCTGCAGAGGGCTTAGGCAGTACAGCGTAGCAGCATAAGGAACGGTAGCCAGGTGGCCAAGAGAACTAGGACCCATTACAGAGAAGCAACCAGCCCAGTTGCAGGATCAGCTCTGAGCCTGAGTTTACTTTAAAATCAGGGAGCTAGGTAAGATTTTTTTTGCAACTCTTTTCATAACTTCTTTTGTGTTTGTTTATCCAGAGTTGCACTTGAGATCCACCATTAACAGGTGACAACTGCTTGTGCCATAGAGTTCAGTGTATACCATCTCTTAATACTGAAATTGCCATCCACTTGAGTACCTACTCTATGGCCAGGTACAGAACCTTAGGTGCTTTCCAGATATTATTGCAACTAATCTTTACACCAGTCTTTATAATTAGAAGCTGGAGGTTATATGGTTCTTAGTGTAAATGAAGACTATAGAGCCGAAACCGGTTTGGGTCAGTGGATAGAGCGTCGGCCTGTGGACTGAAAGGTCCCGGATTCGATTCCGGTCAAGGGCATGTACCTGGGTTGCGGGCACATCCCCAGCAGGAGATGTGCAGGAGGCATTTCCTCACACATCCATCCATTTCAGTATCTGCTATATGCCCCGATGGGTTAAATTGACAAGTTACACAAGTGAGCCAAGTAAATAGGAAATGAGCCCGTCTTTCACTGACATCAAAATAACTGATCTTGCCACTTTGCTTGTTAGGAATCAGTAGGAGTTGTAATTTTCTGTCATTCAGCCCCTCCTGGGGTCCTCTGTCTGCTCAGAATAGGCAGATTATAAATACAGGCTGATGAAAATTTTTATGGTTCTTTTTAACTATTCTGTACTAATGGTTGCATGTAAATATTAAATTATTTCTTAATTGTCAATTTGTTAATGTGAATAAAATATTCTTGTATTAGAATAGGTTGGGAAAGCAATTCTTAATCTTTTTGAGCAGACCTGTGGATTTTTCTTAGGATGACGCACATATAAAAGCACTTCGCATTTAAGTTGTTGATAAAGCCTGCGTTAAGGACCCCTGGGTTATGAGGTTTGATGGCTTTTATTTGTGAATTAATTTTAACTTTTAAGAAATTCATTCTAAATCCTGTCTTAAAAATAAAGACATATGAATGGAGTGAAATTGCTCATTACCCTAGGATTTAGCAAACTTGTTGTCTACCTGATATCTGAACTCAAAGTTTTGTTATTGTTGTTGTTGTTAATGTCTATCATGTAGTCATCTGTTGGAATAGGAGGTTAGTCGCCCCACAGGTACACTGTACTTCTTAGTCTAACTGGCATATATAGAGTAGGGACTTAATATTTATTGTAAGATGATATGCATGTATTATATACATAGCTAATACTAGTTACTTAACACAGCTCTTGGTTCTTAGTAAGTTTATATAAAACCATATCACACTTAGATTGTAAACGGTAAATTATATTTTTTGACCAAGCATATTTACCCATTTACTAAAAAATAAGATACTAATTATCAGGCATTGTACTAGGTTCTAGAAATTGAGGGTTGTCCACTAAGGATCTACTAGGATTGTGGTGTATATACATCTATTTATGCATAGAATGACAATAGAACTATGGGAACACTGGGGAGGGAGTAGAAAAATAGTTTTCATGAAAATGCTAGATTTGAACTGTGCCTTAGAAAGGTGAGGAGCTGACTAGAATCAAGCAAACAGGCATTAGTGCAGGTATGGGTGTATGTAGCACAGTCAAGGAATTCAGGTAGACCTGTGTGACTGGAGTGAGGTGCATAGGATGGGAACATGGTGGTAAGAGGTGAGAAAAGGAAGTGGGCTCACAGATCTGTGAAGGTGAGGCCCCTGAGTGCCACTACTATTCTGTGAGGCTATCACTTTTCTAGAGCAGGGCTGGGGAACCTCTGCCAAGGGCCCTTTGGATATTCATAACATCATTCGTGGGCCATACAGAATTATCAACCTAACAGCCTGCTCTATTTGGTCAAACAGGAATTAGGAAGATTAAAAACAAGTCATTTAATTTCTCTACTCGCAACTGTATCTGTAAAACAAGACTATAATAGGTATAATAAGCACACAGTAATTGTAATCAAGCACTTTCTGTGTGCCTTGTTTTACTATAAAGAACCATTTTATTAGAGCTGTAGTTGAAATTTATGGGTCAGACTCAATATAACGTCACTTAGTAACTTCATTGCATTCTGTGAGGAGCTTGTTGAATGAAATGTTTAAAATTTTTGTTCTTTTAGAGGAAACATGGAGAAAGCCATTGACATGTTCAACAAAGCTATTAACCTGGCCAAATCGGAAATGGAGATGGCTCATCTATACTCACTCTGTGATGCAGCCCACGCCCAGACAGAAGTTGCAAAGAAATATGGATTAAAGCCACCAACCTTATAAAATAGGGGACGGGAACATGACTCTCTTTTTAGAAGAAGTTTACCCCCTCTGCAACTGAACCCTAAAGACAGTCATGAACTGTGTTGGATGGTGGAACTTGGTATTTCCTGTTTGTGCTGCTGTCATTCGTTACATCTGTTTCACATTTAAGTGTTGTGGGAGTGGCTGTTAAAGGAAGTGTGCAGTGTTGCAGCTTTTATTCCCTGTGCAACAAAAGCTTAAGACCTGTTCAAGGATTATTAAAATGAAGTTGCAGAGTACAAATGATAATTGGCCATGCAAATAAAACTTTTATTTGTTGATTTGGCACTTTTTTTTTTTTTAGGAGGGCGGGGAGATGGATGATTTTGTCTTTATATGTGTGTGTGTATGTGTGTAATATAAGTATTTTTACAGCATGTTGGTTTTTAAAGTAAGAGTAAATGTTGAAAATTGGTTTCTTTTAGATCCAATTAATCCCTTTGAGTTTTGGGGTTTTTTTGAAAGAAATAAAGCCTACATGGGGATTTTGTTTTTAAGGCAGCAAAACTGGGAGAACCCTTTAAAGTACTGTCAGCATGCACAATGCCTCTAATTCTGCAGAACCTTTGACTCAGTGGCAACTGTTCAGCCTTTTTACCCCTTCAACTCTGATGGATAATGTACATTATTCTTCAAGTCCATAACAGCTGGTTTTCATTGTAAATTATGCAGAAGCAAATATTATGATTGATGTATGTGCTGGAAGACTGAGTTAATGGAGGAATGGACCAGGTAAGAGGTAAGGTGAAATGAATGTGTGTTTTTAATTGCCATGACTATTTTCTGTAATAAGTACTATTAAATAGTGTCTTTTTAAAAGAAAATGCAGGTTGGTTGTATGTTAAAGATCGAGTGTGATACATTCGAGTATTTAATTAGCTTAAAGTTTCTAATGAGAAAATGGGGCTAAAGGTTCAAAAATGAAGTAATTCTTAGAGCCAGAAGCATAGCATTTTCTGAAGCTTAGTGCTTCAACTGTGGCTAAATGTGCTTAAGGAATTGGAGCCAATCTTTTCAAAGATGCTAAGGACCTGTGGAGTGCTTTTATTTTTCAGTTAATCTTGTTCTCTAAAGCCGACTGACTTCCCATGTCCAGGTCTTCATTAGGGATACTGACAGCAGGTTTTTGTTTTGTTTCTCTTTACCTTACCTTTTTACTTAGAAATCACTTTACATTTGGGTTTTTTCCAGTTGTCACTTTTATGGACCATCCCTTTACTTATATGCTGCATTTTTCTGGTGGCTGTGTTCTTAAGGGGTCTCTTGTTTTGAGATGTTCTGGGTAGTGACAGGTTTATTTAAGCCCGAGAATAAAACACCAAGCCTTTAGTTACACTTCCTTGGAAATGAAGTCTAATTAGAGTTTACATTGTTGGGAGTAAAGGAGCATTTTACCCCCCCTTTAAAGGGTGCTTTATCCTATTGAAACCAAAAAGATTGTCTATAAATGCTATCTTTTTAGAAATTATTAGAAATTACTCCCTTCCAAAGTCAGAGTCTGCACAATACTGAGGGCCTCTTACTAATGAGTGGGGGCAGATAATACAATTTAAGATGACTTGGATAATGGAAAATATGAAAGCTCTGCATTTTAGTTATTAGATGATGCTCCTACAATAACCCCTGAACACAGAAATGCTCTACATCTCTGAGTAACCTGTGACTTAGAAAACACAAAACACCACCGTTTTTATTTGCATGGCTGTATTTACATTAACACTAACATTCTCTCTCCCTTTCTACCCCATGGGGCGGGGGGTAAAACCACAAAGGAAACTGAAGCATGTGCCATTCAGTACTGTCATTCCAGTCCTCGGGGACTACTGCCTGTTCTAAGAAATATTTGAACCTGCACTGAAAGTTGCATCTGTCTGTATCTTTACTTTTGTAAATGACCTCATATGTAAATTCACCAAATAAATATTACATTCAAGCTTTTCTATCTCTTCTTGAAGTCTGTTTACAAGCCATCACACAGAATGATGATCCTCCCAAAAATATCCACATCTTCATCCGTGGAACCTGTGGCTGTTGCTTTATATGACAAAAATAAGCTTTGCAGACATGATTCAGTGAAGGATCTTGAGCTGAAAAAGTTAACTTGGATTATGGAGAATTTCCAGTTTGGGTGCCAACAGTTATATACAGTGTGGTATGAAAATATAGATGAGAAGAATAAATTCCTCTAGGACTTAGGTAAAGATTTTCTTTCTATAGAATAGGGAAATACTCATTCTTTTTAAAAAAATATATTTTTAAATATATTTAAAATGGGCAGTGTCATTGATTTCAAAGAGGGAGAGACAGAAACATCAATAATGAGAGAATTATTGACTGGCTGCCTCATGCCCACCCCCTACTAGGGATCGAGCCTGCAACCCGGGCATGTGCCCTTGATGGGAATCGAACCTGGGACCCTTCAATCTACAGGCCAATGCTCTATCCACTGAACCAAACCGGCTAGGGCAACATTTTCTTTAAAAATATAAGTGAAGGGACATTATGAGTTTGAGCTAAAATAAGCCATCCAAGTTAGTCTGGCAAGATGAAGTCCTTTTTTCCAATTGGTGAGGAGATACCAACAGTGAAACTACATGTTTGAGAATTAGCATATATTTAAGACCATGCATGTAGATGAGATTACTTCAGGACAAAATTAAAATTAAAAAGGGTAGCCTTAGCCGGTTTGGCACAGTGCATCGGCCTGTGGACTGAAGGGTCCTGGGTTCAATTCTGGTCAAGGGCACATGCCCGGGTTGCGGGCTCTATCCCCAGTAGGGAGCCTGCAGGAGACAGCCAATCAATGATTCTCATCATTGATGTTTCTATCTATCCCTTTCTGAAATCAATAAAAATGTTTTTTTAAAAAAATTGAAAAGGATAAGGTAGCAATGTACTAGTAAAAGTGGTCAGAGCCAAAACCGGTTTGGCTCAGTGGATAGAAGGTCACAGTGACATTAGAGGCAAAATAGATCTGCCAGGGCAGTGTCATTGGATTGGTGAGAGTGGAAATGGCCTGCAGGCTTCTGAAGAGTAACTGAAAGAAGAAAACTAGTGAGCAGGAATCATTCCATTAAGAGACTGGGAGGTGAAGGGAGTTTTTTTACAGGATGGCATGGTTTTTGTTTTGTTTAGAGGGAGAAACTTAGAGAATGAATCTTTGGACACAATATTAATAAGAATAGTTGCGCCCTGGCCTGTGTGGCTCAGTTGGGCATCATCCCATGCACCAGAAGGTTGCCAATCTGATTCCCAGTCAAGGCACATGCCTGGGTTGCAGGCTTGACCACCCCCCCGCCAATAGGGGGCATTAAAGAGGCAGTCTACTGATGTTCCGCTCCCATCCTACGCCCCCACCCCCCCACCCCCAAACCAAAAAATCTTAAATGAACACAGTCAAACCTTTGGTTCTCAACCTGACAACCCTTTCATGCTGATAGATACATCAGCATGACAAAAAAGTGAAAATGTGAGAGTTTACCACTAAACCTGGGTAACTGCAACACAAAGATAACATCTTGGGAAACTGTGCTGTGAATATTTTTGTGGGTTTGTTTTTGTTTGTTTTGCTTTTCTTGCTGTCGAAATGGACAATTAGGACAGTTTTAAAACAAAAAAGCCCTCAAGAGTGCTAATGCTGCCCTGAGCGGTCTGGCTCAGTGGATAGAGCATCAGCCTGCGGACTGAAGGGTCCCAGGGTCAATTCTGGCCAAGGGCACATGCCTGGGTTTCAGGCTTGATCCCCAGTAGGGAGCATGTAGGAGGCAGCCAACCAATGATTCTCACCATTGATGTTTCTAACTCTCTCTCCCTCTCCCTTCCTCTGTAAAAAAATCTTTTAAGTGCTAATGCTACTAAGGGTGTGAAAGAAACAACACAGGCAATTGAAGAGAGAAAAACGGTTGTTGATTTGGATAAATGAAAGGTAGGTAGGCAATGACAGCATTTTGGAGGCAATGACGTGAAGATGCTGCATACTTACTTCCTGAAAGACACCCCTGGAATGAGTACTGACAGTGATTCACTTAAGGCTGCAGAGGGTGGTTCGATAAATTTTAGGATTGTTTGCTTATAGACATGTGCTGTATAAAAGAAAAGTTAAAACGCAAAATCACTTGAGGGTCTGGGATGAAAAAATGATTTGGTTTTCAAACAAATTGCTCTAGAACAGCTTCAGAATGAATTAAGTCCGAGAACTGAGGTTCCACGGTCGTTGAGCACAAAGGAATACATGTGTAGACTTTATAGTAACAGATTCCAGGAGAAAGTGGAATCAAACACACTGCCTGCCATGCTCCACTTCCGGACTCCTGTCCATCTGAACCAGATATGAAGTAATCAGTGAGTAAGTACCCTTGTATGGATGTGTTTTCGTTATTTAACTATAGATCTGGGGCTTAACTTTTGTTTTTTTGTTATCCTCACCTGAAGATATTTTTCCAGTGATTTTTGAAAAGAGTGGGAAGGGAGGGGGAGAGAGAGAAACACTGATAATTGCTTCCCACAGGCCCCTACCAGGGCCAGGGATCAAGCCTACAACCGAGTTATGAGCCCTTGACTGGAATTGAACCCGGGCCGATGCGCTATACACTGAGCCAAACCAGCTAAGGCTTAACTTCTTAATTCCTGATTTTAACAAGACCATTTTATCCTGAAGTGCGTTCTCTTCCAACAACTAGCTTTATTCTCCAATCTTCACCCAAGAAGAAACAGCTAAATAAAGATGATAGTTTGACCAAAAAAATAAACTGCATACAAAGATAAAGCACAGAGGAGAAAAGTCTAGTATACTTCATAGCCTGAGGCCAGAAGGCCACTGCTAACTCCCTGTAATCTTGGAATGAGACATTTACCTTTAGGTTGGCTACTCTACCTGACAACCCACCTACTATCTATCGACTGGACTTACTACAAGGCAATGTGGCAAAAGCTGGCGTGGTAGCTGACTTTGAGAAGTTTAATGTCCCGAAGGTTCTTGTGCCAAAAAATAAGTACAGTACAGTGCCCTGTTGGGTGCAGAAGAAAAAAGGTGTGAATTGTTGTGCTAAGTTTCTGTCTCTCTCACAGACCAGAACTGAGCAATAGGAGACAGAGCTGAGAAAGAAAAACAAAATATTTGATCAGATGACCTCTGAGGATTTGAATGAAATCTTCCAGAAGCCAAATTAGATAACAAGTATATCAACTGGTCTCACAAGCCAATTGAGAATTTATAAACTTGAGTCTGGGATCAGTTCTATTCTTGTATTATAAACTCTGGACATTAAAAATAGTAATATAGGCCCAGCTGGTATGGCTCAGTAATTGCGCATCAACGAAGAAGAGGTCATCGGTTCAATTCCTGGTCAGAGCATATGCACAATTTTGGGCTCAATCACTGATGGGGGGCATGCAGGAGGCAGCCAATAAATGACTCTCTCTTCATTGATGTTTTTATCTTTCTACCCCTCTCCCTCCCTGTCTCTCCAAAAATCAATACAATAAAATATTTAAAGTGATAATAATAATATAGTGAAAAAAAACACCCACAATACAAAAAGAGCAACATAAGGGTAACAGGCAAACCAGAGGGAAAAGGAATAGAGAGCCTACTCAAAGAAATTAATGAGAACTTCCCTATGGAAAGAACTAAAGTCTAGAACAGAGGAAGCTAACAGAACACCTAATTATATCAACGTAAAAAGATGTTCTCCAAGACATATTTAATTTAAACTATTAAATGACAAAGAAAGAATTCTCAAGGCAGCTGGGGGGTGGGAGGTGGGGGGGAGGGACTGTAACCTGCAAAGAAAACCCCATTAGAGTATCATAAGATTTCTCAGTAGAAACATTATAAGATAGGAGTAGGCAGAAATACTTAAAATATTGAAAGACAGAAACCATCAGTCAAAGATAATACACCCAGCAAAGATATCTTTTATTTATTTATTTATTTTTATATATATTTTTATTGATTTCAGAGAGGAAGGGAGAAGGAGAGATAGAGACATCAATGATGAGAATCATTGATTGGCTGCCTCCTGCACACCTGCTATTGGGAATCAGCCCGCAACCCAGGCACGTGCCCTTGACCAGAATTGAACCTGGGACCCTTCAGTCCGCAGACCAACGCTCCATCTACTGAGCCAAACCAATCAGGGCAATATATCCTTTAGATATGAAGGAGAAATAAAGGTTTTCCCAGACAAATAAAAGCTAAGAGCATTTACCACCAAGAGACCTTCATTACAAGAATTGTTAAAAGGAGCTCTTCTACTGGAAACAAAGACAAAAATATTTAAAGCTTTGTGTAAGATGGAGTACAGACAGAAGCAGAAAACTATAAGTTTTTTCAGAATATGATATTAACTAGTTATACCAAAGGTCTAAGGAGGGAAAGGGCATTAAAAATAACTATAACTGTCTATGATCCTTTTTAGTCAAGTGTCCAAAACTTGATATTTTTAAACAAATTTCCCCAAATCAAATTCTAAATGAAGAAATAAAACTGTTACTATTTGCAGATGACATGCTCCTATATATAGAAAACCCTAAAGACTCTACCAAAAACTATCCTATATAATAAAAGGCTAATATGCAAATAGACTGAACAGTGGAATAACCAAACCAAACAACTGGTAGCTATGACATGCACTGACCACCAGGGGGCACGTGCGGAACATGACAGGCGTCAGCAGCAGGCGGCAGAGAGCGGTACATGGCAGGCATCGGCCACAACTAGATGGTAGAGCAGGTGAGCGGGTACGCCAGACCAAGGCGGAGCGCTGGTCACTGTTGAGGCAAGTCTCTGGTGGTTACTGAAAATTCTTTGCTTCCGTGCATCGCAGTCCTGCCCGGCGCTTGCACCTGCTGCTGGTGCCAGCTCCACTCGCACTTGCTGCCGGCGCTGGAGCCGCCGCTCACACCCACTGCCAGTGCCCGGCGCTGGCCCCAATCATTCGGCGCCATCAGTGGGTGCAAGTGGTGGCTGCAGGTCCCGATCGCCCCTCAGGGCCTCTTCACCTCCCCCTGCTCCTGACGGGCGATCGGGGCCAGCAGCCGCCTCTTGCAGCTGCTGCCAGCACTGGTCCTGCTCACACCCGCAGCTGGTGCCAGAGCTGCTGCTCGCACCTGCTGCCAGTGCCTGGCACCAGTCGCAATCACTCGGCACCATCAGCGGTGCAAGCAGAGCCAATGCCATCAGCGTGTGTGGGGGCGGCGGGAGCGAGACTACCAGCAGACAGCGGACTGGAGGCTGTGGTGGGAGGGGCCAGGTGGGGGCGCAAAGGATGGGCCAAGACCTGCTCCTGTGCCCACCACAGCCTCGCAGCCCACAGTTCCTTTCAATGTGCACGAATTCATGCACTGGGCCCCTAGTTAGAAATAATAAACAAGTACAATAAAGTTACAGGATACAAAATCAATATGCAAAAATCCACTGTGTTCCTATATACTAACAATGAAATATCAAAAAGAGAAATGAAGGAAACAATCCTATTAACAATTGCAACAAAAAGAATAAAATACCTAGGAATAAATTTAACAAAGGAGGTGAGGACCTGTATACTGAAAACTATAAGACACTGTTGAAAGAAACTGAAGAATACACAGAAATGTGAAGATATTTGTGTTCATGGACTGGAAAAATTAATATTAAGAAGGCCATCTTACTTAAAGCAGTTTACAGATTTAATGCAATCCCCATCAAAATCCCAATGGCATTTTTTCACAGAAACAGAACAAAAAAAATACTCAAATTTGGAAGGGAGCACAAAAGACGCCAAATACCCAAAGTAATCCTGAGAAAAAAGTATAAAGCTAGAGGCATCACACTCCCTGACTTCAAATTACCGTATTTGCCGGCGTATAAGACGACTGGGCGTATAAGACGACCCCCTAACATTTCCACTCAAAATACAGAGTTTGTTATATACTCGCCGTATAAGACTACCCCCTCTTCCGCACACCTTCCACACACCAAATAAAAGGTAAAACAATATCAGATTTGATTTTAACATTTTAATTTATATTCAAATGCTTATGACATGCAGGAAAACTGTCACAAGGCTGTATGTAATCAAACATATACATAAAACAGTGCAAGTTTATTACCGGTAAACATACCGGTAATTCACTAAAGAAAACACACTCTATAGACTGGTACCGTAGATGCTTCTCAGGAACACAGGCAAGCAGCCCACAACCTAGAGGGACTGTCAATGATAGAAGCACACTCGCAAAATCGCACACAGCCAACCATACACCTAGTATGGTATCGCGATTCGCGATTTTGCGCTATCATACTGGGTGTATGATCGGCTGTGTGCGATTTTGCGAGTGTGGTAAAATCGCATAACAGCAAAATCGCATAACAGCCGAGCATACACCCAGCAGCGCTGCTGATGCCTGAACGGTATGTGGAATGAAGTGGGCGGGCATCGGGAGGCCACTATGGCACGGGGCAAGCACTATGGGCAGTCTATCTGAAGTGTACCTGGCGTATAAGACGACCCCCCACTTGGAGGCATATTTTTCAGGGCCAAAAAATCGTCTTATACGCCGGCAAATACGGTATACTATAAAACTACAGTAATCAAAACAGTATGATTTTGGCAAAACACAGTTTATGGGACAGAATTGAGAGTCCAGAGATAAACCCACACACACCTATGTGCAACTAATTTTCAACAAAGGAGCCAAAATCATACAATGGAGAAAGGAAAGTCTCTTCAATAAATGGTGTTGGGAAAACTAGAAAGCCACATTTAAAAGAATGAAACTAGGCTGCTATCTAACACCAAATAGATTAAAGATTAAATATAAGATCTGAAACAATAAAATACATAGAAAAAAACATAGGCACTAAACTTACAGACTATGGTCTCAGAGGAGTTTTTTGTAAACCCGTTCACAAAGGCAAGGGAAGTAAAAGCAAAAATTAAGACTAGAGCTACCATATGACCCAGCAATTCCTCTTCTGGGTATACTAGTATAGCTGAAAATTTGAAAACACTTACTTGTAAAGATGTACATACCTCTATGTTCACTGCAGCATTAGTCACAATAGCTAGCACATGGAAACAACTTAAGTTTCCTTCTTTGGCTGACTGAATAAAGAAGATGTGATACATCAAGTATCCAGTTGTCGGGCTGGCTGTTCAGTCAAAGCGTAATATGCTAATGATATGCTAAGGCTGCTCAATCGCTCACTATGACATGCACTGACCACCAGGCGGCAGATGCTCCAACTGGTAGGTTAGCTTGCTGCTGGGGTCCAGCCGATTGAGTGAGATGGGCCGGACACACCCTGGAGCCCTCCCACAATCCCTCCCCAGCTGGCCAACCTCCTGCATCTCTCCCCAGCCCTGATCGCGCACCGGTGGGGTCTCTTGGCCTGGCCTGTGCCCGCTCACAATCCAGGATCCCTAGGGGAATACTGGAGAGCCAATTTCGGCCAATCCCACAGGCCAGGCCAAGGGACGCCACTGGTGCACAAATTCGTGCACTGGGCCTCGAGTATTATAATGAAATAACTACTCAGTCATATAAAAGAAGAAACATTGCCATTTGTGATAACATGGATGGATCATGAGAGTATTATACTAAATGAAATAAGTCAGAAAAGGAGAACTGTATGATTTCACTTATACTTGTGGGTTATAAAAAAAGGAACAAATGAACAAAAGAAAAGCTCAAAGATACAGATACCAGAATGGGGGTTACCAGAAGGAAAGAAGGGTAGAGGACAAAGAGGGTACAGGGGTCAAGTATAGAGTATACAGACGTCATTGTATAGATTCATACCTGAAACTTATATAATGTTATTATCAACCCATGTAGCCCAATAAATTTAATTTTTAAAAAGTTTAAAAGATGAATGGAAAAAGATACATGATAATACTAATCAAAAGAAAACTGGAGTGGCATAATTAATATCAAAGTCATTGTGGAGCAAAAAAGAATACAGAGCTGTATCATAATGGGAAAAGGCTCAATTCATCAAGATGCTATAACAAATCTAGTAATTTAAGCACTAATAACAAAGCTTCCATATGACATGCAGTCCCAGATTTTGCTGAGGAACTGAGATCTCAGGAGCTGTCTCCTAGCCCTGGCCTGCAGGAGGGGGATGGAGAGGTGGCCCTGGTGCTTCTGGGCAGGCCCTCACCAGGCGCCATGGGCCTGTGCAGCAGCCACCGCCCCCTGTGGTTGGGGCACGGAGGCCTGGGCCCAGTGCCCTCCTATAGGCCTGCCAGCACCAATACCACCCTTGCCCCAAGTCTTTTAACCTGGGTGTTAGCATTTTAGATGCCCCTCAGGAGTTCTAGCCACAGACTAATTGCCCCCTCCCGAGCTGGGACCTCTTGGCAAGGCTGTAACTAGTGATGTTTTTACAACCAAAGACTCTATTTTGTGGTTTAAGGAAAATAAAATTGACTGCATTTAAAAAATAAATAACAAAGCTTCCAAATACATGAAGATATTGCTTCTTGGCCTTTTGGCCAAGATCAAGTGTAGAATACATGAAGACAAAAGTGTAATGATAAACAGACAAATCCACAATTATCAACGCCCCTCTGTTAACAACTTAATGAAATATTAGAAAGAAAATCAGTAGAGATATAGAAGACTTAAAAACACTATCAACCAATGTGACCTGGTTGACATTTATAGAACACTCTGCCAAACAACTTGCAGAATACACATTCTTTTCAACTGCACATGGAACATTTATTAAAAGAGATCATACTCTGAGCTATAAAACAAACCTCAATATATTTAAAAAAATTCAAATTACACAGGGTATGCTTTCTGGCCACAGTGGAATCAAATTAGAAATCAGTAACAGTGATATGGAAAATCCCCAAATATTTATAAACGAAATAACTACAAAATCATTGTTGGCTCATAGGAAAAATATCAGAAGAGAAATTAGATAATATTTTAAACTGGATGAAAATACAAATACAACATATCTAAGGTTGGGGATGCATCTAAAGCAATACTTAGAGGAAATTTTCTAACACTAAAAACTTATTGGAAAGAAGGAAAAATCTCCAATCAGTGACTCTCACCAACCAGTTTAAGAAAATTTTGCAAAAGAGCAAATGAAATCTAAAGCAAGCAGAAAAAAAAGATCAGAAATAAAATCAAATTATAAAAACAGATAATCAATGGAGCCAAAAGCTTGTTCTCTGAAAAGATCAATAATACTTATAAACCTCTAGCCAGAATAATTGATATTAGGAAACAGGATGCAAACAAATTACCACGCAGTTCTCCTAGACCAGTGGTCAGCAAACTGGCTCGCGAGCCTCATGCGGGTCTTTGGCTCCTTGAGTGTGGCTCTTCCACAAAATACCATGTGGGAGCGCACATGTGCAGTGCAATTGAAACTTCGTGGCCCACGCACGGAAATCGGTTTTCAGCCTGGGCGAGTCTATTTTGAAGACGTGGTTCGGAAGTGGGGGGTGTGGGCGGGCTGCGGGATACGTGGGGGAGGCGCGTGTGATTCACGCACGAGCTGAGTGAGCCAGTCAGTCAGCAGTCTCGTTGTGCAGTGGTTAGTGCTAGTCGGGTTCGCAAATCGCGCGGGTAACAAAAGTACCTACTGGAAGTATAAAGTTACCTGTATTTTTCCAACCAACTACAAATCCTACAGGTAAGAGCCGCATGTGGCTCGCGAGCCACTGTTCTAACCAATTAAGCAACCCAGCCAAGGCCGATGCAATAACTCTTAAAGTGTTAGCAAATCAATCCAACAACAAATTAAAAAGAACCTTATTTTAATATATTGTGGTCAAGTGAAATTTATCCCAGAAACACAAGATTTGTTTACCACTGCAAAATCAATGTAATTCATGATAAAAATAGGCTAAAGAAGAAAAAATGTACTTGTGTCAATAAAGGCAGAAAAGGCCTCTGAAAAATCCAGCATCCTTTCTTGATAAAAACTCTCAGCACACTAGTAATAGAAGGGAGTTCCCCCAATCTGATCGAGGGCACCTATAAAAGATTAAATGCTTTCTCCATAAGATCAGGACCATAAAAATGTGTACTTTTCTATTCAACACTGTTCTGAAAGGTCTAGCCGATGCCATAAGGCAGAAATAATAAAAAGGAACCAGATTGGAAAGAAAGAAGTTCACTTATTTTATAAACTGTCTTAATTTGCAGACATGCTCATCTATATTTTAAAAAATCGTATAGAATCTACCCAAAAAAAGCTTCTAAAGTGAGTTTAGCAAGGTTGTAGGCTACAAGATAAAATTCAGAAATAAATTTTAATTTATATAGTAGCAGTGAGAAATTGGAAACTGAAGTTTACAAAACAATACTCTAGCATTAAAAAACACACAAAAGAACCAGCAACCCTTGGGGATACGTTGGACCAAAAAAATGCATTTCTTTTAAAGAAGTATGTGATTATCATTTCACCTTTTTAAAAAAATGTATTTTTTATTGATTTCAGAGAGGAACGGACAGGGAGAGAGAGAAACATCAATGATGAAAGAGAATCATTGATTGGCTGCATCCTGCATCCCAGATACTGGGGATCGAGCCCACAACCCAGGCATGTGCCTGAACTGTGTCCAGCACGGCCAGTGTTGAACTTGAGGAGGGGCAGTGAAGGATTAAAGAAAACAGACAGGAGAATACAGTTGGGGCCAGGTGGATCACTGTGCCTGGATGAGGAAACAGTGACACAGCCTGTAAACCGTGGCTTTATTTTATAGTCAGATCACACAAAGCAAAACAAGGTTAGATGTTTACAATGTTCTTGTGAATTTCAAATCTGCTTCTTTCCTATTGTTCCCATTCTCTGTACTCTATCAAACCTTGTTTAGGCAGCACTTGCTGCACCTCCCGCAGCCCACATCCCTTAGCTACCTAGGACTGCAGGGTTGGACTGTAAGTCAAGCTTATAACCATAGCCTTTTGGCTCAAGGTTTGACCTCCAAGCTGGGACTTGTATGTGGCTTTGCCACAAGTCAGTCCGAGGCTTAATCCTGTCCGAACGCTGTAGCCACTCTCCACATGTGCCCTTGACTGGAATTAAATCCTGGACCCATCAGTCTGCAAGTCGATGTTCTATCCACTGAGCCAAACCAGCTACGGCAAAAAATTGCATTCTTCACAGTAAAACTACCAAATACTGCTAAAAGATATTAAAGAAGGCCTGAATAACTGAGAAGACATCTCATGTTCATGGGTCAGTGGGTCAGTACTGTTAAAATGTCAATTTTCTACCAAACTGCATTCAAGAGTCAATGCAATCCCAACAAAAAGCCCTAGAGACTTTTCCATAAAAATTTACAACCTGATTCTGAAATTTACATAGAAATACAAAGAACTCAGAATAGTCTAAACAATTTTGGGGCGGGGGGGGGGGGGTTAGAGGACTAATTTTACCTGACTTTAAGACATATTAGAAAGCCACAATAATCAACACAGTTAGTTACTGGTGTAAAGATAGACAAATAGATTGATGAAATAAAATAGAGTCCAGAAATAGACTGAGATGTGTATGGTCAATTCACTTTTCCTAAATGAGCCAAGGATACTCAATGGGCATAGGATAATCTTTCCAACAAATGGTACTGGAACAAAAGGCAACCATAGGCCAAAAAAATAAATAAAATAAAAAATCTTGACTCTTACACCACACACAAAAATTAACTACTGAAAATAGATTATAGGCTTAAATTTAAGATAAAGTCTTAGTGACCTTGGATTTGATGATTTACATAATACATAAAACTTAGAAAAGACAAACTTCAAAGAAAAAAAGTATTAATCAGTCTTCATGAAAATTAAATACCTTTGTTCTTTAAGCAATAGTTTTAAGAAAATGAAGACTTTCTTCTTCTCAGATTTGGAGAATAAATTTGCAAAACATAATGCCTGAAAAAAGACTTTTATCTAGAGTATATAAAGAACTCATAATAATTAATAAAAAGGTAAATAACCCAATACTTATATGAAGGAAAGATATGAACACTTTACCAAAGATATACAGATAAATAAAGATACCCAGCATCATTAGTGATTACGGAACTACAAATTAAAACCCCCAGAAAACATTACATGCCCATTAAAATGGATGAAATTAAAAAGACTAATCATACCAACTGTTGGTGAGGATGTGGAGCACATTGGGATTCTAACAGATTGCTGGTAGTGATGTACAATGGCACAATCACTTTGAAAAACAATTTGGTAGTGAAATACACGTATGATCCCACCATTTCATTCCAATGCTAAATATCTAACTCAAGAGAAATGAACAACTTGTACAAGAAGCTTTATTTGTAATAGCCAAAAACTGGAAACTCAAATGCTTAACAAGTGGAGAAATGATGGTATATCCATACAACAAACTACTACTCAGCAATAAAAACGGAATGAATTACTGATGCACACATATGGATAATCTCCAAATAATGATGAAAGACAAATTAAAAAGTACATATATGGTATGGTACATATATTATTTTTATGTAATTCTAAAAAATTCAAACTAATCTACAGTGACAAAACCAGTCAGTGCTTAGGAACAAGAAGAATAACTAGAGGAATTATAAAAAAGAACAAGGAAACTTTTGATGGTGGAGTGGGCATCTTCATTACCTCGACTAACAGTGTTTCATGGATGTACACATATCTATTCCCAATTCTGTGTGTAGAGGTATTATATTGATAGAGGGAACTTGGCCAGGGTGGAAGTATTTACACCACAGAAATTGGAAAACGCTACACAAAATCAGGGCTTTTTCTTGGACAGCTAGTTGTTAAACATTACCAACCCATTGCTAGCTATAACATACATAAATAACAGTTCATTGAAATTCTTAATTTTTAATTGCCACAAAGAATTCCCAGAACCATTAGGCTAAAAACTTGCCTTTATCAAGGTAAAAAGTATTACTAGAGAGAAAAAACAAAAAGAGAGAGACTTTCAGACACTCCTATCAAGATAAACTCTTTTGCCCTGGCTGGTGTGGCTCAGTTGGTTGGGGGTCATCCTGTGCACTGAAAGGTTGCAGGTTGGAGTCCTGAATAAAACGCATGCCTGAGTTGTAGGATAGATCCCCGGTTGGGGGGTGTGCAGGAGGCAGTTGATCAATGCTTCTCTCTCTCTCTCAAAATCAATTAATAATCTTAAAAAAGACACCTCTTGCAGAGACATACTTAAGATGCCAACTGCCACATCCAACACGGCTGGGGTTCAGAATCTGAAAAGGGGTGCACACAAATGAAAACACTAGACAAGAAATATGAATTTAGAAGGCATAGGGGGCCAGGTGGAAACCTCTCTCTAGAGGAGAAGCTCCCTGAAACCCTGACCTTGTCAGCTTTTATTCAATTTTAGATACACATCTTGCCCTCAGTTAAGCATGGCAAACGGGTAGCAGACAATCTCAAAGGTCAGTAAAGATCAGTAAAGATTTACTTTGAGGCTATTAGGTCAGGAAATTGCTTCAAGCCATCGATATCTCAACACAGAACAATCGGTGCATAGCTTTTAGCCCTGCTAAAAATCAAGGTTCATCAGCCTTCCGAGTTCCTTGATGCACTCTCATGATAGCATTGACAATGGATGGCTTCCCGCACCTGACCAAATGTTTCTACTGCCATCCTCCCGCAGGCCTCACTCCTGACACAGTCTTGCCCCTAAGACCTGGCGAGTTTGGGGTCGACTCTTTAGCTCCTTCTTGAAGGCTGCTACAGGGCTGCCATCTCCCCTAGCAAACACCAAGGACCCATCCTTGCTTCCCACAGCTACTCATAAACCTAAAATATAACTTTAAGGTATTGCTGAAAACAGTATACCCACTTTCTACATAACAGATTCCAATTCCAGCAATGAGATAAAAGGTTTATGACACAAATACATTTATATCAGGTAAATCAACCACCAGAATACCCAAATCTCATACTTTTACCAACTTCTTTGACGTAATTCAATTATGGAATAAGGTTTGGAACCATCCCCTTCTCCTCCCGCTCTTCAATGCCCAGCCTGAGTCCTTTTTGCCTATTTAATATGGTGTGGAGAATATCAGTGTGCTGAAGTTCCATCATCTCAATAGAAAGTTCCCAGGAAAGGAAGGCTAAATTAAAAACAAACAAACAGAAAGGATCCCCGTTAAAGAATTCAGCAGGGAATTGATGTTGCAGAAACATATCTTTCTATTTCATGACACATTGGAAACACAAACCTTAGGGCTTTTTCGCCTCCACTGCATAAAGGTCTGATCGCTTCTGGCTAAATATGGGGATTTGCTGGCGTATTTCTGCCACCTTCTCCAAGTCTGCAAAAACAGGGAAGTGCACTGTTAATAAGATTAACTCTGCACTAACCACAGGGATTTTCCTCTCCAACAGTATAAAAACTACCAGAGTCTCAGCAAGTAACTCAGTAATACAGGCCTCGTCTAGAGGCACAGCTGGCCTGGCACAGCCCCTGGAGTCACTTCAAAACAAACCAAAATAACTCAAAATGAACTATAGCCCTGAAGACTTGACCAAGAACCAAGGATAAACTCTGGGGGGGGGGGGGGGGAGAACAAAGGAACTCCTCCAGGTGACAGGCTGCCCCAGCTATGGAGCCTGGCCTCAGAACATTGGGGATGCCAGAGGCCTAACCTGATGCCCTGGGCGAGGCAGATCTTACCTATGTCTGAATACACGATCGTCTCTTCAGTGCCAGCTTTGGCCAGGACCTCCCCCCTGAAAAAGATTCAGGGGAGATGAGTGGGTTCACTGACATCTGCTGATATTCAAGACCTCTCTCTGTCTTTTCTCCCCATCTGACAGGCCAAAGGGCAAGGAATCCGAGATTTAAAACCATAAAGGATATAAACTCCTGTTCTACCATTTAAAATGCTGTGTGGCCTTAAGCCAAGTCACTTTTAATAAATTATAAAGTGGAAATAAAAGCTCTGCTAGGACTTAGTGAGAAAATTATGGAGTATATTTTCTAAACTGCAAACTCCTAGTTTTCTTATTCCATGACGTAAACATCTGGGCCAGAGCCACGTGTAACCAAAGGGAGGTGCCCCCCACCCCCTCAGGAGTGCATGTCCACAGGAATCCCTGACAAGGGCGGTCTGGCTCTGCTTTCTCACCCCTCCCAGGGCTGCTCCCTGACTCTGGGAGAGTGAGGCAGGCCCTGGGCATGGCCCAGATCTGTGTGGACCTCTGGTCTTACGCCTGTGACCCTTGCATCCTTATGTTAAGGGCCTTCTGTGTTTGAAGGAAAAGTTTCAATCTGTGGGTATGAGTCGCAGTGATGGGGAAACCACACCCGGCAGGAGCCCCACACTTGGAGACAACAACACTCCTTCATAAACCTGGGGAAAGGCTGATCTGGAAAACACTTCTGGTGCTGCGTCTCCCAGCCCAATGCAGGGCTTCCAATACAGACCTAGGGAAATGCCATCTCACCAAAGCACAGCACAAGGTGACTGACATAACAAACAATCTCACAGAGTAACTGGTTTCGTTTACCTGACGGCTGCTAACATATTTGGCACAAATGAGGTACAAACACAATTATTAATGCCGTTTAACTGAATCCTTTCCTATTCTCTTTCTCCTTCTTCCTCATTTTCCCTGGCATTTAAAGATCTCTCTCTATGTTAACCCCAGGCACCCAAACCAAAGTCAATATAAGTCAGAAGGCCCCCAAACCCTACAAATGGAATTCTGAAAAGGAAGAAATTAAGGTAAATCTCGAAGAGTTACTCTGTCAGAAGCGGCCGGCCTGGCCTGCACCAGAGTTCACCAGCAGAGCCAGGTGAAGCAGAGGTGCATCACTAACATCTGGGCAGAGGGACGGGAATCACATCTGAGAAAATTTCCAGGCCACCTTAATCCTTCCAGTTTCCCAATGCCCCCCAAATCCTGATGTGCAGGGAATCTCTTGCTGGTCACATTTTCAAGGACTCCCCTTATCACATGCTTTAATCTGTGGGTCCTATTGAGTCTGAAGAGAGAAGATTTAGGGACCCCCACAGTGACCAGGGATCCTTCTCAGCCTTGTTACTGGTATGTGCATCCTAAAATTGTAGAAATACGTGTCTGTGTGTGTGTGCATGCGTGTGCGTGATCATACAGGTGTATGGCATAAATTCAAGTTCTGAAGTCAAAACCTGGATCCAAACACCACTTCTAGTCACTTTAGCCTGTGAACTTCAATTCCACCATCTATAAACCGGGCTTACCAGAAGGTAAGTCCCTGGTGTTCACACTGAGACCACGTGTAGAAGTGCTGTGTGAACTGCAGGTAGAGACCACGGTACGTACATCAGTGCACGCCTGCATGTGCACCTGCAGACTCTGATGCTGGTCTCGCTGAGCAGTAAAATGCTCCGCCCTCTCACAGAGGACAAACTCCGTTTCCTTATTGAACCCATCGCCCCCTCCTCTAATTATTCCAGGAGCAGAATCCTCACCCTGTAACTCATTCCTGCCTGAGGCCCGGTCACCCAGTCTAAATTTTAACCAAAAGCGGAGAATTGGGGGCCTGTGTCACTAGAACTGCCAGCCATCACTGCTGCCCTGTGTCCCCTATGATCCAAGTCTGACTGACAGCAGACACTCAGGAGAGGGCGAAGGCCAGGCCTGTCAGGAGAGCAGGGCCGTTTCTTTCTCACATGGTCCTCAAGTGGAAGCTTCCTCACAGGAGAGGCAGCCACCCGCAGGCACCGGACCCGGTGGGTGAGGGGCAGGGCCAATCACCAGACAGCCCACCTGCCCAAGTGAGCTCCTAGGGAGCCTGTCCCTGCTCAGGCCACTCACCAAGGACTCACGACAGTGCTGTGTCCCCAGGCAACATAGGAGGCTTTGTCATCTCGGGCCGGAGATGCTGTGGCCACATACACCTGATTATCAACAGCCCTGGAGTCAATGGACAGAAAACAGGGATATCATACATTACAGATCAGAGGCACTTTACTATCCTAAGTGGACCGATCCTTCTTTTTAAAACTAGGATAGGACAGGCTGGCTCAGGTGTAGAAGGAAACGCAAAGCCACGGAACCCTCTCTTCAAAAATCATCTTATTACTTAAGCCAGTTCTCATTGGGGCAACTTTGGCCAGCAGGGACATCTGCCGGTGTCTGGAGACCTTTCTTTTTTAAAAAGAAATTTTTTCTTGATTTCAGAGAGAAAGAGAGAGAGAGAGAAACATCAATGAGAGAGAGTCACTGATTGGATGACTTCTGCATGCCCCACCCTGGGGATTGAGCTGGCAACCCAGGCACATGCACTGATCAAGAATCAAACCGTGACCTCCTGGTTCATAGGTTGATGCTCAATCACTGAGCCACGCCGGCCGGTTTGGAGATTTTTTAATTGTCATAACTAGAGGGATGCTATTAGCATCCAGTGGGTGGAAGTCAGAAATGCTGCTAACCATCCTACAGTGCACAGGGAGCCCCCGACAACACAGAATAATCTAGTCCAAAATGTCACTACTGCCACAGTGGACAGACTCTGGCCTGAGCCAACCACTGAAAGAACTTCTCTGGGGTTAACAAAGCCAAGGTGGCTAAGGCCAATGGGTTGGCTTTGATGAGTCAATACACGTTGAGGGCTGCATGGCACTTCCATGCCAATGGTGGCTGTGCCATCACCTCAGGTTAGATCAGAATTTCAGGTGTCCAGCCTGGGTACATCAAGCCTCCTCACCTGGGAGTTCTCTGGGCTCAATCAATAGATCCATGCTAGTCATGCCAGTCTCTCCTAAGCTTTTCTTGCTTTCCACTTTCACTGCATTTATTAATATTCATAACACACACCCCTACCCCACCTTCTACAATGCAACCAGGCAAACACCTCTACATCCCCCTGCAGTGAAAATTACCATCATCTCTAGAAGGGAGAACAGTAGCCACCTCTGGGCAGAGAGAAAAGGGCACTGACTAGGAAGGAGCAAAAGGGACCATTCTAGGGATTGGAAAATATTCCATATGTTGATCTTGGTTGTAGGTGGTACATGTGTCAACATTCACTGACCGGCCTGTAGAGGCAAAATTAGTGTACTTTTCTGTAAGTGTATTATACCTCAATTTAAAAAACTTTTAATTGCCGAAACCGGTTTGGCTCAGTGGATAGAGCGTCGGCCTGCCATTTAATCAAGCCCAGCCAGTGTTGCTCAGTGGTTGAGCATTGACCCATGAACCAGGTGGTCAGGGTTCGATTCCCAGTCAAGGCACATACCCTGGTTTGGGGCTCGATCTCCAGTGGAGGGCATCAGGAGGCAGCCTATCGATTTTCTCACCTCATTGATGTTTCTATGTCTTTTCCCTCTCTCTTCCTCTCTGAAATCAATAAAAATATATTATTTAAAAAAACACATAAAACAAAAACATTTAATCAAGAAACCCATAGTCTCTGACCAGCATTTCATGGTTTGTAGAGCACTTTACACACAGTCACACTCCTTTTCCCTTCCATGTTCCATCCACCCCTGCTACCTGCCTTTCACTGCTCAGCCTCAGGGGGACTAAGGAAACAGCAACTATGACACATCAGAGATAGCTGTGCGATGCCCAGCATTTAGAGGTTAGAAACATGAGGTTTTATAACAAGGTTCCTGGCAGAGCATCCCCAGGACTAGCAGGCTGCTGTGGAAGTTAGGGTGGGGTAAGCAACCCAAACAGCACAGAGGATTGTGAAGACCACAATCCTCTCCCCTGGGCTGTCAGGCTAAAATAACTCCTGCTTTTCCTGGGCTTCTGGGCTCTGAACATCCATACTCCATGGGTCTCTCAATTCTCTGTAAAAGTTGCCAGCAACTGTCCCAGGGAAATCAGCTCACATCTAATCACAGTAAATGAAATCGCTGTCCACTTGATGCACTAAAAGCTCTTGGAAATGCAAAACCACAGTCACCTAAAATCTAAGAGATTGGTGCTGTGGCTTCTGAAGAGAATGTTCCCAGCAGAAGCCTTCCTTTTGGGCTGAAAGACGAAAAGATGCACCTATTTGAAATGCAATTGGATGTTGCGGAATTGAGTCACAGCACCATTCTGTATCAGGAAGGCTGGCACTTCCACCACCCTGAAACCTTTCCACAGAGAAGCGCTGGGATTCTGGAAGGTATGCTGATAATGCTGTCTTACCGGCCTCGCTGAAGCAACTCCCAGTGAGCTGGTCCAGTGGTCAAATTAAAAGCTCCAGGATAGACCAACAGCTGGCAGCCTAGGGGAGAGGGAGGCCGAGAGTCAGTGCAGAGGAACACCCAACCTCCCTGGTCCCGCCCTTTGCTCTCCACAAGTGAAGAACAAACTCCAACTTTCCCACGCATAAAAGGACGTCAGCCAGGTCAGTGCCAGCAACATTAGGTTATGGCTCTGAATTCTCTTAGAGACACTCGCATGGTGCAGACGGACAAACGAGAAAAGTGGTACTGATAACCAACACGACATGTGAGTTCCCATAAAAAAAAGGGGGGCGGGGGGAACCATCATTCAGATTTCTCTCGGCACCAGTGGGTCAGCTCTGCATGGCCGAGGGCCACCCTCTATAATGCCCTTCACCTGAAAGGAGGGGCAGAGGAGGTGCTTCCAGGCTCATGGACAAGACTCCACGGAGACTGCCAAGCCAGAGCCCGAGCCTCCGCCTTCCCCAGAGCAGGCGAACTGTCGGCATCCACCTCGCTGCGTTAAGTGACAGCTGGTTCAGAACCAGGGTAGCTTCACCAGGCGAGCAGGGCTGTAATATTTGTTGAGTGCCATACAAGGAGCTTTAACAAGTTCTCTCTCCTTTGTCCTCACACCATCCCCATGAGAAAACTGGGAGCCACAATGAAATGAAATCATTTACCCAAAGTATCATACCAGGTAGGCGAAAGAGTTAGAACCAGAACCCTGATCTTCTGACGTGGTTTGGTGCTGGGTGGTAGGACACCTTTTCTCTGGACCAAAATGTCACTGACCACATTTCCACTGCACCCACCATAGGACTATGGCATAGTGAAATCCACGAGGGACAGACCATGTTTTCCTTTCTACTGGGCTCCAAGGGACTCTTTGCAAACACAGCAGCAGGAAGGGCTGGAAGGGTGGAGCAGATGTTTAAGAGTCTTGCCTTAGCCGCATGGCGTGTTAAATCACAACCTCTGGAAAACGACACTGTCCAGACACAGCAAAAGTGTGAGAAGCCAGATGGGGATGGAGAGGTTAAGACCTCTCCTCCAGCTTTTCCAACTAAGGGCTCCCTCTACCCACTCAAACCTCCAAGCACCCACACAACACAACCACAGTGCTGCCCTACCTCTCTGGGCGTAGACTTGTGCAAGCTCTGCAAAGCGGATGTCGTAGCAGATGCCTAGGCCCACTCGGCAGTAAGCTGTTTACAAACAGAAAACGCACAAGTGAAAAGTTAGCCTGCAGCATGGTGTGAGGGTAAAGCCTCTGAGTTAATATCACTGACCGGTGGGGATACAGTGACACAGGGCCCATGGTGGAGAAAACATACAAGCTTGATCTTGCTTGGATGTCACCTCGTAAAGACATCATTTACGTCAGCAGAGTAGAAATGAGAAACTCATTCTAACTGAATGCTTATTATCTAAGTGAGAGGTGCTCAATTATGGCCTAACAAGTACACTCTGGAAACTATCACACTAATAGGAGGCTGTAGCCAAATGGAAGAGCAAAGTCATGTCAAACTCTTTAGTTCTCCATTCAGCCCGCCCTTTCTAGATCTCTGACCACTCTCTGCCCTTCTCACTTCTGGCCGTTCAGCCAGGTTATGTAAGGAAACTGGGGAGTGCTCTAGCCGGTTTGGCTCAGTGGATAGAGCACTGGCCCAAGGACTGTAGGTCTCGGGTTCAATTCCAGTTAACAGCATGTAGGCTGGATCCCTGGCCTTGGTCTGGGTGAGTGCTAGAGGCAACCTATCTTTCTCTCTGTCTCTCCCCCTCCCTTCCACTCTCTAAAAATCAATGGAAAAGCTTCAGTTACCTCTTTTCCAGCAGAGTTCATGGCAATAAAAACAATCTGTCCACGGCCAGATATGGGGGGTGACCTAAGAGCAACTGTACAAACAGCACCACAACATGCCCACAACCCACCCCACAATCTGACACTATCAAAATGAATTCTAACACAGGAAATGGGACAACAATATTGTAGGTTTTATGACCCTTCTTTCCTAGATGTTGTACAAATCAATGTCTAGATTTCTTATGGAAAGTTTTTGTACTCAATATAAATGCTACATGAAGAGTCCTCAATCAGAATCAAACTGACACATTGGCAGGAGAGTGGGCAAGCGATTAAAAATAGGTCAAATTTTACAAACAGAATGCAGCAATTTATAAAAAGAATAACTTCCAAATTGGTTTCTGATTTATTACACTAACAGAATAAAGGAGAAAAGTCATATGAGCATCTTAAGTGCATAATGAGCATTTGGTAAAGTTCAACATCCATCCTTTTTTTAAAAAATGTATTTTTTTTTACTGATTTCAGAGAAGGGGAGAGAGAGAGAGAGAGAGAGAAACGTCAAAGATAAGAGAAAATTCTCATTCATCAGCTGCCTCCTGCACATGCCCTGCGGATTGAACCTGCAACCCCAGCATGTGCTCTGACCAGGAATCGAACCGTTACCTCCTGGTTCATAGGTCAACGCTCAATCACTGAGCCACACCAGCCAGGCCATCCATTCTTATTTTATTACTAGAGGCCCGATGCACAAAATTTGTGCAAGGAGCTCGGCCCTCGCAGCCCCAGCTGCCTTGGCTAGCCCTTGCAGCCTGGCCATCCCTTGTAGCCCTGGCTGCCTCAGCCAGCCCTCGAAGCCCCAGCTTCATCCAGAAGGTCATCTGGACAGCTGTTCAGTCTAATTAGCATATTAGCTCTTTATTATATAGGATTATATAGGATTATCTTTTTAAATATATTTTTATTGATTTCATAAAGGAAGGGAGAGGGAGAGAGATAGAAACATCAATGATGAGAGAGAATCACTGATCAGCTGTACACCCTGTACTGGGGATCAAGCCTGAAACCCAGACATGTGCCTGGACCGGGAATCAAACCATCACCTCCTAGTTTATAGGTCACTGCTCTAACACTGAGCCATGCCATCTGGGCATCCATTCTTATTTTAAAAACAAAAATGGAAAACTCTTCTAGTAAGGGAATTTCCTTAATCTGATAAGAGTATCTAAAAAACAACACTAAAGAAACACTGTACCTAATGGTGCCATATTAAAAGCCTTCTCTTTTAAGATCAGGAACAATACAAAAACACCTACTATTGAAAGCTCTATCAGAGGTCCTAACCAAAGCAATAAGGCAAAAGACAGGAATGTATAAGGATTAGAAAGAATAGAAATTGAATCTGTGATCAGAATATATAATTGCTGCCGGAGACCAATTCCAGCATGACAGCAGGGCTGCATCTGGGAATGGCTGAAGGCATTTCCCCAAACCTGAATAGGATACATTAAATTGATTTCTTGGCTGCCAGACAGCTAAAACACATCTTAATTTACATGTTATTGCCTCCTACTGGCCAAACACCTGAATAGCCGTAGGCTAATTCCCCCATTCTGACAATGTTTCTGTATACCCTTTGAAGTGTATATCTCTGCCTCACCTCAGGACAAGTTGTGTTCATAAAAACCATGGGGTCCTGGGGACGAGGAAAACCTAAGGCCTTAGACCTGAGACCTGAGAATTTAGATCTTGGATCTTAGCTCCTTTAGCTAAGCTCCTCTGACCCCCAAATGCCTTTCAAAATTATACTTCGTCTCTGGACTCTTTAAATCTACGCACAGCTTTCTCCAGATTCCTGAACCCTTCTTGATGCTGGGACAAGAACCCCAGCAAATTGCATACCTAGAAACTCCAAAGGAAACCTACAGATGAATTATTAGAATTAATGAGTGACATTAGCAAGGTTACTATTATGTACAAGGTCAATATTTTTATAACTAATTGTACTTCTATATATACTAGCAAGAAACAGAAAATGAAAGGGTATCAAAAAATACCCATGAAGAATAAACCTAGCAAATGATATATAAGACTATACCCAAAAAACTATAAAAACAATTTGAAATATTTATTTTATATATGTATGTATATATATTTATTTATTTCAGAAAGAAAAGGAGAAGGAGGGAGAGAGATAGAAACATCAATTATGAGAGAGAACGATTGATAGGCTGCCTCCTGCATGCCCCACACTGGGGACTGAGCCCACAACTTGGGCATGTTCTCCAATCGGGAATCAAACTCTGACCTCCTGGTTCGTTCATACGTCAACGCTCAACCACTGAGCTCCACCAGCTGGGCCAATGTGACATTTCTAAAAGCCTACATAAATGGAGGGATATGTGCCATATCATGGACATATATGCACTTAAAAGAATGGAGTTAATAGCTCAACGCTGGCTCCTCTTCCAGAAATGGCAGAGTGGCTCCTATCAGACCTATTGGCTTTCTCATAAGTAACTATGAACTCTGGACAAAATAAAAAGTGCTGGAGAATGATCAACATCAGGGAAAATGGAAGGGAAGTCAATACTTAGAAGGGAGTAACACTGGGTGAGCGTCCCATTTGTTTACTGCTCTTGGTTGGAAGCAAGGCCCCAGTTGTTGCTGGGAGTCGTGGGGAAAACTACCCACAATCACATTGGCTTGAGAAACCCGAAAACAGTTTCACAGCAGCTGGGAAGTGAGGGGGGGAATCCTGAAAAGGATAAAGCCAAAGAGAAAGAGCACTAAATTCTACCTATGCAATTGCGGACATCTCTGGCTCACCACTGAATTACAGATGTGTGGGGCAGACCCCAACATGTGGTAATTACCAAAAACTTTAAAGTAGCTATTGAAACTAAGCTCAAGAGTTTGAAGAAAAATATGCTCGCAATGAATTAAACAAATATTGGTAGAGAAATAAAAGCCATAAAAAGGAACCAAATGAGCCCATGGCTCAGTAGTTGAGCATAAACCTATGAGCCAGGAAGTCACAGTTCGATCCCTGATCAGGACACATGCCGGGTTGCGGGCTCCATTGTGGGATGTGCAGGAGGCAGCCTGTCAATGATTCTCTCTCATCATTGATGTTTCTATCTCTCTCTCCCTCTCCCTTCCTCTCTGAAATCAATAAAAATACACACTCTTTTTAAAAAAAACTGGAAAATTTTAGAACTAAAAAATTCAGTATCTGAAATTTTTAAAAATGTCATTGGATTGGGTTATAGGAGATTGGAGATTACAAAAGAAAGATTCAGAACACAGATTAGTGGATATTGTCCAATCTGAAGAAGAGAAAGAAAAAAGGTTGGAAAATAAAAACAAAGAACCAAAGCCTTGGTGACCTGGTTTGAAGGAATAGTATCAAAACTGGAATCCCATAAAGAGAATGGGACAGAAATATATGTAACAAAATCATGCCCCCAAATTTCCTACCTATGGTGAAAGACTAAAATGTCAAGTTTCATGAAGCACGACAAATACAAAGAAAACCACCTAGGCACATGAGAGACAAAATACTGACCACTAAAAAATACAAAAGAGAAATCTTGAAGCAGATAAAAACACAAGTTATACACAAAGAACAATAATACAAGTTACCACTGACTAATCAGAAAAAAAAAGAAAAAAGAGGCTAGAAGATAATTGAAAAAGGTCTCTCCAACTGTTAGGGAAAAAATAAAAACTGTCAACCCAGAATTCTATTCCACCGAAAATCTCTGTCAAAATGAAGGCAAACTAAAGATGTTCATAAATGCTGAGACGGCTCCTGTGAGGCTGGGAAGGCCCCTGTGAGGCTGGGGCAGCCCCTGTGAGGCTGAGATGGCCCCTGTGAGACTGAGACGGCCCCTGAGAAGCTGAGAAAAATACCACATGAACTCACTCATTTATGGATAATAAGGATCATTATAGACTGATGAACAAAAATGGATACAGAGGCAGAACAGCATTGAGCAGAATGTCAAACTACAGTGGGAACCCTGGGGAGGGTTAGGGGGGTAGGAGATCAACCGAAGGACTTATATGCATGCATATGAGAATAACTAATGGACACAAGACACTGCGGGGTGGGGGAAGCCGGGGAATGTCTAGGGGGGAAAAAAGGAGACATGTGTAATACTCTTTGTAATATTTTAAGAAATAAAAGAAGATATTCATAAACAAAAAATAAGAAAATTCATAGCTAGCAGATCCTAACTATAAAAAAGCGAGGGGGAGAGAAAAACCAAGATGGCGGCACAGGTAAACACTGGAGATTGCTGCTTAGCACAACCACTTCAAGAATACAACTAAAAGACGGAACGGACATCATCCAGAACCACAGGAAGGCTGGCTGAGTGGAAATTCTACAACTAGAAGGAAAGAGAAAAGCATACAGAGACTCAGAGGAGGTGCGGTGTGGAAGTAAAATCTAAATGT
>NW_006284473.1:143562-148571 GCF_000327345.1 Myotis davidii
CCTATGAAGGAGGACAGTGGTGGGAGAGTGATGGCAGAGGGTGGGGTGGGAACTGGGTGGAGGGGAGCCATGGGGGGAAAATAGAGGAACAACTGTAATAATCTGAACAATAAGGATTTAATCAAAAAAAGAAAAGAAAAAAAAAGCGAAGGGAGGTCTTTCTTTTTGAAGGTAAAAATACCAGATAGAACTAGGATCTTCAGGAAGGTAAGGAAAATGTCAATGGTAAATATTTGAGTAAACAAAGATTTCTACTTTAAAAATACATTCTTGTGGGATTTACAATGTATGTAGACACAATATGCATGTCAACCATAGTTTAAAAATGGGAAGGGCGCCCTAACCGGTTTGGCTCAGTGGATAGAGCACTGGCCTGTGGACTCAAGGGTCCCAGGTTCGATTCCAGTCAAGGGCATGTACCTTGGTTGTGGGCACATCCACAGTGGGGGGTGTGCAGGAGGCAGCTGATCGATGTTTCTCTCTCATTGATGTTTATAACTCTCTATCCCTTTCCCATCCTCTATGAAAAAAAATCAATAAAATGTATTTTTTAAAAATGGGAAGAGCTTAGAAATTTCATATGAAGTAATATAATATTAACTCTAAGTAGACTGTGAAAAATAAGGGTGCATATTGTAATGCCTATGGCCATGGTCGGCAAATTGCGGCTTGCAAGCCACATGCGGCTCTTTGGCCCCTTGAGCGTGGCTCTTCCACAAAATACCACATTTGGGTGCGCACATACAGTGCAATTGAAACTTTGTGGCCCATGCATAGAAGTTGGTTTTTGGCCTGGGCGAGTCTATTTTGAAGAAGTAGTCAGCAAACTGCGGTCTGTTGACTAATGAGTTTGCCAACCACTGACCTAGCTGGTTTGGCTCAGTAGATACAGTGTCAGCCCGTGGACTGAAGGATCCCACGTTTGATTCCAGTCAAGGGCATGTACCTCTGTTGCAGGTATTAACATATAGTGTAAGTTTAAAAAATTTGGCTCTCAAAAGAAATTTCAATTGTTGTACTGTTGATATTTGGCTGTTGACTAATGAGTTTGCTGACCACTGGCCTAGGGGAACAACTTAAAAGATAACAGCAGAGGAGGTATAATTTAAAAGCCAATAGATAAATTAAAATGGAATTCTAAAATACTCAACCCCAAAGAATGCAGAAAAGAAGAATAACGGATAAAAACACACCAAAAACAGTGAAATGTCTATGTGCTTAAATCCATCCATATCAATAATTATCTATGATATGTATAAAAGGCTGTCTGTCCGTCTGACTGGTAGGTATGATACGCACTGACCACCAGGGGGCAGATGCTCAACGTAGGAGCTGCCATGACGCGAATTGGCCATTTAAAAATAAACAGCACCATGGGCCTGGCACCGACAAACGAACACTCGGCTTCCCCCACACGGGACACAGGCCCTGCCACCACCTGAATTGCAGCCAAGGCTGGCGAGACCCCCTGGTGCAAATGCGGCCCACAGAACAGCCCAGCCCAGCCTGGAAATGGTGGCTGTGGGAGCCGGGTAATGACAGCGCGTAGCAACGCCTGGCTTCCTCTCCCTAGCAACTAGCCTCCTTGCAGTTTCTTCAGCCCAGGAACCTGACTTGCTTTATAGCCAGCTGCAAACATTTCACACTGTAATCAAATGTTTGTGAAGCGTTTTTACATGCCTCATCTCATTTGGTCCTCACAGAAGTCCTGGAGTACGTAGACAGGAGACTTGGTAGAATCCTATTTTTCTTTTCATTAGCAAGACGCAAATAGCAATATTAAAATATTTCTTCTAATTCATTTCCTTTCAATGTGCACAAATCCGTGCACCAGGACACTAGTATTTTAAACATCTTTTATATTTTGGATGGTAGAGACTGTATAGTTTTTTTTGGCTCAGTTACTTTTATTTCTCAGAAGCCTTTTGAACTTCAAGAACATAGGGCTGAGTTTACAGCGAAGGGCTCGATTCCCACATTCACGTCACTCAAAAACCCACTGTGTGTGCCGGGCTCAACCTCATGCCGGCCCGTTCAGATCTCAGGTGACCTCAACGTGTCAGTAGGGAGTATGAACAACCCCGCCCCCTTTTAACATATAAGAAACTGTCCCAGGATGAGTGTTATATAATTTCCCAGAATCCTCTTCAGGAATGGAACCTTTTGTTGAGAGGAGAAAGACGCAGGCACAGAAAACATTCTGAATAAAGCATTCTTTTGGAACGGGACAGAGGCTTGATAAACTGTCACTTAGGTCTAACAATACAGTTTACTATCTTCTAAGGGTCATTAATCAGTTGTTTTCCCTCTAGAATACAATCTTTCAGAGATAAATTCCAGAGTGTAGATAACTAGTGTAGAAAATCATCATTACCAGTTTGGTGTGTGTCCTTCTCCAACTAGGTCAGATGCTAAAGACAAGTTTCAAAAATATCCGAACTGTTTCTGAATTCAGCTTTGATCTTGATCAAAATTTAATCTGAAACACTGAAGCAACATGGGGAATTCACTGTTGCTCAACTTAAGTTCACCAGGCCCTCCTGCAGTATAGGAGGCCTCAAGATGGGAATGTAGCCACATGTCTGTCCATCACTCACTTAGTTCCCAGTCCTGCCTCCTCTTGCTTTGCCTTCTTTTTCCACCTCTTACTCATTTCTAATTCTTAATATAGCATAAATACAGAAATAATTTTGTTTGCTGTACTTATTAAACAGTTTTGCTGTACTGATTTTTTTTTAAGCAAACAGAACATTTTATAACTTATTTTACAACCACATAAAGCTACCTTGATGTATGTAGCCTCTTTAAGAAAAACAATCTCCTTAACCCTGTATTAGTAAAATGAAAGGCACTCAGGTATGGATTATCTGTCCATACTTCCACCTGCGCCTTCACTCCCACTCCTTCTCCAGGGAAAATCACACCACCAGTTCGGTGTGTGTCCTTCTACAACACTATGTCTTACATGCAAAACTACATATAAAAATCAATAACCTTTTGTGTGAGGGATTAATATGAATGGGAGTACTTGTTCATATCATATGGAACCTGCTCTTTTCCCACTTAACAGTGTCTGGATGAGCTCTCCCCTTTACTACATATAGACCTACCTCATTCTTTTCAATGGCTAATTCGTATTCCATGGTTTAATGTTCAGCCATTATACCTTAAGGGTAGAAAGTTACCTCCAATGAGATATATGCTGCACTCCTTTGCTACTTCTGAGAGCTTCTGTGTGGATTCACCGGGAATTTTCTCTGCATATTCAGGAAAATAGTTCGTGCCATATGGAGAATTAAAGCATTCCTAGAATAATGTTAGCAGAGAAAAAGAGAGAGAAAAAACATCAGAACACCCAACCCATTTTAAAGTTCTGCTGTAAGACAGAGCTGCTGCTTCTAGCTCTGCTCTGAAAGGGATAAAACACAGCTGATTAAACACACACACACACACAACAACAAAACAAAACAAAACAAAAAAAACAAAACAGTGAGGTCCCAGGGTTGCAGAGCCTATAGCCACAGGCAGGTCTCAGCAGTTGGGTCAGGTGGGGCTTAGAAGAGACAAGGCACCTGTGCTCAGCCAGACCCTGCTCATCTTGGCAAAAGGTGGGAACGGCCTCTCCCTCGAGTCTACAGGAGAGCTGCACATTCCCAGGGCACCTAGGCCCACTGCAACGGGCTTACTCTCAAGACTTCGTTAGGATGAATCCATAGGCTCAAAATTATATTAACTATGTAAAGCAATAAAGCCTGAGATTGGAAAAATACAGGAGCTTTGAAAGCCACAGATGTTAAGACATTTCCTCATCGGTAAAATGAACTGTTTCTAAGCTCCCTTCCAGCTCTATCATCCTGATCCTGCAGAATCTCACTTCCCAGGACACATCTGTCTGCCACAGCTGTAATAAAGAAAAGCACAAACCACTAGACTTCGACTCTAATTCATTTGCCTTGCATTTACTGAGATTGCCTGTGCACCACACACTGTGCTACGGAACTCAAGCTTACCAGCTTGTACAAAACGTATGTCAGACAGAGAAGCAGAGCTGAATTCAAGTGCTTCACTCCTGGTCTTTAACTCTAATGCCCAGGCAACACAAACCAACAAGAGGCCATGATTAGGGTACAAGTACAGGTGAGTCCCAGGACTGGAGTGGTAACGAAGACGGGTTAACATTAAGATCTCAAGCTCCCCTGTTAAAGATTCCTACTCACTGGCCATATCTGTGATGGCCTGGAGCCCAATATACAAGGCAGCCCTGAAAATTCTCCAGTCAATCTAAGCAGGGTTTTCAAAGGGCTGCCTCTTCCCCATGGAGGGTGAGAGTGGGGAAGGGGCTGTCTGGAATTAGTTCCACCACTGACCCCGCAGGATCCTTCTCTGGAGCTAACCCCCTACTTGATGACAAGCAAATGAGGTGCAACCTTCAGCTGGTTGTTTTAAAAGAAATCACCTAGAAAAGAGATGCAGAATCCTACATTTACAAAGACACCACAGGCTTCCTAAACGTCTCAGAATAGTTTCAGTTTTTAAAAATTTGTTTTAAATGTGGGAGGTTTAGCTCTAAAATCAATACATCCTGGTCCTATAAAGAATTATACAAGGTGAGAAACCAAGATGGCGGCATAGGTAAACACCAGAAATTGCTGCCTCGCACAACAACTTCAAAAATACAACTAAAAGGCAAACCGGACATCACCCAGAACCACAGGAAGGCTGGCTGAGTGGAAATTCTACAACTAGAAGGAAAGAGAAAAGCAGACTGAGACTCAGAGGAGGTGCGGGAGTAAAGTGCAACGGTACGGAGGCACACGCAGAAAGGGCTGGCAACTGAGGACAAGGTTGTCTTTTTCAATCCGGAGGGAGACACAAGCTCCCGACTGCTCTGAACTCCAGTTTCGGGCGAGTCTCTGGGGACATGCGGGGAGAAACTGGACTGTCTGGCATTGGTCGGAACTCGAGGGTGGCTTTCTCTCAGAGGTGCTTGCAGCGATTACTGTGACACT
>NW_006284473.1:151704-154809 GCF_000327345.1 Myotis davidii
CCCTCTCTCTCTCTCTCCTCCCCCCCCAAATATCAAGAGAAAACATACCCTGGGGAGAGAATTAAAAAAAAAAAAAGATCAACCAAAGGACTTGTATGCATGCATATAAGCCTAACTAATGGACACAGAAAACAGGGGCGTGAGGGCATGAGTTGGGGAGGTCAGGGGGGTTATGGTGGGATAAGGACACATATGTAACAGCTTAATCAATAAAGAAATTTTTAAAAAAGAAGAATTATATAAGGAAAGAAGGGAAATATCCGAGGTGGAGTATTTCAGCTTTAGGTAAGTCCTTCAGCTCACTAGGGTTCTGAGCAGAGTAGGTGATCCTTACGTTAAAGACCTATAACCACGTGGGCACATCCAGTCACAGAGGCCCCTGCGAGGGTTACCTTTCAGACAAACATGACACAATCCTGGCCCCCAAAGGGCCTTGCTGGATGCTGGACACAAGATGAAAACCAGAGCTAGCAGATACTATTCTGTGGGGCCCACAGTTCCCAGAAAGGGGTGGCTCCTCCATACTTACTGGCAGGGAAACTATTTTTGCTCCTTGTGCGGCTGCCTTCCGGACGAGGCCACAAGCTCGAGTGAGATTATCCGATTTGATGGAAGAAACTTGAAGTTGGATGAGGGCCAAGCGGAAAGCTGAAGAGGAAGAGAAAACAAGTGTCAGAAGATCTGACTGCTGAGTCAGAGCAGCATTTCTCACCTGAGGACAACCCCACCTCCCAGGACATTTGGCGGTGTCTGGAGACGGTCTGGACTGTCACACTGGTGGGGTGCTACTGGTATCTACTGGTAACAGGAAGAGGTCAGAAATGCTGCTAAACCTGCCACAATGTATAGGGCAATCCCTCCAACAAATTATCCAGTCCAAAATTTCAATAATGGTGATGGTGAGAAACCTTGGTAGAGCAACTGCCATGGGCAGAGCCCCATGCCAAGCTAAGAACCTGAAGTGAAGTAGGCAGGAACAGATGTTTACTTACAAATGAGAACAGGGCTTGAAGGAAGACAACTAGGTTTGAATACCAACTATTCCTTACTATTGGATCTTGGGCTTCGGCCTACCCCTCATCCGGGTAACTGAGGGCACTCCAGTACAGAAGGTGAAATCACACTGGGAAGGGAGCAGTGGGTCCATGGGAAGGGGAGACACCTGTCTCAGGTTCCCCATTAGGGGCTGGGACTCAATGCCTAGGTGGCAGCTGGTGGGCTGCAGATGTGCCCAATCACAGGGCAGGGTTCCTGCATACCTGTGAGGGTCTGTACTCACTCCATGAATTTACCTGTGCCCAAGGGACCGCAACATTAAGTAGCAAATAAAAAACACCACGAGATGTTAAGACACTTCAGAAGGAAAAGCTGACAGCACTTTTTCCTGCGATCTTAACAAGGCTCCACACCTTTACCAGGGACTGGACCCCACAAATTATGTAGCCAGCCCTGCCAACAGATCTGTGGTCAGCCTTAGGGCAAGGAGGTCTGGCTTATTCCCTCTGTGAGGTGGTAGCTACACCCTACATTTGCTTTCCTATATTCTTTAGAGTTCTCTTTCAGCTCTTATAGTAATCACTTTTTACTGGTTAATAATTCTTTATATAAAACTGTCCCTGTTCAGGTGACTGGTGTGGTTTCTGCGTCCTATGTGGACCCTGACTGATACACAGTTTTTGCTCATGGTCTGAGGTGAGGCTGCTAGCTCAGGAATTAGCAGTAATGCCCTGCCCTAGCTTCCCTACCCACCCCTGCTCTATGGTGTGAAAAGCCCACCACGAAAGAGCGCTCACTCTGGGTGTCTCCTGAACCTGTGCAAATGTCCTCAGAAGAGGCAGGGCTGACAGACCTGGCCTTTGATGAAGGCCTGTCTGGCTCAGGGTTAACCCTGAAAGGACAATGCAGACATCGCATTCCTTGGCTTATAAAGTGAGAAGAGCTAAATTTAACCCCGAATGCAGCTTGTTAAAGTTTCAGAATCTGGATGAAAACAAAGGAAACTAAAATAGGGAACAAAAGCTGGGATTACTTTGGGACAAGCAAATATGTTGAACAACACACAACCCACTACAGGTCTCCACTGTACCTCAGAAGCTGGGCTTGTCTCTGCTTCAGAGGAGGACTGGGAGATGGGGGTGGGGGCAGGGGTGAAGTCCACACAGCTATTACTGGCTTCCCTCTCCCCCATCCCACCCAGAGAGGCAGCTCCTGAATCAGGCTTGGGATTGCCGCAAATCGCCCATCCACGGAGGGGACTGCACCAGGGCAATTCACCATTGATTGGGGAGTACTAGTTACCTCAGCTGTAAAATACAAATACAATGATTCTGTAGGTCCCTGGCTGCCCTAACAATCATCGTAGTCTAACAACGAAGGACTTACCCAAGGAAAAAAAATATACATAAGTGCAAATGCCAACATGGGAACATAAAACACTTTGTAAATAAGGAAACAGAAGCTTGCAGAGGGAAAAGCTGCAGTCAGTGAACAGTGGCAGAGTAACAATCCAAGCCCAAACCTGGAGCAGTAAAGCAAGATGGGCACCTTGTTTGTTTATTTGGCGGGGGGGGGGTTGTCATATGATTTGAAAAAACTCAAGGAAGTCAGACAGCCACCACTAAGAAGCACAGCTCTCAAGTCCATCAGCTGCCATGCCCGCCTCTGCAACGATGCAGTCACATCCAGAGGGAGGTGTGTGACAGGGCTCCATATGACGATCCCGAACAATCGTTCAGCCACCAACTTGCACTCCAGGTTGAAATAAAAAACAAAGAGCACTTCCACACCTTATCGTCTCACGGGAGCCTCACAAGACTCCCACGTAGGGGCACGTGTGTCCATTTTACAGGTCATGGGACTGAGGTCCAGAGAGATTAGAGGACTCGTTGACAGGGGAAGCTACTGACTGAGCCACGACTGGAAGACTTCAGGTCTCCAGGCTGAGTCCAGAGCACCGCACTGCCCCGAGTCAAGAAATCTGGCACAGGCCTGGGGGCAAACTCAACCCCGGGTCCGACCCGGCATGGGGCTGTGGAACTAATATGCAATACCCAACCTCTAAGCTCAATGTCCAGGTGCAGAAACTACTTGCCCAATTGTTGGCTC
>NW_006284473.1:154849-155111 GCF_000327345.1 Myotis davidii
GGCGGGTGCAACGTGATCATGAGATAGGACATGATCCAGTCCTATCTCAAGCCCAAATCCAAAACAGGTGCTCCAGTTTCACGTGATCGGGCTCAAAACTCAAGTTCAAAAGTCAGTCTCAGGTAAAGAGGGTGAGAGCAATCCGCTTGTGGTCCGGCCCCTGCTGCAAAGCCTGAGTCTCCAGGAATTCCAAGGGCAGAGGCTCACACTGGAGCTGTCAGTCACCACAACTACCGAGGGCGTCGCTGGAAAGGTGGTCTCG
>NW_006284473.1:155454-157191 GCF_000327345.1 Myotis davidii
TAGCGGTCGAGGCCCCGCCCCGGGCCCGCCCACTGCACTGGGCGGGGCTTTTTGCTGTGCTCCTGCAATTCCTGTGCACCGCTCACTGTGTGCGCCAGCGGACCAACCAAACCGGCTGTTTACGACACAGTCCGGAAAAAGCAATGCCCCGAGCGGCGAAGGGACCAAGCAGGGCGACCTAAGTCAGGGAGGCGTCTGGTGAATGGTTAACAGCCGGCCTCTCCGACTCTCAGCGAAAGGACGGAATCTGTTGCTGTTTGGATTAGCTCTGTGTGCTGATTGCCTGGGGCTGTTTGAACGAGTAGCTGTAACTGGGGAACTGTCCGGGTTCGGGGAGGCACTCAGGCGGGAGAGGGACCTACCTGCTAGGGCTGTTACCTAATGAGGGGGGGAAAGAGATAAACAGGGTTCAAACTCAATTGCCTCAACAACTGAGTTCTCTAAGGCACTGAAATCTGTTTGGTAATGTTGTTTTAGAATTTTTCCATTTATACTTACTCGTCGGTATTGCTTTTTGGTTTTTGTGCTTTGTGCTTTTGTTAAGTTTGGAGATCAAAAATTATAAAACAAAAATTTCCTATTTTTGTTTTAAGTGCATCAAGTGTTTTTTTGTTTTAATTTTTATTTTCTTTATTAAGGAATTACATATGTGCCCTTATCCCCCCACTGGCCCCTCCCCCCACTCATGCCCTCACCCTCCTGGTGTCTGTGCCCATTGGTTAGGCTTATATGCATGCATACAAGTCCTTTGGTTGATCTCTCCCCTTACCCCCACCCTCCCCTACCTTCCCTCTGAGGTTTGACAGTCTGATCGATTCTTCTCTGTCTCTGGATCTGTTTTTGTTCATCAGTTTATGTTGTTCATTATATTCCACAAATGAGTGAGATCATGTGATATTTATCTTTCACCAACTGACTTATTTCGCTTAGCATAATGCTGTCCAGGTCCATCCATGCTGTTGCAAATGGTAAGAATTCCTTCCTTTTTGGAGCAGCATAGTAGTCCATTCTGTAGATGGACCACAGTTATTTAATCCACTCATCTGCTGATGGGCTGTTTCCAAATCTTAGCTATTGTAAATTGTGCTGCTATGAACATAGGGGTGCATATATCTTTTCTGATTGGTGTTTCTAGTTTCTTGGGATATATTCCTAGAAGCGGGATCACTGGGTCAAATGGGAGTTCCATTTGTAGTTTTTTGATGAAACTCCATACTGTTCTCCACAGTGGCTGCACCAGTCTGCATTCCCACCTGCAGTGCACGAGGGTTCCTTTTTCTCTGCATACTCGCCAGCACTTGTCCTTTGTTGATTTGTTGATGATAGCCGTTCTGACAGGAGTGAGATGGTACCGCATTGTCGTTTTGATTTGCATCTCTCAGATGATTAGTGACTTTGAGCATGTTTTCATATGTCTCTTGGCTTTCTGAATGTCCTCTTTTGAAAAGTGTCTATTTAGGTCCATTACCCATTTTTTGATTGGGTTGCTTATCTTCCTTTTGTTAAGTTGTATGAGTTGCCTATAAATGTTGGAGATTAAACACTTATCAGAAATAACATTGGCAAATATGTTCTCCCATGCAGTGGGCTTTCTTGTTGTTTTGTTGGTGGTATCTTTAGCTGTGCAGAAGTTTTTTTATTTTGATGTAGTTCCATTTGTTTATTTTCTCCTTAGTTTCCATTGCTCTAGGACAGTGATGGTGAACCTTTTGAGCTCGGCGTGTCAGCATTTTGAAA
>NW_006284473.1:157548-159078 GCF_000327345.1 Myotis davidii
CAGACTGAAAACAACACCTGTGGTTTTTTTGCATGTATCTGTCTAATTTTCCCAACACCATTTATTGAAGAAACTGTCTTGACTTCATTGTATGTTCTTGCCTCCTTTGTCAAATATTAATTGAGCATAATGGCTTGGGTAAATTTCTGGGTTCTCTGTTCTGTTCCATTGCTCTATATGTCTATTCTTATGCCAATACGAGGGAGTTTTGAGAACAGTGGCTTTGTAATACAGCTTGATCTGGTATTGTGATCACTCCAACTTTGTTCTTCTTTCTCACAATTGCTGCAGCTATTTGGGGTCTTTTTTTTTTTATTCCAGATGAATTTTTGGAGAGCTCATTCTAGGTTTGTGAAATATGCCATTGGTATTTTAATGTGGAGTGCACCGAGTGTATAGATTGCATTGGGTGGTATGGACATTGTAATGCTGTTGATTCTACCAATCCATGAACAGGATATGTTCTTCCATCAGTTTATGTCTTCCTCTCTTTTTTCCTGTCCTGTAGTTTTCCGAGTACAGGTCTTTTACCTCCTTAGTTAAGTTTATTCCTAGGTATCTTAATTTTTTTGATGCAATGGTAAATAGGATTTTTTAAAAATCTTTCTATAAGTTCACTATTTGTGTATAAAAATGCCATAGCTTTCTGATGTTAATTTTGTATCCTGCTACATTGCTGAATTCATTTATTAAGTCTAATAATTTTTTGATAGAGTCGTTAGGGTTTTCTATGTACAGTATCATGTCATCTGCGAAAAGCGTTAGGGTTTTTTATGTACAGTATCATGTCATCTGCAAATAATGACAGTTTTACATCTTTTCCAATTTGGATACCTTTTATTTCTTCTTATTGTCTAATTGCTATGGCTAGTACTTCCAGTACTATGTCAAACAGGGGGGGTGAAAGTTGGCATCCCTGTCTTGTTCCTGTTCTTAGGTGAAATGGTTTTAGTTTTTGCCCATTGAATATGATGTTGGCTGTGGGTTTGTCGTATAAGGCTTTTATTATGTTGAGGTATGATCCCGCTGTTCCCACTTTGCTGAGGTTTGTTTTTTTGTATGTTGTTGTTTTTTTTAAGTCAAGAAAGGGTGTTGTATTTTGTCCAATGCTTTATCTGCATCAATTGATATGACTATGTGATTTTTATCTCTCAATTTGTTTATGTGATATATCACATTTATAGATTTGTGGATATTGTACCATCCTTGCATTCCCAGGATAAATTCTACTTGGTCATTGTGTATGATCTTTCTGATGTAATGCTGGATCCGATTTGCTAGAATTTTGTTGAGGAATTTGCCATCTGTGTTCATGAGGGATATTGGCCTGTAATTCTCTTTCATTGTATTGTCTTTATCTGGTTTTGGGATTAGGGTGATGTTGGCTTCATAGAATGAGCTGGGAAATGTTCCTTCCTCTTGGATCTTTTGACATAGTCTGAGGAAGATAGGTTTTAGGTCTTCCTTGAACATTTGGTAAAACTCCCCTGTGAAGCCATCTGGCCCCGGGCTTTTGTTTACTGGACGCTT
>NW_006284473.1:160981-164139 GCF_000327345.1 Myotis davidii
TTGTAGCCATTTTTTATTTTTCTGTGCCTGTGTTCCTTCTTCCCTTTTTTCCCCTTCTTTTTACACCAGTCCCTTTAGCATTTCTTGCAATGCTGGCTTGGTAGTGATAAACTCCCTTAGTTTTTTTTTGTCTGTGAAGCTCCTTATTTCCCCTTTAATTTTGAATGATAGCCTTACTGGATAGAGTATTCTTGGATTCAGTCCCTTGTTTTGCATTACATTGTAAACTTCCTTCCATTCCTTTCTGGCCTGATGTGTTTCTGTTGAGAAATCATTTGATAATCTAATGAGAGATCCCTTGTATGTAACTTTCTGTCTCTCTGTCTTACAGCCTTTAAGATTCTCTCTTTGTCCTGAACATTTGCCATAGTAATTACGATGTGTCTTTGTGGAGGTCTTTTGGGTTCATCTTGTTTGGGACTATCTGTGCTCGTGTGACTCTTTTCTTCCCCAAATCAGGGAAATTTTCTGATATTATTTCTTCAAATAGGTTTTCTAACCCTTGTTCTTCTTGTTGTCCTTCTGGCCCCCCTGTTATTCGTATGTTGCTTCATTTCATGTTGTCCCAAAGCTCCGTTAGGCTCGCCTCCTGTCTTTTAATTATTTTTCTCCAATTGCAATTCAGTTTGAGTGTGTTTTGCTTCCCTGTCTTCTAATTCACTAATTCAGTCCTCTTCTTCTCCTAATCTACTTTTGAGACTTTCCATAGTGTTTTTTTATTGTAGCTACATCACCCTTTATTTCCTCTTGATTCTTACACAAGTTGTTGATTTTTTCATGCATCCAGTTTATGAACTGTATGGCCCTTATTCCGAATTCTTTTTCTGACATATTGCATGCCTCTGTTTCACTTAGCTCCTTTTCTGGTGATACCTCCTTTTTTCTTTTGGGGGTTTCTTTGTCTCCCAATTTTTTCTCTCACCGAAGGATCTAGGTATCAAGTCATGGCAGCAGCTGCTCCTCAGTTGGTGGCGGCTCCTCAGGTGAGTGCTGCTCATGCAGCTTCTCCCAGCAGTGGTGGCTCCTCCGACTGGGGGCGGGCTGCTCACATGCCTGCTGTCCTCAGACGTGGGCAGGCTGCTCACATGGCTGCTGCTCCTCAGACAGGGGCAGGCTATGCGCGGCTCCTGTTCCTCAAACAGGGAAGACTGCATGCGGCTGCTCACGTGGCTGCTGCTTCTCGGATGGTGATGAGCTGCCCGAGGGGCTGCTGCTCCTTGTACAGCAGTGGGCTGCTTGGATGGCTGCTGTTCCTCAGATGGGGATGGGCTGCTTGCGAGGCTGCTGCTCCTCCTGCAGAGATGGGCTGCATTGTCATGTCCTGGTGCTGACCATGAGAAGGACACTTCCATTCCTCCTAGGGAGCTGCTTGAGTATCATGATGACATGATGGCTCAATTCCCCCAGCATGAGCAATCTGGACTCTGGTAGAGGAAAGGTGACTCTGGCATAGAGAACCATAAAGAGCAGATCTGGGTGGCATGGTTCTGAGGAGAGATCTGGAGGGTTCATCATCATCCTTGCTATTGTTTTTAGTGCTCTGTAATTGTGTAGATTATATTGAGATGGACCCTAGTTTTTAAGAGAAAACTGTAAAATTATTTTAGGACAATTAGAGACATTTAAATATGAACTGGACATTTGATGCCTTAATTAATTTGTGTGATTATGGTATTGTAAATATGCCAGACAATGTCTTACTCTGAGGAGACTCCAGCCTCCCTTGCTGCAGGCTCCTGTTAGTTCCGAGTGTGCTCCACTCCCCTGCTGGTCTGCTGCTTTGGCACTGAGGCCCACACATCCTGGCACCTGGGCTTTCTCATGAGTCTAGGGGTGCATGATGCTGCCACTAATCTGCCACCACAAACACAGGCTCCCTCTGTCACAGCACCTGGACTCTCTGGTATCTCTCGGGGCATATGACCCTGCCGCCAAGCCCTCTACTTCAGCCACAGGCACCACACAACTTGGTGCCTGGACCCTTCAGTGATAACAAAAGTGGGGAAACAAAGAAACAACTCCCAAAGGAAAGAAAAGGCGGAATCGCCAGAAAAGGCACTAAGTGAAACGAAGGCATGCAATATGTCAGGAAAATAATTCAGGTAAATGGTCATACAGTTCATAAATCGGATGGATGAGAAAATCAACAACTTGTGTAAGGATCAAGACGAAATCAAAAATAATATAGCTACAATAAAAAACACAATGGAAGGTTTCACAAGACAATAGAGGAAGTGGAGGACCGAATTAGTGAGTTAGAAGATAGGGCAGAAAAACCCACCCAATCTAAACAGCAATTGGAGAAAAAAATTAGAAAGCAGGAGAAGAGCCCAAGAGAGCTTTGGGACAACATGAAACGAAGTAACATACATATAACAGGGGTGCCAGAAGGACAACAAGAGGAACAAGGGTTAGAAAACCTATTTGAAGAAATAATATCAGAAAACTTCCCTGATTTGGGGTAGAAAAAGACACACAAGCACAGAGTCCCAAACAAGATGGACCCAAAAAGACTCACACAAAGACACATCTTAATTACAATAGAAAACATTAATGACAAAGAGAGAATCTTAAAGGCTACAGGACAGAGACAGAGAGTTACCTACAAAGGGTCTCCCATTACATTATCAAATGACTTCTCAACAGAAACACATCAGGCCAGAAAGGAATGGAAGGAAGTTTACAATGGTAATGCAAACCAAGGGACTGAATCCAAGAATACTCTATCCAGCAAGGCTATCATTCAAAATTAAAGGGGAAATAAGGAGCTTTGCAGACAAAAAGAAAAGGCTTAGGGCATTTATTACCACCAAGCCAGCAAGGCAAGAAATGCTAAAGGGACTGTTGTAAAAAGAAAAAATAGAAAGAAAAGAAGGAACATGGGCATAAAGAATTAAAATGGTACAAAAAAAGTACCTATCAATAATAACCTTAAACGTAATGGACTAGATGCTCCAAACAAGACATAGAGTGGCTGAATGGCTAAGAAAAACATGACCCATATATATGCTGTCTACAAGAGTCCCACTCAGAACAAGGGACTCACACTGAATGAAAGTGAAGAAATGGAAAAATATTTTTCAGGCAAATGGAAATGAAAAAAAAAAAGCTGGGGTAGCCATACTTACATCTGACAAAATAGGCCTCAAATTGAAGGC
>NW_006284473.1:164369-174922 GCF_000327345.1 Myotis davidii
AGACTTGATTGACATCTTCAGAACTTTTCAGCCCAAAACTACAGAATATACTTTCTTCTCAAGTGCACATGGGACATTTTCAAAGATAGACTTCATATTGGGACACAGGCAAAGTCCCTTCAAATTCAAGAAGATTGAAATCATATCAAGCATCTTCTCAGATAACAATGGAATAATATTAGAAAACAACTACACTAAAAACAATCAAAAAAATTCAAGCACTTGGAAGCTAAATTGCATGTTATTAAAAAATGACAGGGTTACCAAAGAGATAAAAGAAGAAATGAAAAACATCCTGGAAACAAATGACAGTGAAAACACAGCAATCCAAAATCTATGGGACACAGTGAAAGCAGTCCTAAGAGGGAAGTTCATAGCATTACAGACCTATCTCAAAAAAAATTGTTTTAAAAACTGATAAAAAATTATCTAACTCTACAACTTAAAGAATTAGAAAGAGAGCAACAAGACTGTTATTCCACAGAGGGGAGTAAATAATAAAGATCAGAGGAGAAATAAATGACATTGAGACCAATAAAACAAAAAACACAATGAAAAGATCAATGAAACCAAGAGATGGTTCTTTGAAAGGATAAAGAAGATTGATGAACCTCTAGCCAGGCTCACCAAGAAGCAAAGAGAGAGGACTCAAATAAACAAAATCAGAAATGAAAGAGGCAATATAACAACAGACCCCAGAGACATACAAATGATTGTATAAAAAATACTATGAACAACTCTAGTCCAACACACTGGTCAACCTAGAAGAAATAAACATATTCCTAGAAAAATATGGCCTCCCAAGACTCAATGAAGAAGAATCTAAAAATCTGAATAGCCCATTAACTATGGAGGAAATTGAAGCAGTACTCAAAAAAACTTTCAGTAAACAAAAGCCCTGGACCAGAAGGCTTCACAGGGGATTTTTATAAAACATTCAGAGAAAAAATAAAACCTATCCTCCTCAGACTAGTCCAAACAATTCAAGAGGAAGGAACACTTTCAAGCTCTTTCTACGAGGCCAGCATTACCAATCCCCAAAACAGATAAAGACACTATAAAGAAAGAGCATTACAGACCAGTATCTCTGATGAACATAGATGCTAAAATCCCAGCAAATCGGATCCAGCATAACATCAGAAAAATCATACACCATGACCCAGTGAGATTTATTCTGGGCATGCAGGAATGGTACAACAGCCACAGATCAATAAACATGATACATCACATAAACAAATTGAGAGACAAAAATCACATAGTCACATCAGTTGATTCAGAAAAAGTATTGGACAAAATACAACACCTTTTCTTGATTAAAAGTCTCAGCAAAGTGGGAATAAAGGGATCATACCTCAACATAATAAAGTCCTTATATGAAAAACCCACAGCCAACATCATACTCAATGGGCAAAAACTAATACCATATCGCCTAAGAACAGGAACAAAACAGGGATGCCTACACTGCTATGCTCAATTAATATTTGACAAAGGAGGCAAGAGCACACAATGGAGTCAAGACAGTCTCTTCAATAAATGGTGTTGGAAAAATTGTAACATATATGCAAAAAAACATGAAACTAGACCACCAACTTACACCATACACAAAAATAAACTTAAAATGCATAAAAGACTTAAATGTAAGATGGGAAACCATGAAAATCTTAGAAGACTCCATAGGCAGCAAAATATCAGACATATGTTGCAGCAATATTTTTAATGATACAGCTCCTGGTGTAATGGAAACTAAGGAGAAAATAAACAAATGGGACTACATCAAAATAAAAAGCTTCTGCACTGCAAAAGAAACCATCAACAACAATAAGAAAGCCAACTGCATGGGAGAACATATTGCCAATGTTATAGCCAATAAGGGTTTAATCTCCAAATTTTATAGGGAACCCATACATCTTAACAAAAAGACGTTTAAAAAATCTAATAAAAAATGGGCAAAAGACCTAAATAGACACTTTTTGAAAGTGGACATACAGAAGGCCAAGAGACATATGGAAACATGCTCAAAGTCACTGATCATCTGAGTGATACAAATCAAAACGACAATGAGGCATCACTTCACACCTGTCAGAATGGCTATCATCAACAAATCAACAATCGACAAGTACTGCCGAGGATGTGGAGAATACTGCTGATGGGAATGTAAACTGGTGCAGCCATTGTAGAAAACAGTATGGGTTTCCTCAAAAAATAAAAAATTGGACCTCCCATTTGACCCAGTGATCCCACTTCTAGGAATATATTCCAGGGGGGTAAGCCTAAGTGCCCATCAGCAGATGAGTGGATTAAAAAACAATGGTACATCTACACAATGGAATACTATACTGCTGTAAAAAAGAAAGAATTCATACCAATTGCAACAGCATGGATGGACCTGGAGAGCATTATGCTAAGTGAAATAAGCCAGTCAGAGGAAGATAAATATCACAGGATCTCACTCATTTGTGGAATCTAATAAACAACATAACTGATTAATAAAAATAGATTCAGAGACAGAGAAGCATGGAACAGACTGTCAAACTTCAGAGGGAAGGCAGGGGATGGGAGTGGTCATAAGAGATCAACCAAAGGACTTGTATGCATGCATATAAGCATAACCAATGGACACAGACACTAGGGGGGTGAGGGAATGTGCTGGGGGTTGGGGGTGGCCTGGGAGTGGTCAATGGGGTAAAAAGGAGACACACATAATTCTATATATAACACTTTATACAATAAAAAATTTTTTAAAAGTCTAAGTCCCTTGACACTCTCATTAATTTCCTTGAAGCTTTCATTAAGTCCCTTGAAGCTCTCATGAAGGTCCTTGAGTAACCTTATAAACATTGTTTTGAACTCTGTATCCAGTAGCTTGCTTGCTTCCATTTCTTTGATTTTAACGTTTCTTTGTCTCCGCATTTTGGCTGCTTTCCCGTGTTTGTTTCGGAAGAATTGACCTCCAAGCCAATTGGCTGTGAGGACCAGCTGTGTCTACAATGATAGACCTGCTGTGCAGGAGACACCCCTATGGAGAATGATTGCTTCAATTGAGCTGTGGTGCTCTGAGTCTGTCCCTTTAGTGTGTCACTTGTGGGTGTGTAGAACTGTAATCTGCTATGATCTGAAGCTGTCAACTGGGTGTACTGGCTCTGGCACCTCCTGGGAGGTGCAGTCAGCCTGCTTGGGGCCACCCAGCAGGAACTACAGAGAGATCTGCAGATGGCTGCTACTTGTATTGGGCTAGGAAGTGCCAAGGTGAGGCCCAGCTGTGAAGTAAGGCAGCTTGGTGCTAGTGCCAGGTCTTGGGCCTTTTATTGATAGGTGTGGGGCACACCAACTCCAGCTGCTGCTTGTTTAAGAGATTTTAGCAAAGTCTGAAGCCTTAGCCTGGACAGGCCATTCACATGGAAAAGCCACTGCAAACAGCTTGGGTGGGGCTTCAGATTGGATGGGGCAGGGTCTCACAGAATCATCAAGATGGATCCAACAGTGTGGGCCAGGCTATTGGAGACTCAGATATAGCTGCCAGTCAGCTCTGTGATGGGGGAGATCCCAGAACAGGAGCAATGAGCCCTGCAAGCACCCGTCTGGGAGAAAGCTGCCACTGAGATCCTGCCCTGATGTCAGACAGTCTAGTTCCTCCCCATATGTCCCTGGATCCCTTCAAGCTGCCACTAAGCACTGGAGCTCAGAGGAAGCGAGACCATGTAAGTTCATGCACTGGCCCTTTAAGAGGAACTCCTGGGACTCCAGCAGTCTCTGTGTCACTCAGACCCAATCCCCACTGGTTTTTACAGCCTGTAGTTATGGGACTTCTCTTCCCAGCTCTGGACCCCTGGTCTGGGGGGCTGGTGTAGGGCTTGGAGCCCTTGCTCCTCATGGTGGGGCAGGGGGAGACTCTGCAGGAACTATCTCCCTCCCAATTAAAAAACATGCAGCACATGGGTGTTGAACCAGCCCGTTCTGTGCCTCTGCCCCTCCGATGTGCTTTCTTCTTCTTTACTTCTCTAGTTGAAGGACTTCCATTCAGCCAGATTTTAGGTGATTCTCAATGATGGTTGTTCTGTATTTTAGTTGTAATTTTAATGTGGTTGTGGGAAATGGTGAGTACCTTTGTTTTCCTACACCGCCATCTTTATTCTCCAAATCCCCAAGTTTTTAAATGGTGTCACTTAGTTCACATATCAAAAATTGGGTGGGCCATACAAAATTTCATATTCAGCCTTAAGCAACCAGTTTGCAACCCCCACATTGTTTTCGTTCATTTGTTCAGCAAATAAAGGATGACTGTCAAGACAGCTCAGACACTGATGTAAGCACTAAGAGACTGATAGATACTTCACACTCATAAAAATTCATTTCATCTAAATTTTTTTACTTTGCCTCTTCAAAGTTAGTTGAAAGCAATGTGCAAATTCTAAGAAAACACAATCATAAATGTCGCATTTTGCAAACAGAATCTATTGAATTAACCTATGAGTTAATAATTTTTAAAATTTTCATTTCCCAGCTTTTTGATATAGTTCTGAGTTTTAACACATTATAGTTTTGAATAACCACCACCACAATAAGGATACAGAACAGTTCCAGCACCCTGCACATTCCCTTGTTCTGCCCTTGATAATCAAACCCTCCCCTCACCCTGGCAACCACTGATCAGTTATGTCCCTATTTTTCCTTTTCCAGAATGTAATATAATCATACAGTATGTATTTTGAGAGCGCTTTTTTTCACATGGAATTCTGCCTTTGAGATTAATCCATGTTGTTATGCCTATCAATAGTTATTCCTTTTTATTGCTAAGCATCATTACACTGGGTGATGTACTCATCTGTTTATCTGTTAACCTACTGAAGAACATTTGGGTTGTTCCCAGCTTTGAGCAAGTTTCTATAAACATTCTTGTCCAAGTTTTTGTGTGAACATGTTTTCATTTCTCTAGGGTAAATACCTCAGAATGAGATTCCTGGTTTATATGATAAATGTATGTTTACCTTATAAGAAACTGCCAAACTTGCCTAGAGTGGCTGTATCATATTGCATTCCCACACGCAATGTATAAATGTTCTAGTTGCTCCACATCCTCACTAGCACTTGGTATTGTCAGCTTTTTTTTTTTTTCAATTTCAGCTACTCTAATTAGGTGTGTAGTGGTATTGTTGTGGTTTTGACTTGCATTTCCCCCATAACTAATAATGTTGAATATTTTTATGAACATACATGTCATCCACATATCTATTTTGAAGAACTTGTTCAAATTTTTTGCCCATGTTTTTAATTGGGCTGTTTTCTTATTGTTGAGTTTTGAAAGTCTTAATATACTCTCAGCACAAATCCTTTGTTGGATAAATTTTGCAAGTATTTTTTTTCCCAGTACATAGCTTGTCTTTCTATTTTATTGACAGCCTTTTGCAGAACAAAATGTTTTTGGGGATTTTTTATTAATCCTCACCAAGGATATTTTTTTTTCATTAATTTTTAGGGAGAATGAAATGATTCTTAGATGGGGGGTGGGGGGGAGGAGAGAGAGAGAAACATCCATGTGTGAAAGACATATCAATTGGTTGCCTCCTGCATGCACCCCAATTAGGGCAGGGATCAAGCCTGCAACTGAGGTACATGCCCTTGGCCAGAATTGAACTTGTAACCCTTCAGGTTGAGGGCCAACTCTCTAACCACTGAGAAAAACTAGCTAGAACCAAAATGTTTTAATTTTAAGTCAAATTTATTTTTAAAATTTAATGGATGCCCTAGCTGGTTTGGCTCAGCAGATAGAGCATCAGCCTGTGGAGCAAAGGGTCCTGGGTTTGATTCCGGTCAAGGGCACATACCTTGGTTGCAGGATCCTTCCCGGCCCAGGCCCTGGTTGGCGCCCATGCAGGAGGCAACCAAATCGATGTGTTTCTCTCACATTGATGTTTCTTTTTGTCTTTCCTTCTCTCTTACACTCTCCCTAAAAATCAATGGAGGAAAAAAAAGAAAATCAATGGAAAAATATCCTCGGGTGAGAATTAAAAAAGAATAATAATAAATAAAATAAAATTTAATGGCCCTAACTGGTTTGGCTCAGTGGATAGAGCGTCGGACTGCGGACTGAAGGGTCCCAGGTTCGATTCTGGTCAAGGGCATGTACCTTGGTTGTGGACACGTTTCCAGTAGGGGTGTGCAGGAGGCAACTGATGGATGTGTCTCTCTCATAGATGTTTCTAACTCTCTATCTCTCCCCCTTCCTCTCTGAAAAAAAATCAGTAAAATATATTTTAAAAAAAGATTCAAGTGTGTTACACCAAAGACCGTTCTTTCTCTTTCAGAAAAGAATCTCTGCCCCTATCGGGGGGATAGCAGAATTGGATTAGGCCACAGGACAACTCCTCCATCCTTATCAGTCAGGAAGACAAAGTTTCTATAGCGCCCAGTGGGGGGTGTGCAGGAGGCAGCTGATCGATGTTTCTCTCTCATCGATGTTTCTAACTATCTCTCTCCCTTTCTCTCTGTAAAAAATCAATAAAATATATTTTTTAAAAAAGAAATAAAATAGACATCATTGTTACCAATCTTTGAGGGAAAGCATTAGCCTGTTGTTAGCTGTAGGCTTTCTGGTGACACTCTTTATCAGGCTAATGAAGTTCCCGTCTATTTCTAGTCTACAAAGTGTATATTTTAAAATCATGAACTAAGTTCCTCGATAAGGTCTTAAAAAAAAAAAAGAGGCCTGTCATTCTGTGAGGCCTATAATACCTTTCTACTAGAGCGAAAGACATCACAAGAAAACTAAAAACCAATAACCTTTATGAACACAGATGTAAAGAACCTCAATACAATATCAGCAATATATATTATATATATATATATGTGTGTGTGTGTGTGTGTGCCATATATCAGCAAAATATCCCAGCAACACACAAAAAGGATTATATACTGTGACCAACCAGGATTTATCCCAGAAATAGAAGATTGGTTTAACATATGAAAACCTATCAATGTAATAAACCTTATTGATAAAGGAGAAAAACCATAATACCATCTCCATAGACGCAACAACAAAAAAGCTTGCCAAAATCCAAGAGCCTTCATGATAAAAACATTGTTATGGGAAATGTTTATGCCCCCCGCCCCCCGCTAAAATTCATATGTTGAAGCCATAACCACCAATGTGGTGGCAATATGGAGAGGGGGTTGTAGAAGGAATTAGGGTTAAAGATACGAGGCTAGGGCCCTCTTCTGTATGTTGAACATGTATCTTGCAATGTAGATGGGATTAGTGTGACAGAGAGAGAGAGAGAGGGAGAGATTGATCTTCTCTTGCCACTTCTATTCAATGTTGTACTGGAAGCTTTAGCCAGTGCAATTGTGTAAGAAAGAAACAAAAGGCATTGGAAAGGAAGATGTCCCCTAGCTGGTTTGGCTCAGAGGATAGAGCATGGCCTGCAGACTGAAGGGTCCCAGGTTTGATTCCGATCAAGGGCACATGCCCAGGTTGCAGCTTGATCAATGATTCTCTCTCATCATTGATGTTTCTATCTCTCTCTCCCTCTCTCTTCCTCTCTGAAATCAATAAAAATATATTTTAAAAAAATTGAAAAATAAAAAGAAAAGTAAACTATCTCTGTTCTTAGATGATAGGATTCTGGATGTGAAAAATCTTAATGAATCCACACTAGAAAACCTGTGAAAACTAATAAAAATTTAAGAAATATTGGAGGATACAAGCTCCAAATATCAATTATATTTCTCTACACTAGCAATTAACAATCTGAAAGAAAATTTTCAATTTATAATAGTAGCAAAAGGAATAAAACATTTACGAATGTATTTAATAAAATTATAAGAATTATACACTGAAAAACTACAAAACATAATTGAAATAAATTAAAGACCCAAACCAATTAATTGAAAGACATCCTATGTTCATAACCTGGAAGGCAATAAATAGTATTAAAATGGCAATACTCTCCAAATTGATTTACAGATTCAATATAATCCCCATCAAAATCCTAGCTACTTTTACTGCAGAAACTGATAAACTAATCTAAAAATTCATATGGAAATACAAAGGACTGAGACAAGAAATTCAGAAAATATCTTGGAAAGGATCAAAGTTGGAGGGCTACACTTCTCAATTTCAGTTAGTATAGAGCTATGTGATCAACACAGTGTGGTCCTGGCATTAGGACAGATTTATAGACCAATGGAATAGAAATGAGTACAGAAATGAAACCCCACAGTTATGTCAAATGATTTCCAAAAATGGTACTAGACTATTCAATGTGGAAAAAAAACTGTTCAACAGATAATGCTGGGATGACTTGATATCCACATGCAAAAGAATGAAGTTAGACCCTACCTCACATCATATACAAAAACTAAGTAAAAAATGAATGTGATCTAATTGAAAAAATTAAAACTATAAAACTCTTAGAAGACCACATAGGAGTAAACCTTCATTACTTTTAATTAGGCAACTGGTGGCTTAGATATGACCTCAGAAGCACCAAGTAATGAAATTTAAAAAATTAATAAGCTGAACATCACCAAACCTAAAATTTTTAAAAAAATATATTTTATTGATTTTTTACAGAGAGGAAGGGAGAGGAATAGAGAGTTAGAAACATCGATGAGAGAGAAACATCAATCAGCTGCCTCCTGCACGCCCCCTACTGGGGATGTGCCCGCAACCAAGGTACATGCCCTTGACCGGAATCGAACCTGGGACCCTTCAGTCTGCAGGCCGACGCTCTATCCACTGAGCCAAACCGGTTAGGGCAAACCTAAAAATTTTTATGGTTCAGAGGACACCATCAAGAATGTGTAAAGACAACCCACAGAATGGGAGAAAACGTTAGCAAATCATATATCTGATAAGACACTTGTATTGAGAATATGTAAAGAACTCTTACTACTCAACAAGAAAAAGACAAAACAATTAAAAAATGGGCAAGGAATCTAAATCAACAATTTCTCCAAAGATATACAAATGGCTAATAAGCCCATGAAAAGATATTCAACATCAGTTTTTAAGAAAATGCACATGAAAACCACAGATACTACTTCACATCCTAGGGTGCTATAATAAAAAAGATGGACAAAAACAGTGTTGGTGAGGAAGTAGAGAAATTACAGCACTCACATGTGGTCACTGGTAAAGCCCCTCTGGAAAACAGTTAGGAGTTCCTCATAACTTGAAGTGTAGAACTGACATGTGACAGAGTAATGCCATTCTAAGGAAGCTATCAAAAGAACTAAAAACATGTCAGCATAAAAAGTTACACATGAATGTTCAAAGCAACAATACTTATAATAGTCAAAAAGTAGAACCAAACCAAATGCCCGTCAAGTAATGAATACATAAATAAATGTGATTATATCCATATAATGGAATAGTATTCAGCCATACAAATGAAATTGTGGTTTGTGCTATACCATCAATGAAACTTTAAAACATGCTAAGTGAAAGAAGCCAAACTCAAAAGCCACTTGTGTAATCCCCTTTTATCATGAAATGTCCACAATATGCAAATCCAGAGAGACTGAAAGTAAATTAGTGGTTGCCAAGGGCTGGAGTGGGGAAAGGGGAGTGACTGCTGATGTGTATGGGATTTCTTTCTTGGTGTTATAAAATGTTCTGGAATTAACCAGTGGTGATGGTTGCACAACTCTGTAAAAAAACTAAAAACCACTGAATTGCAGACTTTTTTAAAGTTGAATTTTATGGTATGTGAACTATATTTTAATAAAGATGTTATATTTTTAAAGTTCAACATGATTGTCTAATCATTGTGCTATATACCTGAAACTAATACAAAATACTGAATGTAAACTGTAATTGAAATATAAAACTAAAAAACAAAAACAAACATCCCCATTGCCCCCAAAAACATGTTAATGGTAAAGATGAGCTATTACTTTCATCACATTCAACTTATGGAATTGGGTTTCCCCCAAGTCAAACCGTCAATTTAAAACAAGACAAAACACCACACAACTGCCAATCTATGGCTGGTTAGGTTAGGATAGTATGCTAGAATATGCTAAGGAGTTAAAGGTTCTGTGTGAAACATACCAATTGTAAAAATGGTTAAGTATATCAGTACAAATTTATCATCCTACTAGAAAATATGTTTTATTAATTATGGACAAGTGGCATCAAATCTATGTATAGAATTCATTTTATACCTTAGTAATAGTAATTCCCAGGAAATAGGTTAAGGGTGAATAACTATCCCTTTTCACTCACTCAATTTCTTTGAACCTTGGTTTTCTCAACTGGAAAATACAGAAAATAATACCTCATAATGTTGCAGTCTCTACAATCCTGAGAGTCCCTCTGAGTTGAATATCTCCAAGTGAATTCATTCTGCAGTGAGCCAGTGAAGGGAGAATGAACTATATAAGTGCCTAAATCAGTGAACTGTATCACTTAATATTTTTGACTAGTAACTGTGCTGATAACAAGCTGGAGTTAAATTTACTACATGTGGAATTTAATGTCATTAGTATTAAATTAGCTCTTCCCCTGTCCCCATCTAGATGAACAGAAATAACAAAACCTCAATGTAATGGAG
>NW_006284473.1:176146-193201 GCF_000327345.1 Myotis davidii
CCGGCCAGCCAACCACCTTGGCCCCTTCCCCAGGCCTCTGGCCCCTGATTGGCAACCCCCACCCTGTTGGGGGGTGGGGCCGGATGGCCCACTGCCCACAGCCCCTCTCCATAGTTGGCCCCACCCTCAATTGACCTCCCAACCCCAATCAGGGGGAGGGAGCCCATTGGCCAATTGCCCACGGCCCCTCCTCCCAGCCGGCCTGGCCCTGATTGGGACCTGATTGGGGTGGGCTAGCTGGCCAACCTCCCGCCATTGTCTCCTCCCAACAGGCCCAGCCCTGATCCACCCCGATTGGGGCCAGGCCAGCTGGACCCCACCCGTGCATGAATTCATGCACTGGACCTCTAGTAAAGGTTTTCTGAATGGGTATGCTAAAAAATTGAAAAATTAGTCTACCTGTTTTTACTTACGTAGACATGTTTGTGTAATGATGTATGTATGAAAAGTTTAAACTCACAGGTAAGTTTTCTATATGTATTACTGTAATTTTAAATTTATACTGATTAGGTCCCATAAATGAGTGCATTCACCAGTCACCGAGAGTAAACAAATGCACACAGCGGGGGCGTTAAAACTGCTCTGGAGTCACACCACAGACAACAGAACCAATTAAGGCTCCTTGAGGGGTGATCACGTGCTAAACTCCCTGAACACTGTTTATGAGCAGTGACTCTCGGATTTAAATATGTAGACTATAGTTGTAGATACGCAATATTTATTTATGTTGGAGAATTTACTACGTTTTTTCCAACATATGGCCTATTCGCTACAATTTTTTTAAAACAGCTAATAATTAAAAAAAAAATAAGCTGTTGATTTAATTTTAAGTAAATCTTGGTTAAAAATGTATTAAAATTAACAGGGAGTTAATTTTCAGATGACGTATGTACCAGAAATTTTGTCCATTAAAATTTGAAGTCCGGCCCTAGCCAGTTTGCCTCAGTGGATAGAACATTGACCTGCAGACCAAAGGGTACCAGGTTTCATTCCGGTCAAGGGCAAGTACCTTGGTTGCAGGCTCCTCCCCTGATCAGGGCGCATGCAGAAGGCAACCAATCGATGTGTTTCTTTCACATCAATGTTTCTCTCTGTTGTTTCACACCCCCTAAAAATCAAAGGGAAAAATATCCTCAGATGAGGGTTAACAAAAAAAATCTATATATAAAAGCTTAAGCGACCAAACAACTGGTCACTATGATGTGCACTGACCACCAGGGGGCAGATGCTTAATGCAGAAGATGCTCCCTCGTGGTCAGTGTGCTCCAACAGTGGAAGAGCTGTTCAGCTGACGGGCACCAGATGCCGGGATCATGGCTAGCAAGTGCAGCTGCAGCGGTGTGAGCATCTCCTGCCTCCGCGGCAGTGCTGAGCAGGTAGCAGCAGCAGGCGCAGTGGGACCAAGATGAGCAGGAATGGCATGGCACCCAGCCAGGGCTTGGGGTCCTCCCCAGCTGCCTGCCACTTCAGGGATCGGGCAGAAACCGGCAGTCCGACATCCCCCAAGGGGTCCCGGATTGCGAGAGGGCGCAGGCCAGGTTGAGGGACCTCACCGGTGCATGAATCCGTGCACTGGGCCTCTAGTAAATAAATAAAATCCAAAGTCCGTTAAATTGAGTTCCGCAAAATTGAGGGTTTACTGTACCTTCAAACCTGAAATCTGAACATTTAAATTCCACTGAAAGAATAGTCCTTGATTTTCTAATTTTTTTGGTACCTATAAAGATTTACAAATGAGCGAGGGAAGAAAAAGAGACTGTCATTAAGAACAAAGTTTTGCATAAACTGTATTGGTTTATTTACAATTGTAATCTATAAACATTAACACAAACATCTTTACATTAATATTATGTAAAAAGTTCTATAACTGAAATGGGGTGGGGGGGATGAGACTTCAGGACATTTCTAAAGGGGGTGCCAAGAAAAGAAAAAAATGCAACATAACAGTTGTGGAGAGTTATAAATATCAATTATTGCACCAGGAGCAATTTCATGCAAATGTCTTCAACCACTCAAGTAAACTTTTTATTTAAATATTAGAATAAAATATCAAAATACCATGACCTATGCTGCCTTTTATTCACTTGATTTCCATGAAGTAAATTAAAATTACTATCTGCAAACCGGATATGTCTAAATATCTCTCCCATCGACCCCTTAGAGATAATCCATTACACTTTAAAACATGAAGATTATAAGGATTTGCTACTTCCCAAACAGATTTTACAAGAAGTCATTCCACATCCTCAAATGTGTTCTTGGATTTCTCTTACCTAACATGTCTAATATGAACCTCTCAATAAATTAAGTTGAGGAAGCTGCGAAATAAAGCAGATCACTTTACAGTTTTGTCATATTAAGAGAATAGAAATAGTCTCAAACCATTGGAATTTTAATAAGACAAGACAAAAAACAAAGAAATTTCAGAAAGTGATGATAAAAACAACTGTAGTTTATACAGCTCTCTGATTATTTGGCTTTTATTTAAGTGGATATTTGTGGTCACAGACCATAATCTCACTGAAGATAAATCAGTGTGTGCTCAACACCTGCCTTAAATACCCTAAATCAAATAGTGCATTTGTAATAGACCAAAGACATTTTTACAGATACAATTCTGTCCTCAAAATGTTAACTGTAACCTTAACATGCCTACTTACTTATATATATTGCTTTTAACTGCTCCATTGAAACCATTAGGATGATGTTTAGTATCTGAAGCACTCGTGTTCAAATTATTAGCTAATGGTGCAAAGATGTTTGGAAATCGATGTTTCAACATTTCATTACCTGGACTGAATTTCTGAGTTGGCTGGAATCTTTATCCATTTCATTAAAAAGATAACACTCTTTTTAAGATCAGAAACGACAAGCTAATTATTAAGCTATGCAATATTTTTAGTTACTGATATTGCTCAGTGGGTAAAACCAAATGTAGCAATTAACAGGCTCTCTTCAACTAATTCTATCTCTAGTTTTCAGTGAAGACATTGCAAATATATATATATGTGTATGGTTGTTTTGAAATCTAAAAGTGATGCATGTTCCCTTAAAACAGCTCTTCAAAACAGAACTGCATTCTGCTCCCTTAGTTCATAAGGGCACAGGGTTAGTTACTTCAAAGTCACTTAATAACTGACTTTTATAATGAATCATTTTACAAAGCCAAAACTGCAAAAGAAAAAAATTTAAAAATTAACTGTCCAGAGATTAATTATAATAATTTGAACTTTTAAGACTGCTATTCAAATATCCCCATGAGCAAATGAAAGGTCTCCAGTTAGTATTCAGTCAGGAAAATGTCCATGTTTCTCTTGGTTGCTTTAATTTCTTTTGAAATACTTTTCTTTTATATTAACTTTCCAAAGCATCCAACACTTTCATGATCTGTTGTTTTATGGCTTTGGTAGCATCTCCTGCATTTGGAATCAAATACCTGTGGGGGGAAAATATATACATATTAATACAGCACTTTTTCTTCAGAACTCTGCTTAGATGTCACCTCCAGTGGGAAGCTTTCTCTGACTTACAAAGCCAGCAGAAATGTCCTCCTACGTACTCCCCAGAACTTATATATTAACATATACTCAACATATACTCATAAGCATATTTGAAAGAAAATCTAAATGCAAAAGCAAGGTGATTTTTCATAGTGTACAGCAAGGTGGAATGAACTGCAGATCAGGAGTTAGAAGGTAGGTGTGAAGATGTGAAAGTCATTTAATCCCTCTCGGCTTCACATTGTTATTTATAAGATTAATTATGGTTTAGCATCAAGATCAGTGTGGTATATGGCCCTGTGCTAGTCCATGAACTCTTTGTCACTGGTTCATAATGAGACAAGGAGGAGCTTATACTAGATTGCAAATTAACTACACAATTCAGTACACTGTTTAGTTCACTGACATTTAAAAAAAATAAGAATTTGATGAAAGAAAATAAAAGCATTGACTTATATTCTGAAAAAACTTCTTATTTGATTGCAAACCAGCATTTAGTGCAACACTGGTACAGGTTATTTTTAAAGACCATTCTTTCAAAAAGTTTAATTAGTTATGGTACTTACTAAAATCATGTGCTGACGGCTAAAACACAGATGACTAAGAATTTGGAAGAAAAAGACAGCAAAAAATATTAATGAAAGTGATTCAAGTATCCTATTCCACCACCTCTTCCCCTAAACAGAGAAACAAACCATGTTTAATAATGAACTAATTCAGTAATTTAGACAATATCATCCCAAGAAAATCTTACCTTTCAATTGCCAAGATTTCTATTCCTGAAGCACTGCTGTTTCCATACTTGAAGGTAATTAGGTCAGGGTGTTTCTTTTTGGATGTAATTTTAACCACAGAATTTAGTGCTTGTCGAGACTGTATATAAGCCAATCCTTTCCGTGAAAGAATCTCCCTTAAACAGTACATATGTGTTGCAGTAACCAACAGATGACTTGAGAGAAAAAGCATTAAAAAACAAAAAGAATGTTTTTAAAATGTCATTTAAAATAGCTATTACTTCAATAGCCCCAATTAAAAAAAATGTTCAACTCCAGATGAAATTACTTTTGAGTTAAAAATACAAAGGTTCATTATAAACAAACTAGAAGCCCAGTGCACAAATTCGTGCACCTGTGGGGTCCCTCGGCCTGGCCTGTAGGATTGAGCTGAAACTGGCTCTCCTACATCCCTCAAGGGGTCCCGGACTGTGAGAGGGTGCAGGCCAGGCCAAGGTGCATGATCGGGTCCGGGGAGGGACGCAGGAGGTTGGCCAGCTGGGGATGGACTGTGGGAGGGCTCCAGGGCGTATCTGGCCTGTCTCGCTTGGTCCCAATCAGCCAGTCCCCAGCGGCAAGCTAAACTACGAGTCAGAGCATCTGCCCCGTGGTGGTCAGTGCACATCATAGGGCCTGGTTGACCAGTCGACTGCTTCCTGGTGGTCAGTGCACATCATAGCGACTGGTTGACTGTCTGCCCCCTGGTGGTCAATGAACGACATATCGAGCGGTTGAGCAGCCTTAGCAGACCATTAGCATATTATGCTTTGATTGGTTGAATGAACAACCAGACACTTAGCATATTAGGCTTTTATTATATAGGACTACAGGCCCGATGCACAAAGTTTGTGCAAGGTGCTTAGCCTTCGCAGCTGCGGCAGCTTGCCTCACCCTCTCAGCCATGGCAGCTTGCCTTGGCCCTCACAGCTCCGGCTTTAGCCGTAAGGTCATCCAGAAGGTTGTTCGGCTGTCCGGTCTAATTAGCATATTATGTTTTTATTATATATAAGCTACCTAATAAAAGCTTTTAGTTTTCCCTTATGTTTTATTAACAGATAAACCTATCACTGTCTAAGAACAAAGGTATAATCTATATAATAAAAGCCTAAATAACCGTTACAGCGGAATGACCAAAATGATCAGTCACTATAATGCACATTGACCATCAGGGGGCAGACGCTCAATGCTGGAGCTGCCCCCTGGTAGTCAATGCGCTCAGCCAGAAGCCTAATTCATAGCTGGTGAGGGCAGCAGCGGTGGTGGGAGCCTCTCCCTCCTCCCCGGCAGTGCTAAGGAGCAGTGAGTCGAGCAAGGAGCAGCGAGCAGGCAGGCAGTAAGGAGCGAGGGGTCCTGAACTGGGTGCTGGCCGGGCTAAGGGACCCCACCCCCCAGTTGCTATGACACGCACTGACCACGAGGGGGCAGACGCTCAATGCAGGAGCTGCTCCTTGATGGTCAGTGTGCTCCCACAGCCAACCTCCCATGGCCGGCCAACCTCCTTTGGTCCCTCCCCCCGGCCGGCTGGCCCCAATTGCCCTAATCAGGACTGGGCAAGACGGTCCCGATGGCTGGCCAGGCCAAGGGACCCCACCCGTGCATGAATTCATGCACCGGGCCTCTAGTATTTTATAAAAAGTACAATACAATTAAAGTAATAGATTTAAAATAACAGATTTGTAGAATCTATTCTATATGGTATAAAAAATATACTACCCTCCACACTTTCAACAGTATTGTCTATACTCACAAAGTATTCTCATTCAACATATCATAGCATATGCCTAATAGCAAAGACCACTAAGCAATAGTTGGGCTGCCTTACATATTTTGTAATATTCTGTAACTGTACCCTAAAGACAAAATGTGCACAGAATTATTACCACCACCCACCCTGTGTATCAGCTTTAATACAGTGATAATACTCATACACTTTTAGGTAATAGAATAAGAAAAATACCAGAAAAGTCTAGAATGTGGGATATTCAGCTGAACAATAGACCTAGACTGACAGGATTCATTAATCATGAAGAAACGGGTGTGGAGTGTAGAACTTTGGGTGAGACTAAATAGATATAACAGGCAAATACAGTGTGTGAACCCTGACTGGATCCTGGATCAGGAAGTACAAACAAAGACTATAAAAGATACTTTGGGGGCACTCTGAAAAATTTAAGTATATGGACTGAATGTTGAATCATGTTAATTTTTACGATTTTAAAAGGTGATAATACTATTTGAGTTATGAGATTTTCTTGGGAGATTTATGCTGAAGTGTTTAGGGTTAAGTGTTATATCTAAGCTGCTTCTGAATGGCTTGATAAAAGGGAAATTCATGTGTATATGTGTATGTATATATACACACTCAAATAGAGATGGGATAGTATGAAAAGAAGTTAGAAGCTAGTGAATCTAAGAGAGGTTTATAAAGGTATTCAACGTACTGTTTCTTTAACATTTCTTGTTTAAAATTACATTAAAAATCTTTCTAAAACTCAAGACACATATTAACAGAGGGAAATTATATCCTATTGTATTTGGATAAATAAAATTTCTTTTGTAGTTTGGTTTTATATTATTAACTTCTCTAAATTCAATTGTACTTCTGAAGAAGACATTTTTTTACAAGTACCTAGGAAACATGTGTCCATTTTCTTTCACTTCTTTACAAGGAAAATGATGCTTGATGTCTGGCTTGTTTATCCAAGTCTGAATGTTAACAACCTCTTTTCTATCATCATCTGACATGGAAGAACTGTCAATTTCATCTATAAAGAATTTAAAGTATTAAAAGTGGGCATTACCAATTTTAAAAATGATACATTTCTTAACAGCTTGAAACACAATTTCAGTAGTACTGTGAAAAAAACACACTAGTCAATTCTTTTATTTTTATTTATTTCAGAGAAAAAGGGATAGAAATATCAACGATGAAAGAGGATCATAGGTCAGCTGCCTCCTGCATACCCCCTACTAGGGATTGAGCCCATAACCTGGGCATGTGCCCTTGGTCAGAATCGAACCCAGGACCCTTCAGTCTGCAGGCCGATGCTCTATCCACCATGCCAAACCAGCTAGGACTTAATTCTAATGTTGCTACTATATTTCCTTATGCCACAAATACTAATACAAAAATAATGTTATGAAAAATTGCTCTATATGATAAGAAAAAGTCAGGTGAAAATACTGAGATTAAACTAAGAAATTTAAGCATTTTTATTTAGATAGCATAACTATGAAATCTGACTAGTCTGTAGAGAGATGGCTGAATTTTCAAACAATGAACACCTATTTTGAGGGCATATAGAGCAGAGTTCTTTTTCTCTTGCTGGTTCCAGATTTTAAGTTAAACAACAACAAATCCAACCTGGGATAGATAAGTAAATATCTATATTATTCTCATGAGAGAAATAGAAAACATCCTAATTATTTTGTTCTTCTCATTTAAGAAAAAGAAATTATGATCCCTGGGATTAATAATTATAAATGTTCTTCCCTTTGCTTTTTAATAAATATTTCAAAATATCTATATCTATAAAAGCCTAATCGACCATTCGACTGGTAGCTATAACATGCACTGACCACCAGGAGGTCAATGCACAGGCATGGAAACATGAAAAAGGCTGATGAATCTCAGAAGGAAGTGGGGAGGGGAGAGGGCGTGAAGAGGTTAACCAAAGATCTTATATGCATGCTAGAGGTCCTGTGCAGATTCATGCACCTGTGGGGTCCCTCAGCCTGGCCTGCGGGGATCAGGCCGAAACTGGCAGTCTGACATCCCCCGAGGGGTCCCGGGTTGCAAGAGGGTGCAAGCCAGGCCAAGGGACCCACCGGTGCACGAATCCATGCACCAGGCCTCTAGTAAAGATACAATAAAAAAGGAAATCTCATATATCTACATTCCTCTTCCCCAATCACACTACTCTTCCTTCCTAAGAAATAGCGGCTATCAAGTTTAGTGTTACCAGTTCCATACTTTAACTATATTTGCATATAGTTAATCTTTAACTATATATAAATATCCCTAAATAATATAGAGTAGTATTTTGTATTTTAAGTAAAATTTATATAAGTAGACTATTCAATTGTACTCTTTTGTAATGGCTACCCCGTTCCCAACATTATAAAATGTATCCATGTTGACACACACAGCTCTAGTTTTCTCATTTTCATTATTGTGCAGTTTTCCATAGTGTAAATATGTGTGTGTATGATTTATGTAAACACACCATAATTTATTCATTCATTTGTTAATGGAAGGAGTTGAGATATTCAGGGAAAGATACATAACAGAGAGGGTGGGGGAAAAGGAGCAAAAGAAACAAATTAGAAATAGGAAGTAGAAAATTACATTTACTGCAATGCAGGTTTTCTGGAAGGTGATTTTGTAACATGGATTAAAATGTCAAATGTGATTCCCTGTAACCTAGCAATCTTACAGCCAAGAATTTACCATCTGGATGTACTTGCAAAAGTTCATGTTCATATATGTATAAAAACATCCGTTGTTGCCCTAACCGGTTTGGCTCAGTGGATAGAGCCTCGGCCTGCAGACTGAAGGGACCCAGGTTCGATTCCGGTCAAGGGCATGTACCTTGGCTGCGGGCACATCCCCAGCAGGGGGTGTGCAGGAGGCAGCTGATCGGTGTTTCTCTCTCATCGATGTTACTATAACTCTCTATCCCTCTCCCTTCCTCTCTGTAAAAAGTCAATAAAATATATTAAAAAAAAATCCGTTGACATTTGAAACAGAAATAAAAATTAAAATGTCAATGGAAGAAGATGAAATAAATAAATTATGGTAGGTTCACATGATAGAAAAATAATTGAAGAGGTATACGGGCTGAGATAGAAAATATGCAACATGTATTACTAACTGGAAAAGGCAAGGTGAGATATGGGAGTTTTTTCATATTTTGTACATTTATGTACTGTTTTATTTTTTCTAACTTAATATACATATTAATATTAATTATGATTATTTAACCATGATAATCTGGCAGTGGGATTATGAACCAAAGTAATAAATTCTTTTTTAAAATATAAAGAAAGACAACCAACCACATGGAGGATGACAAATTTCCCTGACACAATATCCCCATCTTGTGGCCCTTTAAAATATTGCCTCTAGTTTCAAAAGGTTCTTCAGATGTCTGTTTTGGAATTCCCTGAACTTTGGTCCCACAACTCTCAATCTCCTAGGTGGATGGATCAGGGTTTTTAAATTCAATCCCATGGATTTCAATACTATTTGTACACTGATGATTCTGAAATTATCACCAACTTAGACTTGTCTCCTCAATTAAAGGCTCCTATAATCAACTGGCTATGCAACATTTCGCCTTGGACTTCTAATAGGCAGAACCTCAGATGTTTCAGACAAACTCTTAATTTAAAAAACCAGTCTTTAATTTCCTCTACAGAATCTCACTGTGTCTTTCTTCTTTTTTAATATATTTTTATTGATTTCAGAATGGAAAGGAGAGGGAGAGAGAGAAACAGCCATGATGAGAGACAATCATTGATCGGCTGCCAAACAGGGACTAGAGCCCGCAACCTGGGCATGTGCCCTGACTGCGAATTGAACCACTGAACCGCACCGGCTGGGCACTGTCTTTTTTTTTTTTTTTTTAAAGCAGTTGTTTGCTACTCCCAAAATAATCTTTATAATCACTCTTGGTGCCTGAGGAAAGAAGTCTATAAGTAAGTGTAGTACTACACCTGTGTCGTATTCTTCTTCATCCCCAATGCTGAACACAGGTTTCACACCACGGTAAGGCTTGCCCACTCTGTCACTGCTGCTCACATGCCTATATTCAAAGAATTTTAGAAGGGGGGGGGGAATTCATCACATAAGTTATTAAAGATTTTAACCAAGTATCATTTGACTACTCAAATAAATGTAAATGTTCTTTGCCCACGTACAACCCAGTTTTAGGATAGCTATGTTAAGGAAATTGAAACAAGATAAGGAAATGTTAGCAAAAGTGGCATAAAGACTTGGTGGCTGAATGTTTTCAAATCTGTAAATATTAAATTTGAAGCAATTTTAATATTCATTATAAACCAGGGCTTAGCCCAGCCAGAGTGGCTCGGTTGGCTGAGCATTGTCCTATGCACCGAAAGGTTGCCGGCTCAATTCCCAGTCAGAACACATACCTGGGTTGTGGCACTTATGTAAGGAAACTAATTGATGTTCTCTCTCACATCGATATTTCTCCTCTCCCCCTCCCTCTCTCTAAGCATGTCCTCGGGTGAAGATAAGAAAACAATGCTTAGATCTGTGTGGCCTTAGAGAAGTTACTAAACCTCTCTGTGATTCTGTTTTCTCATCTGTAAAATAACATCTACCCTTCATGGTTATAAGAATTAAACCATTTAATATTGTATGTGTGTAATTACACACTGATTTCAGAGAGGGAGATAGATAGAAACATCAATGATGAGAATCATTGATCAGCTGCCTTCTGTACACCCCACACTGGGGATTGAACCTGCAACCCAGAAATGTGCCCTGACCAGCAATCAAACCGTATCCTCCTGGTTCATAGGTTGACACTCAACCACTGAGCCATGCTGGCTGGGCAAGCCAGTTAATATTTTTTAAAGCTCTCAGAACAATGCCTGGTATATAGCAAGTGCAACATACATGTTTGTTAGACAATATAGATTATGGAACCAAACATTCAAATTCTAGGAGAGCTTAAAGTTTTTATAGGGGTGTGCAAGTGTCTTAAGGTTTTTCCTCCCATTTTTTATTATTGTTACTTTAATTTTAATAGAAACTAAGATTCTACTTCTAATACATAAACATAAGTAAGCCATGAAATGAATCTGCCTTTCTTATTCAAGTGAAAGAAGCCTAAACAACATGTAAACTCAAAATTGGTTAGTTCTGCAGGAAGTATTACCTCTTTTTTAACATAAAAGCTTAACCTCATTACTTTGCAGATAATTTTAACAAAATACTTTGGGAAATAAACATTTTATTATTTGTAGGATAAAGTATGAAGAGAGTCCAAAGTGGGGAAAAAAATCAAATTACACTATCTTTACTTAGCCTTAGAATTCAATTTTTCCACAAGATGGATATCAAACATGTATTTTAAATATTTTTCTAATACATTTCATCAATAAAAATCTTATCACAACCTAATTTTGTTGAAAGGCTTAAATTTTTACTTCTTCAAAACAACATTCCTCAACAGAAAATCAATTTGAGTTGAGTGAATAACCAGACATTCTTTGGGAATTATAAGTTAGGTTAATCACTACATAGCTAACATTTTGGTTAAATTAAAATCATAAAATAATTTGAGCTTATGTTAAAATAAATCTAATGTAAAATTATCCTGTATATTATCAAACAATTCTCGTTAGATCAAAATTCAAAAACCTATGAAACTCAGATTCAGCTTTCTTACAAAAGGCAAAGATAAAGATAATATAGCTTTATCTAAGAATACTTTAGTGCCATCCTATCTAATAAAAGCCCAGCAACCAAACAGTGGAGTGATCAGAATGACCAGTAGACAGTCGCTATGATGCGCACTGACCACCAGGGGGCAGACGCTCAATGCAGGAGGTGCCTCCTGGTGGTCAGTGTGCTCCCACAGTGGGAGCACCGCTTGGGCTGACTGGGATGAGCAGCTGCTTCTGCAGCAGGAGCAGCCACTGTGGGGGAGGGCGGGGGTCCACAGTCGCTCCGCTGACCAGGATGAGCAGGCCAATCCCCACAGGCCACACCCCCCACCAGTGCACGAATCTTGTGCACTGGGCCTCTACTCTAGATTATAAAATTATATGAGAATTAAATTATTGCTTCTCTCCTGATATTAATGCATAAACTGCTTGCTACAACATAGAAAGTAATAAAGGGAATGTTTATAGTGAATGCTTGAATCAGAAACCAAGTATCTGAAGAGACAAATAGAAAAAAAACCACAATGGAGTTTTTATAAGAAGATTGCTAAAGATTACTGAGATGGTTCTTAAAAGACTGGCTAAAAATTAATAAAATTCAATGGATGGACTTCTTTTTTAAAGCAGCATTATCTATTCTTTCTTAGTAAAAATAATAACAGAAGCATCTACAAAATAGTTGGACAAGGTTTTTACTTAATCTGCTAAGCTCAGAAGAAGCTAACATTTCATTCCAACATTTCACAGAATTTTACTTTCAAAATAGGTATATCTGCCTTTGGACCAGAGAAGATAATTTAATTTTTTTTTTTAATTAAGAATCTGGGAGAAAACTTGGGAGTTAAATAAAATCAGATGAATTCAATGGTTGTATAAGAGAAAATAGAATGGTAATTCACAAACATTTTAATTTTAAAAGATGCAATTTCCTTTAAAATAGTCTTAGATATGCCGAGACCGGTTTGGCTCAGTGGATGGAGTGTCGGCCTGCGGACTGAAGGGTCCCAGGTTCGGTTCCGGTCAAGGGCATGTGCCTGGGTTGCGGGCACATCCCCAGTGGGAGATGTATCCCTCTCCCTTCCTCTCTGTAAAAAAAATAAAATATTTTAAAAAATAAATAAATAAAAAATAAATAAATAAAATAGTCTTAGATAAAATTATAATAGAAGCCCTTGTAATGGGTTCTCTATACGAACAGTCATAGCAAATAAAAGCCCTTATCAATCAGTTGAGAGTAAACTATTGTTTTTAAAAATTTTATTTCTAGTCACTGGGAATACTGAAATGACCTGAGAAAAAGTCAAGTCCATTATTCTAAAGCTTAACTTACAGTCAAAGTATGACAAGATTTTCTTTTAAAATGTTCATAGGTATTGCTATAATTGATATTCTAATTTAAATTGCAGAAACATTCTATGAATATAAAAACTGTTAAGCCATATAATTCTTTTGTTCAGCCTAATTGAAGATCCTTTCAAACTGATGGGATCTAATGACAAACAGCCCATCTCAATGAGGCAGAGAAGAGATGGGTAATACATTAATATGTCCATCATGACAATTTCTTTCAATGAAAACCAAAGACAGGACTCCAGAACTGTGGTTCTTTGGAACCAATTTATATATTAACGCATGAATCTAAATACATACACTTTATTAAGAAAAATCTAAAATATCATAAAACTAGAGGCCCTATGCATGAAATTTGTGCAAGAGTAGGCCTTTGCAGTCCCGGCTTCATCCATTAGGTTGTCTGGACAGTCGTTCCACTGTTCTGTCAATTTGCATATTATGCTTTTATTATTACAGATGACATAATGAACATGAATTATCCAAAATTTTGAACCATGAATTGTGCTTTTTAAACCAGGTACTATAATTTTCTCTACCATTAGGGCAGGACACAGAAGTAAATGATCTCCAAAGCTAAATAGCCTGTCAACTCTGAAACTATTTATTTTCTTTGTTTTACCTCCCTCTGTCTCAGAACAAAAGCTGCAGGTTTATGAAATTCTTGGATTCAAATGCACTTGCTTTTCATTTGAGGAATGGGAGATACAAGGAAGCATGCAAGAAAAAAATTTTTTAATGATCAAAGAAAAAACCAAAAAGAGATCAGCGTCACATGTACTCCTAAAAGTAGAATGAGAAAAGTTTAGCATTTGAAACAGTTACATGAAATTTTAGCCAAGACGTGATGAGGCTTATAGACAGCATGAAGCATGCTAAAGGAAAGGATGGCCCAACAAAGCTGCTCTACTCATTGGCTTACCGCTCTGTACATGTTCTGTCTGGCCAAGGAAGATTGAAAGACATTCTACAGCAAATTGAGGCAGAGGACAGAACAAAATGATTATAAAACCACAACAGTTTTAAAACAAAAATATAGCACAATCAGTTTTTCTAACCCAGAGTGTACATTATAAAGAAGATGTTTCAATCATCCAAAGCACAAAGAAAAATTTTAAAAGCCTGTCTCAAGTGACTCCTTAACAAAGTCTTTTCATTTTATCACTAGTTCATTTTAAAATAAAATTAATGAATTTTAAAATAAAAATATTTAATTTGCAGGCTATAAAATGTAGCAATAGTAGTACTGTAATTCAAAATGCACTAATTAAAAGTAAAAATGTTAAAGGTTTTTAAGAGCAGACATATAATTTAATGAGCAAAAGAAATATTTTGTGGTAAAACACTTTAACATTTACCAGTTGACCATTTTAGACAAGATACAATTTTTTGGATTAGTGAAAATAACCTATTTTCTTCTTTACTATTTACTGGGTGGGAAAACATATATTTTTGTATGTATATATACTTAAAAAGTGACAAATAGTAAATTCCTGACATTTAGTTCTTAAAGTCAAATATTTCAACTTTCCTAGGATACTGCAGGTAAAACATGAGTGAAGTTAAATACTGTAACACACTGCCAAGATTAAGCTTGCTTAGAAACAAATTCTGCACTGAATTATTAGGTTAGCTTTGAACTCTAGGAACAAAAAGGATCAATGTGTGGACAAAAATATATTGTGTACTCACAATTTCAGTAAGAAACAATGTAACAGATAAATTTGCTTATTATTTGTTGGCTATGTCCTTCATTTTTAAGTAATGGGAAGCTAAGGGTCTCTTATATTCTGTGAACAAAATTCTATGAAGATCTGAACTATTGAACTTCAGAAAACATATTTCTGATTTATTTAGCATGACCAGATTTTCTAGGTTTTAAATTCCAAAAGCAGAGGAAGAGGCTCCTGCAGAGATTACTCCATTTGGTACTTGATTCTCATACATTTGCCATGTGGGAAGCAGCTACCATATGAAGAGTAAAACATAAAATGACATTTGAATATATTTTTTAAAAAATGGCATGAAGGGGCAGAATCATTACTTGCACCTTATTCTGAGCAGTAGGAGAGAAAAAAAAGTAATCTGTAGACAAATTTTACAGCAATATAGAACATCTTATAATTATAATGGAAACTGAAACCATATACTTAAAAAATGTACTTTATGATCCTTTTCTAGAACACATTCGAGTCAACTAATATTTACTCTAAGATACTTTTTAGTTTGAATTACTCATCATAAACTCATGCTGTATAAGCAACTCACCGATCCACAGGAGCTGATGTATTCTCAATAAAACTGATAACTTTTTCCCTGACATTAACAGATTTTGTCTTCAAAGCAATAGTCATTTTATTTACTAGTGATTTCATTCCTCTATCATTTAAGCCATTAGAAGGTTCTCCCTGAAAAATAAATAAATAAATAAATTACTAAAGAACTTCTCTCCAAACAATTAGCAGACACACTACTGCTAAAAGTTATCTAAATGTCATGGACTGAATTGTGTCCCTCTCCCTTCCCTAAATTCCTATGTTTAAGTCCTAACTCTCAGTACACTTCAGAAAGTGACTGTATGTGGAGACAGTGTCTTTAAAGAGGTGATGAAGTGTAAATGAGATCATATGAGTGGGCCCTAATCCAACATGACTGGTGCCCTTACCGAAGAGGGGGAGACACCAGGGTGCTCCACACAGAAAAAGGCCATGTGCAGACAGAGCAAGAAGGTGGCATCTGCAAGCCAGAGGGTGGCCTCAGGAAAAATCAAACCAGCCAACCCTTTGATCCTGAATCTCTAGCTTCCCTAACTTTGAGGAAAAAAATTTCTGTTGTTTAAGTCACACAATCAATTTGATATGGCAGCCGTAGGTGAAACCATTTTAGAAATGGAAGGTAGAAACAAAAAATGAGGACATATATTGCACATATAAATGTGTGGAGTGTGAAGTTACCTTCCTTATTCAACAAGTAATCAAGTTTTTGAGCTTTTCTTAATTCAGATTATTCTATAAAAATGAGCGAAAGTATACAGGCGTACCTCAGAGATATTGTGGGTTCAGTTCTAGATTACTACAACAAAGTGAATATGGCAATAAAACGAGTCACACTCACACAAATTTTTTTACTTCCCAGTGCATATGAAAGTTATATTTATACAATGCTGTTGTCTATTAAGTATGCAACAGTATTATGTCTAAAAAACAATGTTCATTCTTTAACGAAAAAACATTTAACTGCTAAAACATGCTAACCATCATCTGAGCCTTCAGTGAGTTGTAATCTTTTTGTTGGTAGTCTTGCTTTGATGCTGATGGCTGCTCAGGGTGGTAGTTGCTGAAGGTAGGGGTGACTGGAAATTTCTTAAAATGAGATAGTAATAAAGTCTGCCACATCAATTAACTCTTCCTTTCATGAACTATTTCTCTGTAGCATGCAATGCTATTTGAAAGCATTTTACCGACAGTAGAAATTTTTTAAAAATTGGAGTAAGTCCTCTCAAACCCTGGTGCTGGTTTATCAACTATTAGTATATATAAACCATAAATTAATAAATCCTATATAATAAAAAGCTAATATGCAAATAGACCAAACTGCAGAAAAACCAAACAACTGGTTGCTATGATGTGCGCTGACCACCAGGGGAGGTGTGCAGAACATGGCAGGCGTTTGCTGCGAAGGGATGGTGGAGCAGGTGAGTGGGGACCCTAGACCAAGGCGGGCTACCAGTCACTGTCATCAGGGAGAGCCTCTGGTGGTTACTGAAAATTCTTTACTCCTGGGCGCTGCGGTCCCGCCTGGCACTTGCACCTGCTGTCGGTACCAGCCCTGCTTACACCCACTGCCAGAGCCTGCACTGCTTGCACCTGCTGCTGGTGCCCTGCCTGCCACTGGTCCCAATTACTTGGCACAATCAGCAGGTGTGAGCAGCGACTGCCAGCCCTGGTTGCCCCTGAGGGCTTCTCCACCTCCCCCTGCTCCTAAGGAGCGGTCAGGGAAGCAGCCACCACTCA
>NW_006284473.1:193332-212180 GCF_000327345.1 Myotis davidii
ATTATAATATCTATCTATCTATCTATCTATCTATCTATCTATCTATCTATCTATATAAAAACCCTAATATGCAAATAGACCAAACGGTGGAACAACCAAACAACTGGTCGCTATTACATGTGCTGACCACCATGGGGCATGTGTGAAACATGGCGGGCAGCGGCCACGGGGGGGATGGTGGAGCAGGTGAGCAGGGGTGCCAGACCAAGGTGGGGTGCTGGTCACTGTCATTGGGGAGAGCCTCTGATGGTTACTGAAAATTCTTTGCTCCTGCGCTGTGGTCCTGCCTGGCACTTGCACCCGCTGATGGTGCCGGCCCCGCTTGCACGTGCAGCCAGTGCTGGAGCTGCCGCTCACATCTGCTACTGGTACCTGGCGCTGGTCCCAATAACTCCATGACATCAGCAGGTGCAAGAGGCGGCTGCCAGTCCTGATTGCCCCTGCGGGCTTCTCTACCTCCCCCTGCTCCTGAGGGGCGATCGGGCAGCAGTTGCGACTCGCACCTGCTGACAGAGCCAGCCCTGCTTGCACCCGCTGCTGGCACCAGCCCCAATCTTTCTGTTCCGTCAGCACATGGGAACAGGGCTGCCAGCAGACAGGGGGCTGGGGGCCACAGCAGAAGGGGCCGGGCAGGGGCACGGAAGATGGGCCAAGACCTGCCCCTGTGCCCACCGCAGCCTCGAGGCCCACAGTTTATTTCAAGGTGCATGAATTCATGCACTGGGTCCCTAGTATTACATATAAGTTTATATAGTATCCTAAATCCTTTGTTGACATCTCAACAATCTTCAAAGCATTTCACCCAGAGTAGATTCCATCGCAAGAAACCACTTTCTTTGCTCATCCATAAAGCAATTCCCCCATTCATGAAATGAGACTGCAGTTAATACAGTGGCATCTTCAGGCTTCACTTTTACTTCGTATTCTCTTGCTATTTGCACCACAACTTGGCATAAGAATCTAGCTTTTAGCCTGTCTTGGCTTTCAATATGCCTTCCTTACTAAGCTTAATCATTTTTTTAAAATATATTTTATTGATTTTTTACAGAGAGGAAGGGGAAGGAATAGAGAGTTAGAAACATCGATGAGAGAGAAACATCTATCAGCTGCCTCCTGCACAGCCCCCTACTGGGGATGTGCCTGCAAGCAAGGTACATGCCCTTGATCGGAATTGAACCTGGGACCCTTCAGTCTGCAGGCCGACGCTCTATCTACTGAGCCAAACCAGTTAGGGCCCAGTTTTAGCTTTTGATTTAAAGTGAGAGACCTATAACTCTTCCTTTCACTTGGAACATTTAGAGACCACACTGTAGGGTATCAATTGGCCTAATTTCAATATTGCTGTATCAGAGAATAGAGAGGCCAGGAGAGAGAGAGAGAGAGAGAGAGAGAGAGAGAGAGAGAGAGACAGAGACATGGGGGAATAACCCAATAGGTAGGACAGTGAGAACACACACATTTTTTTTTTTTATTTCACTTAGCATGATGCTCTCCAGTTCCATCCATGCTGTTGCAAAAGGCAAGAGTTCCTTTTTTTTTTTTTACCGCAGCATAGTATTCCATTGGAACACACACATTTTTTTAAGTTTGCAGTCTTATACAGACACAGTTCATGGCAGCCCAAAACAATGACCAATAACAGCATCAAAGATCACTGATCACAGATAACCATAACACATATAATAATGAAAGATTTTGAAATATTGTGAGAACTACCAAAATATATCAGAGATACATGAAGTGAGCAAATGCTGTTTGAAAATGCCAATTTGCTTGATGCAAGGTGGCTACAATATTTCAATTTGTAAAATAAAGTAATAATCTGCAGAGTGCAATTAAGTAAAGTGCAATAAAATGAGGGAGATGCCTGTAATGAACATATCATTTCATGTAGCTAAATTTTTAAACAACTAATTTGTTGTAAATTTTTGCTTTTTAAAACATTTTCACTTAGGCCTCTAATTTCTCAAAAATTAGGTTATCTTGGCATACCTAATAGGTGTGAGTATAATTTTTAAATTATTTCATAGAATTGCTCCCATATACCCTAGAAGGCAAGTTGGTGATAGGTGTCAAAGTTTCAAAGTGTAACAATCCTCTTCAGAATTTATGGGAAGGAAATAATCAGAAAGTGGTCTAGGATTTAGGTACTATTTTGCTGGAGGCTAAGAACAGTAGTTAGCATAATAAATGCAAGAAGTTTATCAGAAGGCTGATGGACATCTTCAGCAGGGCTGAAGACCTGCGTATTATTAGCTGCTGTGTAACAGCTGAGGGCAATTCCCCTAACCCAGTGGTCGGCAAACTCATTTCTCAACAGAGCCAAATATCAACAGTATAACGACTGAAATTTCTTTTGAGAGCCAAATTTTTAAAACTTAAACTATATAGGTAGGTACATTGTTATTAACTTAATTAGGGTACTCCTAAGGCTTAGGAAGAGCCACACTCAAGGGGCCAAAGAGCCGCATGTGGCTCGTGAGCTGCAGTTTGTCAACCACTGTCCTAACCTGATAATCCTTTATTGTTTACCAAACCTTACCTTTGATATGTATATCTGCTTTGCTAAAAGGCAAAATGTGTGAATAAAATGCTGTAGGTCCGGACATTCGGGAGCCATTCCATTAGAGAGCTGGTTTCCATCTGGCTCCCCAAAAATGCCTTCCAAATTTATACTTCTTGTCTAGTCTCTATTCATTTATGTGCAGCCCCTCTCCAGATTCCTGAACCCAGTGTCTGTGGTGGGGAGCAGACATGGTATGCAGGAAATGGGACCACTGGCCTCAGTATTATCTTGGCCCAAACTGATTGAGAGATTCCTAGAATAAGCTCACTTGAGACTGCTAGCTCATCACAGAACTCAGAATATTTCAGCTAAAGCAGAAAACTGTCACTAGGTGATACCAAACGGCAGTGGGACAGGGAGAAATGTGGATTCAGCAGGTAGACCTCCTTCACTCCAGGCTGGTTTAACTGTGCAGACCTGCTCAGTCATCTCATTAACTTCACAATAACATTACTCCTCATTGTATGTGTTTGATAATTTTGACCCTATTTCTGTTATGGTGGGGTTTATGAGTTAATCACCTTTTCTGGGCATTTATCTTAATGTGGTGACATATTTGACACATACACTTACATCAACAGAAGAACTGATACTGCTCCTTGAGCCTGAGGTACTAGCAATCCAATGGCCATATCCATTTTCTGGTCCATCCACATTAATATCTGCTAAGTGCTGCTGCAATGCTTAAAATAAATGAGAAGAAAAACAAAACCCATCAAATCAACCCCTTTTGGAAAGATCCATTACTAGAGAAGTATAATAAACATGTCATAGCTGGATGAAAAAGGATCCACAGACATGATTACAGGTATTTCTTTTTGCATGTCTGAAAAGGAGCAAAGGACTTCAGGCCACAGAAAGCCTTCCCTTCCTCTTCTCCTTCCTTCTAATGCCCTCTGTACACATATATCGCTTTTCTTAACTGATCCTGCGGGTGACAATAACTGTATATATAGGCTTGATATTTTCCTTTTTGGAAGGTAATCTTTCAAGTATTAATAGATGATTTCAGCAACATTTTCTTATGACATAGAAGATTAATAGAAAACTTACTGCTATACCTGAAACAAATACAAAATAATATTGAATGTAAACTCTAATTTAAAAAAAAGAAAGAAAGAAAACCTATGGTGACTTTTATTTTACCATAAGGAGATATCAATTAATCTTTGCCATAATAAATAAAGCAGTCTAGGCATTAACTGCTATGGAAAAAGAGTTTTTCTTGGAAAATAAATAATTCATACCTGTAGGCCAATACTTGCTTAACACTTTATTAAAATAATCCCTTCTGTAGATCACTCTATGTCTGAGCCTCAAAGATAATTATTAGGCCATGATATATGGGAGGTAATCATGATCCTTGCTAATGTCATAAAGACACGAAGGAAACAAGTACTAATCTGAAAATACTAAGTTATGACATAAGATAATGTAATTACCATTTCTTTTTCATGGTGGTAATAACGAAGATCTAGGTTCTTTGCAAGTTTGATGATCACAATACGGTTTCATTGCCTATACGCACTATACTGTACATTAGTACTGCAGGACTTATTTACTAGTTGCAAGTCTGTCCCCTTAAATAACATCTCTTGAAAAAATGAAAACTCTAAATGTTATTACTCTGACCTAATTCTTCATAAATTCTCAAATATTTGCCTGCAGAGACTTTGTCAATTATTTTACTAACCTGGATTACCAGATATTAGTCTGCAGATTTGAAAACATCGGCTTATTTGTTTTATTCCATTGAGCCAACATTTTTCTGGCAGCTAATATCTTCAAGTAGTTCAAAAATAAAATGAAAACAAAACAAATTCAAAAAGCAAGAGTAGAAAGGGTATACAGATATAATGAAAAGTATTCCTCCTACTCCTTTCCTAGATCCTGTCTACTTCTCCTCTGTAGAGGCAAGTCATGTGGGCAGTTATTCAGGCATCTTTACAAAAATATCTTTTGCAAATACAAGCTAACTAAACAAATCTATTTATAGAGTCTTCCATTAAATATTTATCAATTTCCTATTATATTTGTCTATTACCTATGTTCTGCTGGCTTTGTCTTTTCTGAAAATACTGAATGACTAAAGAGAGAAAATACCCATTAACTAACTTAGTTAACTACAAATCAGCTCTGATTAATATAATTTCCACTGAAAAGTAGAGGCAAAGGGATTAATAAATTAAAATCTTACCCATAAATCCTCCACTGGCAATGCTCACATATTCTTTGTTTTTCTGTAATGGAATATAAACTTTAAATTATTCCAAAATGCAATATAATTAAAACTCCTGATAATTGCCAAAAACGGTTTGGCTCAGTGGATAGAGCGTCGGCCTGCGGACTGAAGGGTCCCGGGTTCGATTCCGGTCAAGGGCATGTGCCTGGGTTGCGAGCACATCCCCAGTGGGAGATGTGCAGGAGGCAGCTGGTCGATGTTTCTCTCTCATCGATGTTTCTGACTCTCTATCTCTCTCCCTTCCTCTCTGTAAAAAATCAATAAAATATATTTAAAAAAAAAACTCCTGATAATTCTGTAAACATTGACAGATGTAATATAAGGTTATTTGCTAACATTATGGACTTTGGCATAGAGAGGTAAATACATTTACCTTGTGTATTGTAAGGCCTGGTACTTGGGTGGGAAGAAAGGAAGAACTTCATGGCTCTCACAAGACTGTAATTTTATTTGTATTATACTTCCAATAGTGTAATAAAGAGTCAAATGAAAAACAGGTAAGTTGTATTTTTGGATATAATTAGAGTGTTGTTTTTTTTAAATTTTCAAAATAGTGTGTCCTTTATAAAAAGGAAATATAAAAGCGAATATTCCGAATGAAAAAAATGACAGAATGTTATCATTTTACAAACAATTTCCCCTCTAACAAATACATGGAAGGAAATATATTTTGAAAGATAACTTATAAATCTATAAATTTTAAAAGTCTTAAAAAGATATCATCCAAGTGCAATGTCTTGTTTTGGATATTGGGAAATTCAGGGAAACCTGAACACTATGTTATTTTTTATAATAAAGTCTAATAATGATAATGTGATTATGTCGTACAAACAGTTTACAGGTTTCAATTCTCTGCACTTCTAGATTTGTTTGAAATTATCCATGATAGTCTACGGCCATACCACCCTGAACGCGCCCAATCTCGTCTGAAATTATCCATGATAAAAATTGGGAGGGAAATTTCTAAGCCACATCAAGAACTTGAATTATAAAAATAGAGTTCATAATATTCCAAATTTTTGCTATCTGACCGCCCTCACAATATGCAGTTTATACCAGAGCATTTTTTGAATAGGCCAATTAAATTTATAAATAAAATGAGTTTGAGTCCCTATTTGTTATTCTGTATAAATTTCTAAAATCTTTTCTTTAATAAAGTACAAAGTTATCTTATAGTCTCTCCCCCAAATATCTCAGTACTTCTCTCATTTTGTCTTTTAAGGATTCTGTCTTCTACATAATTTTCTCAAACCTGATTCCCAGTAAAATATAACATGAATAGAAAGGACCCAAGTTGAGTGGCTTGTGCAACACCACACCACTGTCTTCCTGATTCCATAGTTCAGGGTTACACAAAAAGAGGACTTTAACTGAGTGCGGCTTTGTAGAGAAGGGAGGGGAACAGATTGCATAAAGTCACAAATACAGATTAGTTACGCTGAAGATAATTTATATTCAAACACACAAAAAGAGGTAGCTAAAAATAGCGAATATATTAAAATGAATTACACAGCTACTATAAATAGTCTTAGGACATAAATAAAGGTAAAGATCAATGCAATGGAATAATCCAGGAACAGATGCTAACGTATAGAAGAATTCAGTATATTAAAATTGTGATATTTAAAATTGATAGCATAACTGGTTAGCTACCAGGGAAAAAAATTTTATTTTTTTGCTTCCTACATACTTTTTGCATAGAAAACCATTCCACACAGTTCACAACTTAAACAAAAACGGACACCTGATAAGCATGCAAGAAAACTCTGGGGGAAAGACCTTTCTTGGCAAGACACAAAATATACAAATTGTAACAAAAAAAAACAAAAAAAAAAGAGCCCAGCTGGAGTGGCTCAATGGTTGAGTGTCGACCTATGAACCAGAGGTCATGGTCTGATTCCCAGTCAGGGCATATGCCTGAGTTGCGGGCTCAATCCCTAGTAGGGGGCATGCAGGAGGCAGCCAATCAATGATTCTCTCTCACCATTGATGTTTCTCTCTCTCTCTCTCTCTCTCTCTCTCTGAAATCAATATATTTTTTTAAAAAAGAAAAACACAGATAAATTTAACAATGTAGATAACAGCACAAAAATGCCTATGAGAATTTCTTTCTTTTTTAAAAAATATATTTTATTGATTTTTTACAGAGAGGGAGGGAGAGGGATACAGAGTTAGAAACATTAATGAGAGAGAAACATCGATCAGCTGCCTCCTGCACACCCCGTACTGGGGATATGCCCGCAACCAAAGTACATGCGCTTGGCCAGAATCGAATCTGGGACCCTTCATTCCACAAGCCGATGCTCTATCCACTGAGCAAAACCCACTAGGGCTCCATGTATATTCTTTATTATGTATTCTGCTTGCTTTAACTACCGTTAAGTTCAAGGTCAGCAATCATTCAGGCTTCACCTGAAATAGTTTTCTAGGAAAAAAATATTTAGTCACCATGAAAACAAAACAAGACTCTTATAAATAAAATTCCTGGGATAAGAAAAAAAAAATATATGTGTAAATGTACCTATAATATACAAAAACAAAAGTTGAAAATTTACTGAAACATTACCTGTACAGTGGTCCATGGTACAGATATACCATTATACAAAATAAACAGGCTACGAGAAAAAAATGTGTGGTTACTGTTTCTTTTTAATATACTTTATTGATTTCTTACAGAGAGAAAGGGAGAGAGATAGAGAGTTAGAAACATCGATAGCTGCCTCCTGCACACTCTTTACTGGGTATGTGCCCGCAACCAAGGTACATGCCCTTGACCAGAACCGAACCTGGGACTCTTTAGTCCACAGGCCGACGCTCTATCCACTGAGCCAAACCAGTTAGGGCTACTGTTTGTTTCTTAATAAATTACAGTGTTCCTTAGGTGTCATGACAAGAAAAGTTTAACACTGAGTGGAATGGTCCATGACTAAACTAATACATTAAAAACAAGCTATATTTTTTATTTTCACTAACACAGCAGGCCATGTATTTCTTAGAGGACAGTCAGAAATAGCAGAAACCCTTTATTTATCAGCACTAATCTAGGTACTAGAGAGAAAGGAATGAAAAAATTAATTTCTCACTCTCAAGGAACAAGTATGCTAATAACTACAGATTTTTTTTTTTTGAAACTACTATACTAGGGCACATTAAAATAGCACAGTGAAAATCCAATAAAAAATGGATGAACCATAGAAGCAATTTGCTAAATAATTAAACAGCAAACTTGCAAAAGGATGCTTAATATTACTAGTTATTATCACTGTTTTTCATGCATCATTCTTAGCAAGTAAAAAATAATTGGTAATGTCCACTAATGCTGAATGTAGAAAACAATTATTCTCATATACGGTTGTAAAGTATAAAGGTTCAGCCTTTTTAAAGGGCAATATGGCAGTCGTCTCTTTTAAAATTTTACACATCCACACCTCTCAACCCAACAACTCTTCTTTGAGGAATCTATTTTACAGAAATATTTGCATGAGTTCACAATGTATGTACAGGATGTTAACTGCACTGATTATTATAAGAAATGTAATGTTAATTACATTTGATTAATGTATTATTAATCAAACAATAATCAAAATGTAAATTAATCAAAATGTGCATTAATCAAACAATAATTATGGTATATCTGTACCATGGACCAAATACTGCCATTAAAAAGAATGTACTTAAGTGGAAAGATCTCTAAGAAACTTTTAAATAAAAAAACAAATGAACTGCCAAGTGGAAAAAGCGAACAAAAAATATATAAATATGTATGACGGATCTAGAAGATTAAGTATGCCATTACCAGTTAACTCTGGAGATTCTCTGAAATTTTTTTTTTAATTCAAGTATTTGTGAATCACTTGAGTGAATTTTAAAACCATCTAAGTCTTCCTGCACTAATCAAGGAAGAGAAAGGCACAAAGTTCAATTTCAGGATGCAAACAAGCTAGGATTGCCTTCTTTACCTACAGCGCCCAAAACTCTCTGGGTTGTTTTACCTTCATTTTCCAGGAGTTTCCTCTCAACACCACCTAGGCCCTGCTACATGCCCTTTCAGTCATAGCATCAATTTTTTCAGACAGGCTGGGAAGAGGGCAGATTGCACCATCAGCAAGTGTTGACTGCTCTTTCCACCTTCCCTATCCCCAAGGCTCTAATAACCTCATAATGGCTTAAATGACATCAGTCCCAAGTCTACACTACTCTAAGCATCTCTGACAATATTTAACTATTTACCTCATCTACTTCTTCAATTAAAGTGATCAGACGATAGAAATTTTAACAACTTAACACCTACTAAGTATTAGTTTATTATATACGTAAGTATTCATGATGGGAAAAAAGGCTTATCATAAAAACTTTTAGAATAATTACCCAATTACAAAAGAACTAATATTTACAGAGTACTTACTAGATGCAAGGCACATCAGGTAGCTTGTAGTCAGAAGTTTAGAATTTACTGACATAACAATGGTAAGCAATAGTAAGCCATAGTAAACAATGTTTTCATCCTTTAGGACAGTGGTTCTCAACCTTCTGGCCCTTTAAAGTCAGCTCCTCATGTTGTGACCCAACCATAAAATTATTTTTGTTGCTACTTCATAACTGTAATGTTGCTACTGTTATGAATCGTAATGTAAACATCTGATATACAGGATGGTCTTAGGCAACCCCTGTGAAAGGGTCGTTCGACCGCCAAAGGGGTCGCGACCCACAGGTTGAGAACCACTTCTTTAGGATGCCAAAAGGGTGCCCTCAGTGAAAAGGCAACCCGAGAGCAACTTTTATCATAAATACAGAGACTCCCTCCTTAAGCAGAAAGAAAAACACCCCTAAATTGGGTACATTTACTAGTATATTTATAAGCTAAAGAAAATAAAAAGATTTCTTCTGTTAATTAAAAAAAATTAATAAGCATTTATACTAACCAGATCTGAATCTAAGTGGAAAGCAGTTGATAAATGCCCAGCATTATACTGTTCTGCAGGACGGCAATCCACCACAAAGAACCGGACTCCTTCCTAAGAAAGAAACAATTTTTTGATGTACTGAAATTTGCCATTGGAGTTGTATTTTAGATAATACTAATAATTAACCAAAGAAGGGGGAATACGTTTATTAAAAAATTGATCTCACATAGATCAGAAGGACCCAATCAATACAGATACAAGAAAATTACCTCAAGATTCTAAAATATTGTATTAATTTAAAACAGTAAAACATTTTGTATATACTGTTCTTGACCAGAAAGTCTTAAAATATGTACCAGGAAAATGTCAGTTTGAATTATAAAACTAATTATAATATATTGGAACTTAATTTTTTAAATGTGAATCATGTTAAACAATTTTTTAAAAACCATAATTGTACCATATAGGTACAATTCCTGTTTCTGCAAATCAACAAACTTATCAACACTTGAATTCACATAAGAACTAAATTTATTTGGTGGGTGAGGGGAGGTTTTACAATTGCAGTTTGAACTGAGGAGGTTCATATGGGTCTTATTAAACTATATTACATATTTTCATTTGTTTTTTAATAATAGTTCTAGCCCTGACTGGTTTGGCTCAGTGGATAGAGCATCGGCCTACGGACTGAAGGGTCCCGGGGCAGTCAAGGGCATGTGCCTTGGTTGCAGGCACATCCCTAGTGGAGGGTGTGCAGGAGGCAGCTGACCAATGTTTCTCTCTCATCGATGTTTCTAACTCTCTATCCCTCTCCCTTCCTCTCTGTAAAAAATCAATAAAATATATTTTAAAAAATAATAGTTCTAATAAGAAAAATACGTGAATTACTTGTTTTAAAAAGATCTACTGTCAAAGGCATTTTCCTGTCTATTCCTCTCTCCTCTTTGGAAATACATCCCACATTCCAAATAAACACGTGCATGGGTAAATGTTGCAATACTAGTAATAGTTCCTCAAGTCTCCTTTGTTACATGCTTTATGGCATTTAACCTTGTAATTTAATCAGTTGTGTAACAACCCAGAATTTAACTTTTAAATGCTAAATTCACTCTGTTAAGTACTTTATACACCATTTAGTTGCTTTGCTAAAATGAAAAAGGTTTAACAGTTTACAAAAATTGGTGTAAAAAATAATTAGTTGTTGACAACTAAAATAACACCAATACTGGCAGTTTAAAAATGACCATCTGGACAGAAGATTCAGCACATTAATCATCAAAGAAAGCAAAATAGCTACATTTTTGTAGTAGATTAATTTTGTGGAAATCATCAAACAGGGAGGAAATACTGGTTCCTTGTATTTAAAGGGAACAATCTTGCCCTAGCCAGTTTGGCTCAGTGGATAGAGTATCGACCTGCACACCATAAGGGTCCCTGGTTCAATTCTGACCTTGACTGCAGGCTCCTCCCTGGCCCAGGCTTGATCAGGGCTCGTGCAGGAGGCAACCAATCAATGTGTTTCTCTTTTATCGATGTTTCTCTCTGTCTTTCCTTCTCTCTTACACTTTCCCAAAAAATCAATGGAAAAATATCCCGGGGTAAGGATTAACAACAATAACAAAATAATAATAAAAATAAAAAATAAAAGGGACAGTTCTCTGACAAAACTGTGGGCTTTCTTTACTTACCCCCTGCAGCTGATTTGCTTGAAGGATCTCTGAGACCGAGATTGCCAGACAAAGAGCCTGACTCAGATCTGCCTCATCATCCTTAATTCCCAACAAAGTACTACCAAATAGATGGTGATTATCCTGTTTGAAGAGACAATTTAAAAATACTATAAAGAAAAAACAAAATCAAAATTTATTTCTGAAATACTCTTAATATAACATGGTAAGAGGTAAAATCTCTATATATATAAAAGCCTAAGTGACCGGTCAACTGGTTGACTGGTAGCTATGACGTGCACTGACCACCAGAGGGCAGATGCTCAACACAGGAGCTGCCCCTTGGTGGTCAGTATGCTCCCACAGCGGGAGCACCGCTCAGCTGACCAACAGGCGCCAGACTTCGGGCTCATAGCTGGTGAGCCTACTGAGCGGTAGGGCAGGTGCAGCAGGACTGGGATGAGTGGGAGCAGTGCAGCGCCCAGCCCGGGCTCCTCCCCGGCTGCCTGCTGCAGCCTGATCCCTGTAGGCCATGCTGAGGGACCCCATCAGTGCACAAATGCATGCACTGGGCCTCTAGTAATTATATAACATCCTTGAGTTGTGTGATTTTTAAAACTTAATATATCATCTCAAATCTTGTAAGCTAAAAAATACAAAAAGATACAAAGTTCCTGTCAGAGTTCACACAAAATGAAATAACACACTCTTCAAAGTTATTTTCCATACTATTACCTATAACTAAATACTAAATTTTAAAATTGGTTACTCACAACTTTTCATATTTGATATAATAAAAACAAAAATATGGTTAAATGAATTGCATAAATTATGTAAGACACTGATTATACAGTAGTCTGCTCTAGTTAGCCAATGCTAGTGCAGATCATTTACTATGTCTGAATAAAAACTATTCCTCTTGCCAAGACCGGTTTGGCTCAGTGGATAGAGCGTCGGCCTGCGGACTGAAAGGTCCCGGGTTCGATTCCGGTCTGGGGCATGTACTTGGGTTGCGGGCACATCCCCGGTGGGAGATGTGCAGGAGGCAGCTGATCGATGTTTCTCTCTCATCGAAGTTTCTAGCTCTCTATCTCTCTCCCTTCCTCTCTGTAAAAAATCAATAAAATATATTAAAAAAAACCAAAAAAAACTATTCCTCTTAAGAGACTGAAAAGTATAAGACTTCTTTTCACCCAGCATCCTAAATCACTATCCCATAATCTGACTTACTCAACATTGTTGGGAACTGAGATTTACATAAGGCAATTATTAAAATAGCTGAAATCAGTCCCTAGAAACAAAACAAATCTCTTCTTTAATTAGTTTCAAGGAAAATGTTCTTAAAAGGTTTCTCTTAACTGCCTTCTAAAACATGCTATACTGAACATAACTAAACCTCATCTTGATGTTTCAGTGACATAACTACCAACTAGCAATCATTATGGTACAATGCGTTAAAAAAAAAAAAAGACAATTAATGCTCTCATTGATACCTGAGGTCACAGACAAACCTGTGTGCCATACTAGTTGTTAAAGTACTTCTCTGCCTCCTCCACTATTAGCTTTTGCTTCCTGGAGTTTTACTTTCTAGGAGCTCACACCACTTACACTTCTAATCTGGTGTCCTTTCTCTTGTAAGCACTTGTCTGGTCTGAGAAAGATTCTAGGTCTCTGTAGGGCTAAGTGATCCTTTTTTGCTTACAAGACAGCTCTGTATAAGTAAAGTGCAAAACTGAACTCCAGATAAAGAAGGCATAATTATACATGCCCCATCAGATTTTTCTAATACAATTTTTAAAAGAGAGCACTAATTTAAGAAATATAGTCAATATTCTAATGATCAGAAATAACTAATAATGAGAGTAGGGGTGAGATAATTGTAACATATCTGTATATTATCTTTTTTAATCTGTCTGTTTCTCCATGAGGGAGAGTATTTATAGTAGAAAATCACACAAAACTGCAACACATAAAAAGACAGAAAAGAAAACCAGCCTTGAGTATTTTAAATGAAATGGATAATGAGAACAATAAAACAATGTGCAAAATGTGAAACAATGAATAGTTTGTCATTTCCTATTTTATACCTTTCTAAATGAAGCTGGTGTTTTACTGCAATAATACTGAGCCAGAGAGAAAAGGTCTTCTATATCTTCTAGATTCAAACTGGATGGAGTGTTTTCCAAGAACTCTGAAATAGGAGTATAGAGATAACAACATTAAAAAAAAAATTTTGTGAAGAATATAACAAACATTATTTATGTATCAAAGCTAGAATGTGCTCAACATAATAAAAATTATATAAATGGAATCTTAACAGTGATGCCTTTAAAACTGTTTGGGGAGAAGTGGATTTCCCCAAAAGAGCTGAAACTGTTAATGCAATTTTATTAGTGAATGGTGGTGACAGGCAACCAAATCAAATTCATTAGCCTTAATTAGAATATTGTAATTTATTTACTTATTTAACAAACACCTAGTAAGTGCCAGGGTCTCTGGAAATAAAAGTGACTAAGAAATAGTTCCTGACTTAAGGAACTGTGTCTAGTGTGAGAATGTTAAAATAAATCATTAAAATGTTAACAAGATAAACACTGTAATATAGATAGCACAAAGTGCTAGGCAATGTAGAGAGAAAATAACAAATCTGTGTTGGGTTAGAGTGGGAAGAACGGAAAACGAGAACCAAGGTTTCACAATGAAGATACCATAAAAGCAGAGTATTGAAAGGTAAACGGAGAAAGAAGGAAGGGGGCTGGAAGGGAAGGGGGCAGGAGAGAAGGGAAAAGAGAGAGAGGGAGAGAAAGAGAGGAAGGCAAGGAGGGAGACAGGAAGGGAGAAAGGAGGTAGAAAAAGAGAAGGTGAAGGGGAGAGGAGGGGAGGGCAAGGCATTTTATTTGAACAAGGAAACCAAAGAAATAGTATATGGAAAGGAATGAAAAGACATGAATGAATGAATGAATGAATGAATGAGGATAGCAAAACTGGGGAAAATAGTCTAACATTTGTACCTGAAGACTAAGTAAGAGTTGAATTGAACCTTAGAGCTCTTCTAGACTAATCCCCTAAATTTATAGAGAAAACTGAGTTTAATAAAACTAAGTGATGCTAAGCAAAATAAACCAGAGAAATATAAGTATCACATGATCTCACTCATTTGTGGAATATAATGAACAACATAAACTGATGAACAAAAATAGAACCATTGACACAGAAGCATCAAACAGACTGTCCAACCTATGAGGGAAGGTAGGAGATGTGGGGGTGAGAGATCAACCGAAGGACTTGTATGCATGCATATGAGTATAACCAATGGACACAAACAGTAGGGGGGCGAGGGCATGTGCTGGGGCTGGGAGCAGCCAGGGAGCCGTCAATAGGGGAAAAAGGAGACTCATGTAATACTTTAAACAATAAAGAATTTAAATTAAAAATAAAACTAAATAAATAAAACTAAGTGACATGAAATTATCTACATTAAATTCTACTTACGGATAACTTCTTCTTTGCTGTCAGACTCTTGTGCTAAAATAACTTCTCTAAAAAAAGAATCAAATGAGTTAAATATTAACAGACCACCCTGAGAACAGAGAAGAGAAAAATCTAACCAACTTGATACTTACTTTGCATTAACAAGGATTATTAACATTAAAAAATAAATAAAAAATGGATCTGCTTGTTGTAGATATCCATCCCATAATGCCTCAGTGACTTCAATGGAACAGTAACATGCAAAAAGGCTTCCAAGCTGTAATCAGAAAATGAAATGATGAACATAAGCCATTAGAAATGACTTGTTCTTTTAAAAGTATTAAAACAAATGCATAAATAACTCTAAATCAAGTTATCAGCAGCTGAAATTTAATGTGTACTTTAATTTTAGTATTCAGAATCCAAAAGCAGAACATGTGGATTCAAAGCACAGAGGAGCCACGTACTAGCTGTCTGACTTAGGGCATAAAACAAACTTCAAAGCTTCCATTTCTACTTCTGTTAAAAAATAAATAGTAATACTACTAACAACCTTCTTACATTGTTGTGAAGAGATAATTAACCTAGACTTTCTAAAGTAACTACCACATATTTACCATAGCCTAACAACTAACAATTACCACTGAGCTCTCTAAGGATAACTTGCATAATTATTACAGTATCTAATTTATAAGGTAATTGTGAGAATCAAACACAGTAATTGAAAAGCACCTAAAAATATTTAATGAAAATATAAATATGAATTGCTCCCAATGCTTACTTATATATCACTTGAAATATATGAGACAACATTTATACCCCTCAATAGGTTTCAAAACCCTATGGTTTTCTCTTCCAAATAAAAAAATTGTTAATGTATACGTTTCTCTAGAGTCCAACTGTGCTTTAAATTGCACAAATTCAATGGTACTTTCCATTTTCATTAGAAACAGAAACAATTCCATGTAGAAATTTAAGTTTAAAACATTTCTTATGGCTAAAGGCAGCTAATGAGAATACATACATTTAGTGCCAGAACACATATATGTTGTTCCAGACACTAAGTTACTGTCACAGTATTAAATATTTTTATTTAAAATATCTCTTTATTTCAAATATTCTCACAATAAGCCTTCAAAGAGGACATTTTCCTCCCCATTTTATAGGTGAGGAAACAGACTTGTATTAAATAACATTCCCAAGTTCACAGAGCTAGTTAGTGGTGGTATTCAAACTAAAGACCTGAGAAGCCACAGACCATGTAACTGCATTACACTTGACCACAAAACTTTTAAAATACATACTACTACTGAGTTTTTTGTTGTTTTAAAAAAAATAGATCAGAAGATGCAAATACAAACAGAATAGCAATATGGTCATCATTAAACTCATTTAACTAAACTAAAGCTAACATTGCACTGTTTATAACTGTAGATTCTCAGGGTTTAAGAATTAGTTTTGTTTCATCTCAGGTTAAAAAAGAAAAGCTCTGCCCTAGCTGGTTTGGCTCAGTGGATAGAGCGTTGGCCTGCAGACCAAAGTGTCCAGGGTTCGATTCCAGTCAAGGGCATGTACCTCGGTTGCAGGCTCCTCCCGGCCCAGGCCCTGGTCAGGGCTCGTGCTGGAGGCAACCAATCGATGTGTTTCTCTCACATCAAGGTTTCTCTTTGTCTTTCCCTCTCTCTTCCACTCTCCCTAAAAAATCAATGGAAAAATATCCTTGGGTGAGGATTAACAAAAAAGAAAAAAGACTCCATTCTACAGACATACTCGTAGCAAGAATGAACTATTTGGGGTACTGAAAGAAGAGAAACCAGTTTTTAATGTTTAGTTAAAATCTACTACCAGCACTGAGTATTAATTTCAAGTTCTGGTAACAGAAATGGCATGTTCTAAGTATGGTGTGACCAGAGAAACCACCATTAGGTATTAATGCTAAAAAAATAAAAATAAAAATTCCTCATTTTAACACAAATAGTTAATGGCAAATATGAATCTCAGAGAAGCAATAGTTTTTTAGGCATTTTATTATTTTAACTCAGAGTGACAAGCCTATATAGCCAAGAGGGAACTAAAGAATAGGCTGCTGCAGTTTCAGATTTACTAGGCCAGAGTTTAAACCAGTTAGAATCTCTATTTAGCATTTTCTGATTGTTAACTCATCCCTTTACCCTCTGAGATAGATACTATTATTATTCCCATTTTACAGATGAAAAAATTGAAGCTCAGAGGCTGTCTTAAATCACAGTTAATAAGTGACTGCAATGGAATTTCCTAAAATTAGATAAGACATGATCAAGGAATGTTTAATTTTTGAATATATATTCTTCCAGCACCCAATCATTGTTTTAAAAATATCTCAAACATAACCTAGAAGAGCAGTTCTCAAAGTATGACCTGAGGTGCCCTGAAATCCCCAAGAGTATTTACAGGGTAGTCAATGACGTGAAATAATACTTAGACTTTATTTGCCTTTTTCATACTCATGCTCTCACAAATAAACAACAGAATGTTCCAAAGGCTACATGAAGTGTGGTATCATCAGAGACTGAATCCAGAAGCAGATATGAGAATCTACTAAAAATTAATGAGATTTGCAAAAATATAGAACTAGAGGCCAGGTGCATGAAATTCGTGCACTGGGTGGGGGGTTCCTCAGCCCGGCCTGCACCCTCTCTAATCCGGGACCCCTGAGGGGATGTCCAACTGCAGGTTTAGGCCCAATCCCTCTCACAGTTGGACATCCCTCTTGCAATCCGGGACCACTGGCTCCTAACTGCTCACCTGCCTGCCTGCATGCCTGATTGCCCCTAACCACTCTGCCTGCTGGCCTGATCACCCCTAACCACCTCTGCCTTGGCCCCCACCACCGTGGCTTTGTCCAGAAGATATCCGGTCTAATTAGCATATTATCCTTTTATTAGTATAGATGCCAATGCCACTATTCTCACTAATTTTCTTCTGAAAAATAGTTATTTTTTATTTTAAAAGTACGTTATTTATGTTAACATGTCATGGATTTATCATTACTCTAAATAAATACTTAAAACTTCTTAGTTTTAATTTCTAATGAACACAACCCATATAAACAATGGAACCTCAATAAATGTTGTGTATAAGTGGTCCCAAGATCAAAAGATTTGAGGACACTGACCTAGAATAACAAACTGCCCACTCAACATACAAATACAGAATGTCAGAGCACTGAGATGTACATTATATTCTTTTATATTAGTCATTTGATAACCTTATCTATTTTCATGACTGAATATCACTTCTAATATATATCATCAATTTTATTAAAGTTTCAAAGTGAACTAATATTTATCATATATTATATATATATATTTATATACTAGAGGCCCAGTGCATGAAATTCATGCATGGATGGGGATCTAGGCCTGGCCAGTGATCAGGGCCGGGCCGACCGGGGCCCGAAGAGAAGGCGATGGTTGTCGGGACGGGTGTGGAAGAACAGATGCCGGATGCTGACGCCACCACCATGCGGTTCCCTATCTCCCCCCCACCTCCTTCCCTCGCCACAGCGTTGCCACTGTGCTGGGCCAGTGGAGGGCTGCTCGGGGCCTGCCAGCTGGGGGTAGGGACAGGGTGCAGGAGGTTGGCTGCCGGACCCAAGGAGAGAGCTGGCCCTTGGCCCCCCTAATAAAGGGGCCGCGTCTGCCGCCACCCACTTCTGGTTCCCCATCCCAGCACGAGGCCTGGACCCGATTGGGTGATCGGGGCCTGCCGGCTTGGGGGAAGAGATTGTGGGAGGTTGGCCAGCCAGGGGAGGTTGGCTGTGGGAGCATACTGACCACGAGGGGGAGCTCTTGCATTGCATGTCTGCCCCCCTGGTGGTCAGCGCACGTCACAGCAACCAGTCATTCAGTTGTAACGGTCGCTAAGGCTTTTATATATATACTAGAGGCCCGGTGCACAAAAATGTGTGCAGTCGGGGGGGTTGGGGAGGTGCCTCAGCCCGGCCTGTGCCCTCTCGC
>NW_006284473.1:212549-222964 GCF_000327345.1 Myotis davidii
GTCTGGGTGAGGGGCTGAGGGCCGTTTTCAGGCTGGCAGGGGACTGAAGCTCCCAACCTCTCCTTTTTTTCTTTTTGATTTTTATTCTGGGATTTATTTACCTTCTCTGGCTGTCACTGGAGCTGGGAGCCAGCTTTAGCTCTGAGGCCAGCTCCAGCTTGAGGCCTTGGCTGCTGAAAGCAGGTCTCTAGGGTTTGTTTAGGTTCTATAATTGCAACATTGTTTCATCCGGAGCTCAGAGCTGAGCTGCGGCAGGCAGACAGGGAACGTTGACTTCCTCCATCACTGGAGTAAGCAAGCCTCATGTTCATGTTCGCTTCAGCTGCCTGGCTGCCGGCCGCCATCTTGGCTGGCAGTTAATTTGCATATCTTGCTGATTAGCCAATGGGAAGGGTAGCGAAGTTATGGCTAATTACCATGTTTCTCTATTATTAGCTAGGATAGATGTGTATATAAATATGTCACATATTTTGTAAAACAAAAGGCTGAAGTTCATATTAACCTAAACTAACATAAGTGAGAAGCAAAACAAGCTACTTATGAAGTGCCAATAATTTTACTCCTTTGGTTTAATGGTCGATAATTTAGTACTTTTCTGTTTCTTCCTTGGAGGAAAAAATAACTAATTATAGTTTCATAAAAATCTATTTTTCATTAAGTGTTCCTACTTTCACTTTATTACCCAGTTGAGTGCATAGGAGTCTGGAGTAATTTTCTTTGTATCAAGGAATGAACAAAGCTCAGGCTCATGGTATTGGATGAGTAATCGGAAAAGATGAAAGGGTCTCCCCTTCAGGGAACAATCCCTAGAAGACAAAAGAAGAAAAGATTCTTGCATTAATAGGTCAGAAATGATCACATCAGTAACCAATGCTCTTGTAATATCCGCCTCCTTCCTACCTTCAGAACACCTGAATACCAGTCTATCTAATAAACCAGGAAGAGCTCTCTTGCTAACACCTAATGGACCTGACTTCACAGAAAGTTGTAGAAGCAACATGTCTACAACCAACTCTAGGGAGATTCTTTAGGTGAACCTGGGCAGCGCTCTAATAAAAGGACTACAGGACCACTGAAAACAGCAGGACCACTTAGGGTATTTTGGTAAATTTTGAATTCCAAAAGGAGACCTGGAGAGTTCTGAAGAAGTCTAGCCCCCTTTTTTTCCTGCCAAATTAAGAGGAAACTCCTAAGAAGGCTTCAGGTTAATGTACACAATTAGGAATGTCCTTCAGGCAAAGGTACAAGTCTGAAATGGCCAGATGAACATTTCAGAATAGACACATTTAGAAGAAAGAGCCTTACAAGCTGCTGAAGTAGCCCGGTTACTAGGTGCTTGGAGTGAATTCTAGAAGGTAACAAACACGCACTTTACTTATAACCATCCTACTTCTTGCCTGTTCCCTTGTGTCCAAGGAGATACCATGTGCCAAACACTGCAACAGGCACTTTTAAAAAGTTATCTTGGTTTATCTATAAAACCAACCTTATAAAATAGACACTATTATTTCCCCCGTTGCACAACTGAGGAAACTAAGGCTTGGTTATAGTCAAGTAGCTCACCCAAGGTCATATATCTAAGAAGTGATGGAGCTAAGACTTATATACAGAAACTGGGCATTAAGCTATTATGACATACTACCCTTCCATAAATATAACTTGATATTTTAAAAAGTGGTATTTTGGTAGCAGTATAGTCTCTAAAAAAGCAAACTGTACACCCTGGCCTGTGTTGCTCAATGATCAGAGCGTCTAAATGTGCACTGAATGGTCTTGGGTTTGATTCCAGGTCCAGGACATCTACCTGATGTGGGGTTTGACCCCGGCCCCAGTCAGGGTACGTGTGGGAGGCAACCAAACAATGTGTCTCTCTCACACCAATGTTTCCCCCTCTCTCTTTCTGTTTCTTGCCCCCTTCCTCCCTCTCTTTCACTCTCTCTAAAAATCAATGGAAAAAATATCCACAGGTGAGGATTAACAACAAAATAATAAAGCAAACTGTAAAGATACCAAGGTAAAAGGATGCATGCAAAAAAGTTAATGAAATGAATGTCACAGTTTTAACATAAAAGCATTTTATGTTTATCTTTAAAAGCAACCCTGTAAAATAAACACTATTATTTCCCTGTTGTACAGTTTAGAAAACTAAGGCTTACTTGTAGCCAAGTAGCTCACCCAAGCAGCTACTTTTGTTGTTTTAACTTATTTTTAATTTTTATTTACAGTTTACATGTAATACTATTCTGTACATTGTTTCAAAATGCTATTCAAACACGGAAAAATAATTTCTACAAATCCAAGATCTGAGGTTTATACCAAGATTTGGTATGACCTTCTAGCTGCCATTTTTTGATATTGCAGTTTGACAGGGAAGTTTGTAGAAAAGGCCCTGGTTTGGTAATTCAGGTGCCAGAGACAGAATTGGATTTATATTGGTAAGATTACCTCCTCCTTAGTCTAAATACTAATAAGTGCAAGGCTTATAAACTGAGTAGGGGCATAGACTGTAGGAACAGGTGCCTAGTTTGAGGTCTCATCTTCAGTTAAAGTGGGACATCTCAGGGAGTCAGCCTACTCATTTAATATCTGTGTACTGCAAAGGTACTCTGTACTGCAAGGCGCTGTGCTTGATAGAATTCTACCCGTGTTTTATCTGAATCTGTAAAAAGATGCATCATAATGGAGTTCTTCTAGCACCGTTTGTGGAGCTATGTTCTATCCAAGGACATTAACACTGACTTTGGCTGAAGTACTGTGATACAGTTAGAACTCTTGAAAACAGTAACTGAAGACACCTGACTAGACAGCCTGTCACACAGTTCAGAAAACCCCTCCCTCTAGTACTAGCCGCCACCACCACCATTCCCTAGGCGGAACACCGTGTCTCTTGCTATGCTATCTCTGTTATGGTGAGAGGTACTAAAGTACACTGGGAGGTAGTTGAGAGATCTAGTATAACATAATGTTTCCCAAATATGAATTCCAGTCTTGGCTCTACCTTGACCTTAGCCCTGTGCCTTGGCATCTCTAAGTCTGTTTTCCTTACATGAAGCACTATGGCTTCAAGGTAGTACAGAGGTTCTCCACCCTGGTGTATATTAGAATCACCTGAATTTTAAAAATATATCCATGCCTAGGTTCTAACTAGTTTATTTATACTTGAAACTTCAAGTACCAGCATGTTTAAAAGTTCTTGGGCTGAAGAGACAGTATCCAAAGAAGATATATAAATCGCCACTAAGCACATGAAAAGATGTTCAACATCTTTACTTGTAAGGGAAATGCAAATCAAAACCATACTGAGATGCCACTTCATACTCATTAGTATGGCTATAATAAAAAAACAAATGTTGATGAGGATGTGGAGAAACTGGGATGCTCATTCACTGCTAATGGGAATGCAAAATAATGCAACTATTGTGGAAAAGTCTAGCAATTCCTCAAAAGGTTAAACATAGAGTTATCATATGACCCAGCAATTCCACTAATAGGTACAATATCCAAGAAAAATGAAATTACATGTCCACACAAAAACTTGTACACATATGTTCATAGCAGCCCTATTCATAATAGCCAAAAAGTGAAATCCAAATGTCCATCAACTGCTGAATGAATAAATGTGTTATATGCATACAATGAAAGAGTCCTCAGCAACAACAAAATAATATATGCTACAATATGGGTAAATCTTTAAAACATTACAATCACAAAAGACCACATATTATGATTCATTTATGTAAAATGTCCAGAATAGGCAAATCTATAGTGACAGAAAGTAGACTAACTTCAGTTGATTCTAATAAGCAATCAGTATGGAGAACCACTTTAGTAAAGCACGGGTGTTCATTTAAACTTAGGTTCAACTCCTGATTCAATCACACACCAGAAGTGTGATTCTGGAAAAATCACTTAATCTCTCTTTTTTTGCCTCAATTTCTGTAGTTGTAAATAGAGATACCTACTTACCTACCTTAGGTCATTGTTTAAATGAGAACATACACAAAGCACCCAAACCTAGTATAGCATGTTATCACACAGACAGTACTAAAAAATGGTAGTCAATTAACTAGGAAGCTCTAAAATAGCGGTTCTGTACCTTGGCTGCACACTGTAATTAACTGAGAAGCTCTTAACAAAAACTAACACCTGTGTGCTGGCCTCAGAGATGTTATTTAATTAGTCGGCTATGCAATCAGGCATGGGGATTTTTAAAAGTGCTCCCAATGATTCCAATTTGTATACAAGGTTCAGGAGGCAGCCAAACCACTGCTGTAGGTTATGATGAAAGTTCCTTTTGGCTCTAAAATCCTCACCACCTGATCCATAGCACTGGCTACTCCAAGAATTCTCTGGCCCTAACCGGTTTGGCTCAGTAGATAGAGCGTTGGCCTGCGGACTGAAAGGTCCCAGGTTCGATTCCGGTCAAGGGCATGTACCTAGGTTGCATGCACATGCCCATTAGGGGGTGTGCAGGAGGCAGTTGGTTGATATTTCTCTCTCATTGATGTTTCTAACTCTCTATCCCTCTCCCTTCCTCTCTGTAAAAAATCAATAAAATATATTTTAAAAAAAGAATTCTCTCTGGTTCATGAGTGCAGCCTCCATCACTCATCCCTACATATCTGTCTAGTTTCAGCTTAAGATATTACCTGCCCAGGGAAGCCAATCCTAATCCCCAGGGCAGGTTAGGCTACCCTCATTATACATTCCCATAGTGCTCTCTACTTCACCTTCCTCACAGACTAAAAAAGTATATATATATATATATATATATATACTCTAGAAGCATAAATTCTTAAAGAATCCTTAAAATTTTTTTATAATCACTAAGTCAAATAACAATTATGATTCAACCAACCTTCAAAATTATTTAATCCTTTTACTTTACCACTAAAATATATCTAACAACTTTAACTCAAGCAAACTAGACCTTTATTCATTTTTAAAATAAGTAGTTAAATCACAGTTTACCTGGGGATGTACTTATTCATGATAGCATAAAAGCAGTTGTACAAATCGCTGCGTGGCAGTTGAAGACGCACCAGTGGTTTGAGTAGATGTATCCAGCTAAGGGACATGCTATATTTAATGTTACGTGATTTACAATAAAAGGTAATTACAGATTCAATATCCAAAAGTAATTCTGCTGCCTTCTCTTCTGGCACTGAAAGCTGGCCTAGAAAATAAATGTCAAAATAAGGTTACCAAGGGCTTGTTAGAGGCTGTTATTGGACATAACACTTATTTACAAATATATAACAAATACTATATTATTGCATTTAGAGCAGCAGTTGCCAACAGGTGGTCCATGGACCACTGGTGGTCCATGAGGTCCGAAAGGTTGGTGATTGATTTAGAGCATAACAACACTATGTGAAAGCACATCTTTCCTTATACTTATTCAGTATTTACTAGCTGTTCAATATTTACTAACTTAATAATATTTGACTTATATATACAAGTAGATCAAACAAGAATGGACCATCTGAAGTAGAAGAGCAGGAAAGAATCATAACTCATATTCTTGGAAAGCAAAAACTGTTTTCTAAATAAGAGATTATCATCTACCCCATGATGGGCAGCTACCACTACAGCCTTGCCAAGGGCAGGGAAAATGATTCATTCTCTACCTCCAAATTCAATTTCCTTTGCCCACACCAGCAATGTTTCCTATGTGGTTAGTGAACAAAAGCTCAACTAATCAATAATTTAACTAAAATGTTTTTCTACAGATCATGACCTATGATTTATAGGTAAACTTTTGGAAAACAGCCTCCTTTAATTTAGGACTACATAAGTTACATAAATATTAATTACATCAAAAAAATTTTAAACTGCAATAAAATTATAAAAATACTTAAAGAATTAAAAACATGATGCAAAAGAACACTAAAAATTGGGCTCTCTTTCTTAAAATATTAGACTTTATTTCGTAAGATGTTCAAATGAAAAATTCTAAAGCTATTTACTAGCGCTTTAAAATTTGAAATATCCCAAGTAATAATAAGATAATAAAGAATGATTCCTCTACCCCAAAATTATTTCCAAAATTTTTTACTGTTTGAAAACAATTATTAAACTTACCAATAAACTCTAGACAATCTTTGTGAATAGTGTTCTGTTCTGGCAGGTCTAAAATACCATCCCATGATGCCAAACTATCTCCTTTTCCTGCAACATTTAGAGCAATCTGGAAGAAAAAAAAAAGCAACTAGCTTCATATGCCATCTTTCATCCTTGGAAAGACGCTGTAACAATAGAAAGGCCTGAATTTAGGAATAATAATGAATATTTCAAAGATTACAAAGTAATGTATCTACACTTCACCAAATGCTGAAACCTTAGTCATATTCCTCCTAAATTAAACTGTACTACTCCATGTCAACACAGTGAATAGAAAAAATTACGTAAAATATTTACATAATTACATATGTAAATTTATTTTAAACAAATATCATCAATGCCATATAGCATGAATGTTTATGTCAACCATGCATATTGAAATCCTACTGTGATGGTATTTGGTGGTGGGGACTTTGGGAGGTGATTAGATCATGAGGGTGGAGCCCTCATGAATGGAATTAGTGCTCTTATAAAAAAGACACCAGAGACTACTTTTTCCCTCCAGCTATGGGAGGACACATACATTAAAAAATTACTATTCTTTCAAGTTTAATAATATTACGGTTATTTTAAGTCTTTATCTTTTAGACTTTCATACTAAAGTATTTTAGTGTGCCATCAAGGATTTCTATTTTTGTGTGTGTGTGTTTTTGTAAATTTGTATTGATTTCAGACAGGAAGGGAGAGGGAGAGAGAGAGAAACATTAATGATGACAGAGAATCATTGATTGGCTGCCTTCTATATACCTCACACTGGGGAATGAGCCCACAACCCAGGCATGTGCCGTGACCGGGAATCAAACTGTGACCTCCTGTTTCATAGGTCGACACTCAACCACTGAGCCACGCCAGCTGGGCCAATGGTTTGTTTTAAAATAATCCAGTGTGGGGAGGAAAGGACTGGGATATTAATCAAACACGATTGGCCAAATACTGATAACAATTAAAGCTAAGAGGAGGCTCATTATACAAGTGTCTCAACTTTGTGTTTTAAATTTCTGTGATAAAACATTCAGAATACTATATACAGTTATAATTCCATTTCTTTTACATATATATGTGCAAACAGGAAAAAAGTAAAAAAAATATACACCAAGACATTATTGTGTTTTACAAACAGGTGGCAGACAACAGATAATTTTTATCTTATATATGTTTTAACAAAAATAAGTATTTCTATTGTAATCATAACATCTTAATAAAGAAGACATTGCCTTTCAAAACCTAAATTATTAAATATACCGAGCATTACAGAACAGAGATTTTAGTAAGTTGCCCTGACTAATTTTCTACATGTGACATGCCCATAGGATAATAGTCTTCAAACTAAGACAACTGAAAATAAAAATTCTCAAATATAATTTTTTAGTGGTTACATTTTATTAATTTAGTTTCCATTTACCTTCCAAACTTTGGTCCTCAGATCAGCAGGTAGTGGTCTCCCTTGAATTATATTTCTCAAAGTTTCAAGATCACAACCTCCTGCTTCCAGAGCTTCTTCAAGATCTTTTTCCCTAAAAAGCAAGTCATACTTATTAAGAGATATTTTAAATCTTATTTTTTTAAATTCCAGATTCATTTATAAACATGGCCTGTTAATGCTGCACCCAAGATAAAAATGTTCTCAGCAGCCGAAGTGCAATCAATACCAAGGCAAACACACAGCATTTTGTTTTCTTGGAAGTATATCTCAGGCTTCATACACTAAATTTACTCTTAATTTGCATTTAATTCTAACAAGCTTAGTTACCTGTTTTCTAAGATTAAAGAAATTTAAAAAGAGAAGAAAGGGCAAGCCGCTGACAGCACTGAGAAATCACAGTGATAGCAGTATTCACAGTAGGAGTAATGACTAACAATTTATATAGCACTAACTGTGTGCCAGGCACTGTTCTGAACATTTCACGTGTTTTTTGTTTTTATTTAATTTTCACAATAACCCTATGAAGTATGTTACATTATTGGTCCCAGTTTAAAGATACAAAAATTGTGGCAAAGATGAGTTATGTCGCTTGTGGTCACATATCTATTAAAATAGTTGAGCCAGGATTCAAATTTTAAAAGAATGTATGTTCTTAACACTATGCTAGATAATGGCAAGAAGGAGAAACAAATTCAGTGAGGAATTCAAAGCACTGCAGTATGAGAGGGGATAGTACATGACTATCTACACTAATAAGAGAGAAACACGCAAATTGGTGTCACTTCGCTATGCCCACCAGCCAATAAGGATCAGTACGCAAATTAACCCAACGAAGATGGCGGTTAATTTGCATATGCAGGCGTGGAGCGAAGACTGAAGGCTCTGGCTGGAGTGAAGACTGAAGACTGAAGAGGCTTGGCTTCTCCGCTGCGGCTGAACCAAAGGCTTGGGTCCCGGGTGCCCGAGGAAAACCGGTGCCGGCAGCCACAGGAAGGAAGGCCTATTGTGTGAATATTTGTGCAACGGGCTTCTAGTATAGATATATGACTAGAGCAAATTACCTGAAAGATGGGGGAAATGTGTAGCTAGCAATGGACATTACTTTGAATAAAGCACTTTTGATGTTTCTCTTGAAATTATTTCTTTGATTACATTATCCGCATTATTAACTGGTACACCTAGTAATGGAGATGAAATTATTTTACAGAATAAATGAAGAACTAGAATTTTTCCATTTTTCAATGCAAAATCATTGGTTTCTTTTTGAAGAAATTTTGCTAAATCCCTTACTATTTCAGACAACAAAGTTAGTATTTTGGGGCAACAATGCCTAATCCTCAACATACTTTTTATATCATAACTAGGGGCTTGGTGCACAAATTCGTGCACCAGTGGGGTCCCTCGGCCTGGCCTGCGGGATTGGGCTGAAACCGGCTCTCCAACATCCCCCAAGGGGTCCCAGATTGTGAGAGGGCACAGGCCAGGCCGAGGGACCTCACTGGTGCACAATCAGGGCCAAAGAGGGACGCAGGAGGTTGGCCAGCCGGGGAGGGACTGTGGAAGGGCTCCAGGGCATGTATGGCCTGTCTCACTCAGTCTCTATCGGCTGCAAGCAGCAAGCTAACCTACCGGTTAGTGCATCTGCCCCCTGGTGGTCAGTGCACATCATAGTGACTGGTCACTGGTTGTCTGTCTGCCCCCTGGTGGTCAGTGCATGTCACAGTGAGCAGTTGAGTGGCCTTAGCATATCATTAGCATATTATGCTTTGATTGATTGAACAGACAACTGGACAACCAGACACTTAGCATATTAGGCTTTTATTATATAGGATGCTTGGGGGTAAGGGTGCTGGGAACTGATATGCATATATGCATAACCCATGGACATAGGCAATGGAGTAGTAAAGGGCTGGCAGGGATGGGTACCAGATGGAGGGGGTCAGTGGGGAAACAAACTCACAAACAAACAAACGAACAAACAATGGGGACATCTGTAATACTTTCAACAATAAAGATAAATTTAAAAGAAGATGCTTGGTTTAAAACTTTGACCATTCACCTGTAAGTATTTTTAAAGTGCCTATGAGGCAATCTCCTCTATTGGTTTTATGAGCCAATAGAGAACATAAGAAAAAGTGAAATTCTGTAATGACACTGTAACATTCAAAATTTAACCAAATGTATCTTTAGTTCCAATCTGACTGTTGAGTCCCAGACCTGCCATCCAGTTTCTAACTGAATGTCTTGCCTGCATCGTAAATTCATTGCATCCTTCTTTTATTTTAGGAAACAACATTTTTATTTTAGGAAGCAAAATCTTAGGTCACAAATCATTCAAGTTTAAACTTTAAGTTAAAAGTTTTAGCTTTAAGTTGATTTGAGGAGACATTTTGGTATGTTTATCATATGCTAAACAAATTTAAGAATTCATTTGAAAGGATATTTTGCCCAGAGTATATTAAGGAAGTGTTAAAAGGCTTAAGAAAGTAAAAACTGAAGATTTAAGCTAAGACTTTTAATAAATTACAAGTTTGTCAATTTATTTTACCTCTTGTGATATTGAGAATGTTGGATATAAAATAATATTTTCTTTCTAATTTAAGTATAGAAACTTTTAACACTGGTATATTTATCCAAAAGAAAGATCATCATCATCAATAATATATCCTTTAGAGGAGAATTTAATATTTTGATATTTTATCAATAATCATAATGCAACGTATATTTAAGTAAATAACAGTATGTGTTACCTTCTATGTTGATAAAAAAAGAACTAAAACATTTATTTACTCCTCCACCCCCAATACCAAGCCCTAAGGTTCATTCTATCACTTCAATCAAGGCAGGCTAATTAAAGTTAAAAAAATGA
>NW_006284473.1:223042-241178 GCF_000327345.1 Myotis davidii
GAACGTTGCAGTCCTCCGTCACTGAAGCAAGCAAGCCTCATGTTCAGTTTAAGCTGCCTGGTTGCCGGCCGCCATCTTGGCTGACAGTTAATTTGCATATCGCCCCTGATTAGCCAATGGGAAGGGTAGCGGTTATATGCCAATTACCATGTTTCTCTTTTATTAGTGTAGACTAGAGGCCCGGTGCATGAAATTCGTGCAGGGTAGTGTGTGCCCCTTAGTCCGGCCTGCACCCTCTCCAATCTGGGACCCCTCGGGGGATGTCCGACTGCTGGTTTAGGCCTGCACTTTTAACAGATAGCAGCTCCATTGTTGTTTCTTCCTCTTCATAATTAAACCCATTAGAATTTGTAGGTATTCAAAGTGTGTATACATTTTGGGGGGACACCTTATATATCTCTAGTCAGTAGTGAAAGGAACCAACAGCGGGTTTGGAACCCCCAGACAGGGAACCTTGTTCACCCCCCGTGTGTCTCCCCACTCCGATTTCCACCTTTGCGGGCAGCGGGAGAATCAATGTTTTCTCTCATTAACTCGGAAAAGCACATCCTGTCACCTGCTGCCTGGCAGGAGTGCGTTAGGCCTTGAGCGAGCAAGGCTCAGTCAGCTCATGAGTGCCGGCACCCCAAGTACACATTCCTTGTCTGTGGTCACCCGACTCTCCCACCGTTTCACTGAGAGGACGGAACGCCTCACCTCCTCTGGATTCCTGATCTTGAACACTGACCCAAGGCACCTCAGCAAGGGCTGCCCCACGCCCACCAGGTGTGTCTGTCCGCACCTGCTCCCGCCTCAGCACCTGCATTAGTCCCATGGAGGTGTTCTCCATTGCCACACTGTCCTCCGTGGGAACAGGGCATCACCACTCTGTCCTCTCACTGTCATCTCACAGCCACCTGCCCCGACCACCCCGACACACTCCAAAGGACGTGAGCGTACTGGAAGGGATGTGCACACATTGTGTGGGGGCCGTAGGCACACCGGGGTTGATGGAAGTGCAGCAAAGGAGTTGGGGAACATGGTCTGGGACTGTTGTGCATGCACGTGGATGACAGCATGCTGGGGGATGTTCGCACGCGAGGTGAGGGGGAGAGGATGCACGCATCAAAGGCTTGTGCCTGCGCAGATTCGCAAATCTGTGCAGCGCGGCCAGGAAGATGTTAATCTGGTCCACCACTGTGGCTGTCCCCGTGATCGCGCACCTTCTGGCCAGGAGGCGGGACTGGCACAGCTGCTCCTCGGCACTGATGGTCTGCAGGCGCTGCCTCAGCTTGGCTCGCAGGCTCCGCCTGGTGCCACTCACAGCCGCCACTGCCATGTGGGGAGTACAGGCCACCCTACGCCAGGCCCTGCCTCCCCCGCCCCCGTCCCTGCAAGTTCCTGCCTACCTGCACCTGCTATGCATGTAGCCTGATGATCAGTTGTTATTGTGATGGTGTCCTGACCAATTTGCATATTACCCTATTATTAGTATAGATAATGTACAAGCAAGCACATTTTTATTGATACAACCACCATTGGATTCTTGGATGCTGCCCCCAGGGAACCACATATATAGTCTCCAACAGTACAATCATGAGCAAGAAACCAAAAAATGCTCCACCTTACGTACTAAAAGGCACTTCTCACAAACTAAATAATTAAAAGTAACATTATCTTCTGAGCAAGGTGTTCAAAGGTTCAGTTATCATAACTTCAACATTACAAATGTACTTGTAAAAGCAATTAAAGAGCTGAAAATAAGTTAAAGAATTCATATAAAGCTCAAGTTCCTATCATAGTTTCTTCTACTTTTGTGTTGGGGAGCACATGAGACTTGGTTGGAAAGTTTGTAAGGAGGACATTATGAGAAAAGGGAAGTATGCAGAAGGCCGCCTGCCCTGTTTATCAGAATTCCGACTTAGGGGAGTGCTGAAGGAGGTGTCCCTAGTTATTCCTTGACCTTTCCAAACAAGTCTGTGTACGTGCAGACCCCCGAGTGTTTACTGGAATCCTTATTCCTTAATCTTTTGGGTGTCCTTCCTTAAAAGACACTATAAGCATACATGTCCTCCCAAGATTACTTACCCTGATGATTGTATCTAAAAGATAAACTTTATCTCAAACTGCTGCTACAATCGAGGCTGCCTGGTCCCTTTGGCCAGGCCTTCCCTTAGCCCTCTCTTTCACAGCAAACGTTGTCAGGGAGAAATCCATTCATCTGTCACGCAGGGTCTGCTGGCCAGCCCCGGCACTTTTGAACAAGCAACACCTAATATTCAAAAGAAAAACACACATCTGGTGGGGTATGATTGGGTGGGCAGTGGTTTTTAATCTTCTTTGATTTGGGAAGCTTCTTACTGTCTAGCTAAAGATTGGTGGAAGTGTATGGGACGTTCATACAGCTATTAAATGAAATAGAAAAGTACAGTCCTTGTCCATTTACTCTAGTAAGTATAAAAAGTAAGCAATTGTTTCCTTTGCTCAGAAGATTCAGGACAGAGCACAAACAAAGTTTTGCAGATTGTAAAAAAGCAAAAATGTACCTCTTCCTGGCTCTGTGACACTGAAATTATCTATCTATATATACAAAAGCCTAAGTGACCGGACGACTGGCCAATAGCTATGATATGCACTGACAACAAGGGGGCAGATGCTCAATGCAGGAGTTGCCCCTGGTGGTCAGTGCGCTCCTACAGCGGGAGCACCGCTCAGCTGACGAGCACCAGATGCTGGGCTCATGGCTGGCAAGCGCAGCTGCAGTGGTGCCAGCCTCTCCTGCGGACAGTCCCCTTGCGCACCCCTCCCCCATCCGGACTGGCACCAGGATTGGGACCAGCATCTGGACTGACTGGGCGTGAGCCTGCAGCTGCTTCTCAGGTGCTGCGTGATGATGAGCGATGAGCAGTGAGCGATGGGCAATGGCTGTGCGGTCATGGGCAGGCCGGTATCGCCCTAGGATGGGCTCAGAGAGACAGCAGCAGAGCAGCAGTGAGCCTACTGAGAGGCAGTGACAGCAGGCACAGTGGGGCCGGGATGAGCGGGAGCGGTGTGGCGCCTGGCCTAGGCTCAGGCTCCTCCCCAGCCGCCTGCCACTTTGTGCGCTACTCTGTGCTGTGTGGGACTGATGCGGACAGTGGGCTGGAGCCCGACGAGCTGGTCGACAAGGCTGGGCTGCAGCAGCGTGGAGGTCCACTAATCCCCATAGGCCAGGTCGAGGGACCCTACCAGTGCACAAACCTGTGCACCGGGCTTCTAGTGTTAATATAATACTACAGGTTACTGTCAGTGATCTATAAATGACATATTTTCAAAACCTAAAGAAAACATAACAGGATTTCTCCTCATCTGATGTGGCAAAAGCACTGTAACCCAAGTTGATTTAGAATTACAGCAAGGCAAACACTGAATAAACTTATATGAAGCGAGTTTAAGGTTTGCTAGTATATTCAAGCTAGCATATGAATTAGGCTTTCCTTCCTCAACCAAATGTTGAGTAACTTCTAGCATATGGAAGGGAGGAAGTGGTGCAGGATAGGGAATTTTCAAACATTACCAAAATAAATACACATTCTAAATGCTTTAGGATTAATGAGTTCAATTTGAAATTTTGTAATTATTTTATTAATAAACCACACATTAAGATTATGACTTTAAAAGCCACTAGATTATATTTTTGTGTTCCTGAAACTTAAAGTTACAGAAAACTGGCCACTAGGAAAAAATAACTATGTGTAGCACTTTTTTCTAAATTGTTTTTCCTAAAGATGTTATAAAAACTCATTTTCCCTATATAATTTCAAAATTTATGAAAACTTCAGTTGTACACACACCAAACCGCAAATGAAAATAAGACTTGGCTCATCTAAAGTTTTTTTCCATGTCTTGCTGTACTTAAACCCCAATTCCAACATCATCATCCTTCTCCAATCCTCCCCACCTGGCTCCCAACCCCTAGTAACCACTGTTTTTTTCTGTCTCAACACATTTATCTATTCTGCACATTTTATTTTTATTTTTTATTGATTTCAGAGAGGCTTGGAGAGGGAAAGGGAGATAGAAACATAAACGAAGAAAGAGAATCATTGATCAGCTGCCTCCTGCACGCTCCCTACTGGGGACCAAGCCTGCAACCTGGGCATGTACCCTAGACTGTAATCAAACTTGGAACCCTTGAGTCCGCAGGTCAATGCTCTACCCACTGAGCAAAACTGCCTAGGGTGACTCTGCACATTTTATATAGGTAACTACATGGTCTTAGTATCTGGCTTCTTTTACTTATTAGCATGTCTTTAAAGCCTATCTATGTTGTAACATGTATCAGTACTTACTTTTTATTGCCAAATAATACTTCACTGCATGTATATACTATATCTGAATTACCCACTCAACAGTTAATAAACATTTGAGTTGTTTCAACTTTGGCTATTATGAGTCTCTTCATTTTGAATATACGTATCAATAGTTCAACTGGTTAAGTATGTTTACATATATTTTATTCATTCATTCATTCATTCTTCCTAAGAAAGGCTATTCATTCATTCATTCATTCTTCCTAAGAAAGTCTAGAAAAATTTAAAAATCAAGTCAATAAAACTTCACACCCATTAGGATGCCTATTATTGAAACACACACACACACACACAGACAATGAGTTGGTAAGGATGTGAAGAGACTGGAACCTTGTGCACTGCTGGTGGGAATGTAAAATGGTGTAGTCATTAAGGAAAATAATATGGCTATTCTTCAAAAAATTAAAAAAATAGAACCAACATGTGATCCAGCAATTCAACTTCTGGGTATATACCTAAAAGAAGTAAAAGCAGAAACTCGAATAGATATTTGTACACCCATGTTCACAGAAACATTATTCAGAATAACCAAAGGTGGAAGCCATCTAAATATTCTTCAATGGATAAACAAAATGTAGCATATACATATACAATGAAATATTATTCGGCCTTAGAAAGAAAGAAAATTCTGACACATACTACAACATGGATGAATCTTGAGAAAATTATCCTATATAATAAAAGCCTAAGTGGTGTCACGCCCTCGCGTGACACCCTTGCATGATGCTGCCACAAGATGGCTGTGTGCAAAGTGGAGGCAGGGCCCAGTGGCCACTCCGTGTGGTGAGGTCTGGGGGTCCCATGGCTCTGCGCAGCACGGAGGAGGCCAATCGCAGCGTCTCCACTGCCTCGCGTGGAAGAGGCAGGTCGCGGCAGGAGAGGGCAGTTGTGGCAATCAGGCCAGCAGGGGAGGGCAGTTGGGAGCGATCGGGCCAGCAGGGGATGGCAGTCGTGGGTGATTGGGCTGGCAGTGGAGGGCAGTTAGGAGCATTTAAACAGGCAGGGGAGAGCAGTTAGGGGGATCAGGCTGGCAGGCAGAGGCAATGAGGGGCGATCAGGCAGGCAGAGGAGCAGTTAGGGGCATCAGGAAGGCAGGCGGAGTGTTTAGGGGCAATCAGGCAGGCAGGCGAGTGGTTAGGAGCCAGGGGGAAATCTATGTGAGAGAGACACATTGATTGGCTGCCTTCTGCACCACCCCTATCGGGGATTGAGCCTGCCACTGAGGTATGTGCCCCTGACCGGCAATCGAACCCACGACATCTTTGGTCCGAGGACCAACACTCCAACCAAACCAGCCAGGTCAAACCTTTTTCTTATTGTAACATAATCATTTTAGAGAAATTGGACAATGTATAAAAAAAAAAAGTAAAAAAACAACTATAATTCCACTACCATGAAAGAACTACTATTCACATTCATTGAATTACTTTTCTTCATATACATGTATTTAAATGTGTGTAGAGACATACATGAAGCAAAACTTGATTATCCTAATTATATAAATTTACATCCTGTAGGATTCACTTAACTATATTTTCCCAAAAAAGTTATGGACATTTCTCCAAGTCATTCAGTACTCTTTATAATTTGGATTTTTAATGGCTGAGTAATTGATTTGGCTATTCTTCTAGAATTTGGTATTCAGGTGCTTTCTAAAATTTCCTTGCATTAACCTTTCCCACTTATCCTTAGCACAAATTCCCTCAAGAATTATTCAATATTCAATAAATATATTTTAATATTAAAAGACATAAAAATTTAGAATTATGGTGATATCCGTTAGAACAAAAACCAAAATTGTGAAAGGTGGCTACTTCTGAAAAATGAGATAGAAAAGAGACTTTCACTCCTCACATAGCATAAGTCAGTACAAAATGAGTATAATAAGTGCTGTATTTGTATATACTGCTTGAATATTTAAATAATATTTATGAATTCCTCTTTAACATTTATACCCTTTCACCAAGCAATAATCGAGAATGGTAAAATGATTTCAGTTACAATCATGTTAAAAAGCAGTGATTATTATAACTATGGTGGCTAATGTAAAAAAGATACAATAACAAGTGTTGGTATTCATGTGGAGAAACTGGAATCCTCATACCCTGCTGGCAGGAATGTCAAGTGGTGCAGCCATTTTGGAAATCAGTTTGACAAAACCTCAAAATCTTAAACATAAACTAACACTCTACTCCTAGGTAGATACCCAAGAACACTCTAAACATACATCCACACAAACACTTGTATATGATCCACAAAATATTACACTCCACACCCTTTATGATGGCAAGCATTAAAAAAATGGCAAGGATGTAGAGAAATTGTGCATTGCTGGTGGGAATTTAAAATGGTGCAGCCTCGCCCTAACGGGTTTGGCTCAGTGGATAGAGCGTCGGCCTGTGGACTCAAGGGTTCCAGGTTCGATTCCGGTCAAGGGCATGTACCTTGGCTGCGGCACATCCCGAGTAGGGGGTGTGCAGGAGGCAGCTGATCGATGTTTCTCGCTCATCAATGTTTCTAACTCTCTATCCCTCTCCCTTCCTCTCTGTAAAAAATCATTAAAATATATTAAAAAAAATTGAGTTACCATTTAATCTAGCAATTCCACTTCTGGATATATATCCAAAAGAACTAAAAGCAAGGGCTCAAACAGATATTTGTAAATCCATGTTCATAGCAGCATTATTCACACTAGCCAAAAACAACCCAAATATTCATAGATGGAATAATGAGTAAACAAATTGTGGTATATACATACAATGGAATATTAATCAGCCTTAAAGAGGAAATTCCTGCATATACTATGCAACATGGATAAACTCTGAAGACAAATGCTAAGCGAAATAAACCAGCCACAAAAGGGCAAATATTGTATAAGTTGACTTATGTTAGGTGCCAAAAACAGGCAAACTCTTAGAGACAGAAAGTAGAATAAAGGTTACCAGGGACTGGAGGTCGGGAGACTGGGAGTTACTGTGTATTGTTTGAGATGATGAAAAATTCTGGAAATGGTAGTGGTGATGGTTGTACAATATTGTGAATGTATTTATTCTCAGAGGACTATAAACACTAAAATGGTAAATTTTATATTATGTATGTTTAACACATTAAAAAAGGCAATGACAAAAAACCCATACATGAATTTTTGCAACATAATTCATAGCACCAAAACAGAAATAATCCAAATGTCCATCGTCCCTGATGAATGGATAAATAACACGTAATATATTCATACAATGGAATGTCACTCAAGAATAAAAAGTAATAAAGTACTGACTCATGCAATACCGGATGAACCTTAAAAACAGTATACAAGTGACAGAAACCAGCAAAGGCCACATATTGTATGATTCCATTCACATGAAATGTTCAAAATAAGCAAATGGATAGAGACAGTAGACCAGAGGGATCTGGGGTGACAGGGGAATGAGAATGACTGTTAATGGGCATGGGGTTTCTTTTTGGAATAATGACAATATTTTATACTTAGATAATGATGATGACTGCCCAATTCTGTGAAAATACTAAAACCACTAAACTATACATTTTAAATAGGTGAATTTTATGATACATGAATTATATCTTCACTAAATATGTTACCAAAAAAAGCAACTCTTCAGAAAAAAGTTTAAGAGCTCATTAATTCAAGACTTTTAGAGGAAGCTACTATGTCAAACCCTCACATAGCATTTCAATGAAGGGAGTACTGTTCATCACTATGAAGGGTTCAAACCACACCTTAGATTGTTAAGGGGTTAAGAGTTTGTCTTGTCTCTTTAATTCCTTAAATCAGGGGTCCTCAAACTTTTTAAACAGGAGGCCAGTTCACTGTCCCTCAGACCGTTGGAGGGCCAGACTATAGTTAAAAAAAAAAAACTATGAACAAATTCCTATGCACACTGCACATATCTTATTTTGAAGTAAAAAAACAAAACGGGAACAAATACAATTATTTGTATTTGCATGTGGCCCGCAGGCCATAGTTTGAGGGCCCCTGCCTTAAATTGATTAGCAGTACATGGTAACTATCATTGTGGGAAAGAAACAGACTCTAAACCAGGGGTGGGCAAACTTTTTGACTCGAGGGCCACAATGGGTTCTTAAACTGGACCGGAGGGCCGGAACAAAAGCAGGGATGGAGTGTTTGTGTGAACTAATATAAATTCAAAGTAAACATCATTACATAAAAGGGTACGGTCTTTTTTTTCAATAGTTTTATTCATTTCAAATGGGCCGGATCCAGTAGTTTGCCCACGGCTGCTCTAAATAGTTGCCATAGCAGCTCAATAGCAAAAGCATCAAGAAATTAAGGATATAAAAGGCTTAGAGGCAGTGTCATAGAGAAAACAGTATAAAACTCAAAATCAGAAAACATGATATCAAACTCCACACACTTAACAGTTAGTTGTGTGCCCTAGAATACAAACTCAGTTTCTTCACTGAGATGGGGTGGAAAGAATACGAATTTTATCCTGTTCTACCAAAGTATCTCTCCAAGTCCTCTTTTCCATTCTATCTTAATGCCTACAGCTTGCCTGAATCTATCCTTTTCAACATTCTCTTTCAGGACAGTCTCCATGCAAGACTCCATAGGCATTGAAGCCTTCACTGTTTTTCAAAGGAGAACAGGGTCATACACTGAGTTACTGTTCACAGGAACCATTTTTGGGTACACGTGACACATCCTGAGAGAGATATAAAACAACAATAAATTGTGGGGAAAAACTAAAATTAGAAGACAAGAGAAAACTTGAGTCTAGGGGTATTATGACACTTCATTTAGTCAAGAATAAATCTTTAAAGACAAAGTAAGTACTCAATATATGGTTTTTTTAAAAATGAATAAAAGAGCCCTAGAATTGAACAATTAGCAATAATTCCCAGCAACTTATTAGATGGTCTGTATGACTTCCCACAAACTATTCAACTTCAGAATAGCACTTACACCTGAGAATGTTGAGATAAATTTCTAAAACACTTCAGAGAGGATTTTTTCTGGATTTAGAATTTTTTTTTTTAATTAATGAAGCCTCTTGGCATATCAAATAAATGAAATCAACTTCACCAGTTTTCAAAATTTTAAAAATCCAATCCTTTTTCTGTAATTGTAAAAAATATATATATTGAAAGATTATAAGAGTTAAAAAAACAAAAACAAAAAGAACACTTAGGACCAAGAATATATAAACTTAAATGCAGAATACAGAGAAACTATAGAAAAAATCCTATAACCAAATTTTAAAAAATTGATTTTGTTTCTTAAAGTGTCAGGGTCTAAGATATATTATTGTCTGATTCAAATAAAAGCACAAAAGCTGAATTACTGGGGAAATCAATAAAAGCTCCAAGGGTGTTATGTAAACATCTTAAACATGTTATTCCCTTGCACAGGATATTGTTCAAATCTCTGAGTCTGCTAGCAGTATTAAACAGCACCCAGAGATAAAATGGACTCTGAAATCTTCACTGAAAGTATTTCTAGCATTCAAAAATATAAAGAGCAGTATACCCGTGATTGTTATTCTCCTTTCCTCAAATACTAGTATTTCCACATGTGCTTATTCAAAAGCTCCTGTACATGACCTTCTCCCTTTCAAAAAGTCATCTTCCTCTTTCTCTTTACAGTTCAATTCCCTAAAACAGTGGTTTCCACTCATTCTCTCATTATCTGAAACTCTCCACTGCTCTACTAAAAATGCTCCAAGAAATCATTAGCCATTTTTCTCAGTCCTCATCCTCCTTATATACTCTGCAAAATTAGCCTTTTCTTAAAACAATCCTTCAGTTTCCAGTAATTCTCCTATACCTCTCTGCTGGGGTCCAGCCCCAGTAGGTCCAGGGGTCCCCAAAGGTGTGGACGGAGTCAGCGAAGAAGGAATGACACGGGGACAGCGTTCAGTTGATCAGCAGCCTAGCCAGGATCTCCAGCCAGGATCTCCAACCAAGTTCTGTCTAGGATCTACAGCCAAGTTCTGTCCAGGATCTCTAGGCAAGTTCTGTTTTATTGTCTTGTTACATCTGTATTTATACCAGTTGATTTTAATCCTGTCAATTTCTATTGTAGAGGGGTTAGGGCGTTTCTTATCTCCATTCCAGCTTAAGCGTGATTGTTCGTAGTTAAAGACTGGCACTTGGTTAAGGGGTTTTATCCCCTCCCTAACTTCAGGGAAAAATCCCTACCTGGGGAAACAACCTTTTTCGGAGAGGTGACCTTGGTTAAAACACATAGCGCCAAGAAGGTGAGCAAACATAATAAGAACAGTATGCTATATACGCCAAGTCCCTTGAAACATATGCTGTGCAGATGTTTCTTCCCTGCAGTGACTGTGTCAAGCAGCAAGGATGGACCGGCTTCCGGCACCTCTCTTTAACCCATGCTCTGAATTCTTTCCTTCCCTAACAAAAGTATCCTTTCATTCAAACAGTCAATAAATATGTACCAAGCACCTACTACATGCTAGCCAATGTGTGAGGCACTATATTATGCTAACAGTGAACAAAAAGTCCATGCTCTCACATACTTGACATTCTCGCTGACTATTCCAAGGTTTTGGCCCAAGTTCTATTATCTAAAACCCATTGAACAGAGGTAGGGGCAGCTCTTTCCGAGGTATAGTCCATTCATATTTGTTGAGAATGTATAAGCCACAATAAGCAAAGATTAACCGTGACAGGCCAGATTGCATGCATACACACACACACACACACACACACACACACACACACACAGACTCAGGCACAAACTTCTGATCAATTATTTAAAACTTGAAAATGATCAGCTTATTAGCTGTAAGCACCACCAAACTGTAAAAGTACGTAACAGTGACAAGTTGCACATGTTGCATTGTGGTTTAATGACTTACTTTGTGCCATCATATGTCTAGTTATTTCTTAATTTCCAGGTCAGGAGACATCAGAACCAAAGCTTTGTCTGGACTTACATTGCTACTATTGTTAACACATTGGTTACAAATTACTACCACGTGAAAACTCTCTAATTCATTCCTAAATATTTTATGTGACATTTGGTAGAAATGGAAATAGGACAATTTTGTTACAGATTAATTAAGTAGATATAAAGTTCAATGACCATAGCATGTATGTACTGTGCAACTTATTTTGAAATAACAATCTCAAACCTTCCTAATAACAACAGTATGATAGCACATTCAGAAATGACCATGACCATGTGGGAACACAATTTGATCATTGAGGAATCTTGAAATTATTTGCATTTTGGTCAGAATCAGACATATTTGTCGCAGCATTTTAACAAGTTGCATATTTGCATGCCAAAGGGAAAAAAAATACCCCACTCATCAGATTTTAAAAAATTAGTGGAATTCTGAATCAGAATTTGAGCCACAAAAAGCAGCTTTGGAAAAGTCCCTTTTCAATTAATGTAATCCTTTCCAGAATTTGAGTTTAACCAGCATCTTGTGCTAAGTAAACAAGGTGCTAAACCTAGTCTTCTTGGCTTGACAAGTCAAACAAACATGATAACTACAGTATTTCAGCATTGCAACAGACAAAGGAAATAGAGATCACAGAATGTTCTCTATGTAAACTACTAAACTTAACTACAAATGGAGCAGATGCTGTAAATCTTCATAGACTTATTTTTGATCCATAGTCCATGTAGATCAAATTGCACCAATGGTACTTTTTCCCCTGCTAAGAAAAAAACTCATCTTCCTAAGCAAAAAGTAACTTTTCTACATGTGTAATGTTGCAATACATTTGCTGTAAGACTTAGCTTACAAAATAGAAGAATATCTTCTCTACCAAGAAGTTAACTTTAGAGAGTGCTCTAAATCCTTTCCTCTTTCATTCTTCCTCAAAACAAAGTTCTGAACTGTTCTTTTCTATACACAGGAGGTGACTTTCCAGCACTTTTAATGCAAAAAGTAATGCATCAGGGTTCCACCACCACCACCAAAGCAGTAGTTTATTTGGAAGCTGAAAACAGATTGTATCTTTGCCTAAGAGAAATAATACACTGAAAACAGCAAGAGTCAACACAAAATAGCACGTTTCTATTACAAATTTCTACATTATCCAAAATGTAATGAGAAAAGAAATACCCCAAATACTCCTTTTCTTGAAACCATCATTTTGGAAAATAGAGGAACTATTGCAAATAAGGTGATAACACTTTGCAACAACTGGACAACTCTTTCTAAGGGTACTTTATCAATTGGAGATCATAATATAGCAAAGAAGTAGATGACAGATTTATATTTCTCCATGGATTCCAATCATCAATGATAATTTATTTGGAAAAAGGGGATCTCATTTATTTCATATCAGTGACTACATCTCAATAGAAACTATAATATAAAGCTCAAGATTTTCTGGTATTTAATCACACACCTATATGAGATAAATACATCCTTCTATGTGTCACTTTTATATTTCAAAACAAAGGCTGGAAACTTTTTAAAGGGAAAATAACCATAAACAAGTTATTTTAAGAACTTAATTCTCCAACATCACTGAATAAAAACAATAGAAAACAACAGAGAAATTACTGTGCTGATAATTATTAACACTATGTGATTGCTTATATGTTCTAATTAAATTTTATTATGTTCTCAGTATATAAATAAGTAAATCAAAAGAAGTTATAGTTCTATTTTTGTATATGATGTACATATACAATGATATAACATATCATTGTTATATATTTACATAGATTTAATATACTATATACATAAAACCCTAATATGCAAATAGACTGAATGGCAGAACTGAACAACCAGTCACTATGACATGCACTGAACACGAGGGGGTGTACGCGGAACATGCTGGGCATTGGCCAAGGCGGGATGGTGGAGCAGGTGAGCAGGGGCTCCAAACAAAGGGAGGGCGCTGGTCACTGTCATCGGGGCAAGCCCCTGGTGATAACTGAAAATTCTTTGCTCCCCCATGCCACTAGCAGGTGTGAGCACAGCAGGCGCTGTCAGCGCGTGGGAGCGGCGGCGGCAAGAGCAGAGCTGCCGGAAGACGGGACTGGGGGCCACGGCAGGAGGGGCCGGGCAAGGGCGCGGAGGATGGGCCAAGACCCACCCCTGTGCCCACCGCAGCCTTGCGGCCCACAGTTCTTTCAAGTGCACAAATTCGTGCACTAGACCCCTAGTGCAGTGGTCAGCAAACTGTGGCCCCTTGAGTGTGGCTCTTCCACAGAATACCACGTGTGGGCGCGCACATACAGTGCGATTGAAACTTCGTGGCCACACTCAAGGGGCCAAAGAGCCGCATGTGGCTCACGAGCTGCAGTTTGCCAACCACTGCCCTAGTGTATTATAAAATACATTTAGTTAAATATTAATATAAATTAGACACATATTATCTAGATGCTATATGTACCATAATATCTTATGGTAAAATAACTAGTCTCTTTAAGTGATTTTTGGCAAGGGATATGTGAGCACATTATGAAATCCGAAGAGATATAAAGCTATGCTCTATATCACAGCCCACCATATCAATCATGAAGGATTTGTCATCTGATCACCCTAAGCCTGTCCTCTCATCTTTAACAAGGCAACAACAATAATTTATAACTTCCATTTCTCAAAGACTTGTTAAAGGAGCCAAATGAGATGATATATATATATATGTGTGTGTGTATGTGTGCGCACATATATATGTGTGTGTGTATATGTATATATATGCATTATATAAAGAATAAAGTTCTATAAAATATATTTTCTTATATCTTCATGCTGAAATTATTGAATACCACCATAAGCAATCAGTTTTATATAACTGCTTGTAAGGAAAGCACACACTATAGCATTGCCACCCAACTATGAAATGCTATGTCAGCTTAAGGATAAGAAAAAAAAAAAACCTCCTTTAACCTTCATAAGAAAAAGGAAGAAGAGTTAAAAACACATGATTTATTAGTCATTGTATTTTCAGCTAGGTCAAAAGGCTAACCCTTAAAAACAGATATACATTAAATTTCAGGATATACCTTTTATTTTCATTGGCTTTTATCTTACTGTTCTTGCAGTTCCACAAGAAACAACTGGCTCTTACGAACCTAACATGAGGGTCCGATTTGTTTCCCATCTATATTTTTCAAAATCTAAATAAGTCACTTCAAACATTGTTACATTTTAAAACTGTACCATTCTATTCTACTCTGCTAGAGAATGTGACTTCCAAAAATACCAGTATTTAGATAACTTCAGAAGATATTCACGTATCATTCCTAGGGCTAAAATAATGAAAAAAATTGAAGTGCCCAAGCAAGGCAGAACAATACACAATTCTGGCTTTAAATTTGTTTCAAATGTTTTTTAAACACTGCTTAGCAGCTTGAATATAATCAGTACTTAATTAATGTTTATTGAATGAAGTATGAATGAATGCTTTGCTAAATTTTATTTTTCTTTTTGATACATGGAAGCGGGTAGGCATTGTGTTGGGCTTATACCTAATAGAATCCAACTTTCAGCATAAACAGCAGAAATGATTTGCCAAGCATATTTTATCAATTCTGTTCAGAAAGCCAGCTGAGCCCTAGCTGGTTTGGCTCAGTGGATAGAGTGTCAGTCTGAGGACTGAAGGGTCCCGGGTTCAATTCAGGTCAAGGGCACATGCCTGGGTTGCGGACTTGATCTCCAGTGGGGGGTGTGCAGGAGGCAGCCAATCAATGATTCTATCTCATCATTGATGTTTCTATTTCTCCCTCTCCCTTCCTTTCTGAAATCAATAAAAATATATTTAAAAAAGAAAAGAGAAAGCTAGCTGAGCACTGCAATATATTTAACTGGGTGTTCCAGAATTACCTGAACTGTGGCACTGTACTGAGATAGGGAAAGCCCCTGTACTCTATGCTCTAAGTACAAATAAATGTTAACATAGTAATTAAATCCTCCAAGTAAATTATTATTTATGAGTTACCTCTAAAAACAATAAAACCTGAATTACAATACAAACATTCATGTAAATAGCATAAATAAAAATAAATGACATTTCTAATCTGTTTGCCTTCCACTTATCTATAATAATAAAGCATATTATGCTTTATTATAAGTGTAATAATATTTTATTATTATTATTATTATTAGACAGGATGTCCTTCCAGAACACCTTCTGGACAAGCCAGGGCTGTGAGGGAAGCCTGGGTCCCGGGTGCCAAAGGGAAGCCAGTGCTGGCAGCCAGGGGAAGGAAGACCTACTCTTGCACGAATTTTCGTGTATCAGGCCTCTAGGAATCTATAAAATCAGTTGTCACTTAAAACCCATATTTCAAACTGTTCAATTCCCTGCTTTCAATTTTTGTACATACCCAGAGTCAAACTGATTGATCATGTGGTAGTTCTATGTTTAACTGTGTTGAGGAACCACTATACTGTTTTCCACAGTGCCTTCACCATTTTGTTCCCACTATCCATACACAGGGGTTCCAATTCCTCCTCATCCTTGTGAACAATTGTTATTTTCTGTGTTATTTTTTTAAAATAATAGCTATCCTGATGGGTGTGAGGTGGTATCTCATTGTGATTCTGATTGATGTTTCCTAATGATTAGTGATGTTGAGTGGCAATTCATGTGCTTATTGGCCATATTTATTCTTCTTTGGAGAAATGTTTATTCAGGTGTCCTTTGTCCATTTTTGAATTGGGTTGTATATTTGTTGTTGAGTGTAATATTACCATTTTTATTAACATTTTTGAATATTTCAAATTATTTTTCTGAATATATATCTATGTGTATACTAATTTTATAAAAATTAGACCGTCTTCTACATAGTTTTTAATCTTTAAAAATTTTGAAGTATAACTCAGTACATTAAAGTCCAAAATACAAATACAATTCAAATCAAATACTCAACCACCACACAGGTCATGAAATAAAATACTGCCAGCTCCTGGAAATTCCCTTCATGCCCATTACTCACCCTATAGTAGCTACTGTTCTGACTTCCATGATAATCCTTTTCTAGTCATTCATCAAAATTTTACCGCTTAAACATGAACCCTTAAAAACACAACACTTTTGTTTTACCTATTTTTAAAATTTGATATAAATACAATCATACAAAATGTAATCACATAAAAATGTCCATACAAAATGCCCCTATTTTAGCCGAAACCGGTTTGGCACAGTGGATAGAGCGTCGGCCTGCGGACTGAAGGGTCCCGGGTTCGATTCCGGTCAAGGGCATGTACCTGGGTTGCGGGCACATCCCCGGTAGATGTGCAGGAGGCAGCTGATCGATGTTTCTCTCTCATCGATGTTTCTAACTCTCTCTCTCTCTCCCTTCCTCTCTGTAAAAAATCAATAAAATATATTTTAAAAAAAAAGAAAAAAAATGCCCCTATTTTAGAGGAAGACATAAACAAATAGAAGAATATACCATGTTCATGGAATGGTAGAATCAACATCATTAAAATGTTATACCACCCAAAGTAATCTATAGATTCAATGCCATACCAATTAAAATACCAATGGCATACTTCAAAGATCTAGAACAAACTCTCCAAAAATTCATCTGAAATAAAAAAAAGACCCCTCATAGCTGCAGCAATCTTGAGAAAGAAGAACAAAGTTGGAGGGATCACAATACCATATATCAAGGTATACTACAAAGCCACTGTTCTCAAAACTGCCTGGTACTGGCACAAGGACAAACATATAGACCAATGGAACAGAATAGAGAATCCAAAAGTCGACTCAAGCCATTATGGTCAATTAATATTTGACAAAGAGGATACGTTAGAGTCAAGACAATCTCTTCAATAAATGGTGTTGGAAAAATTGGATGAATACATGCAAAAAAAATGAAACTAGGCCATCAACTTACACCATACACAAAAATGAGCTAAAAATGGATAAAAGACTTACACTTAAGGCAGGAAACCATAAAAATCTTAGAAGAAGCCATCAGCAACAAAACAGCAGACATTTGTCATAGCAATATCTTTACTGATACAGCTCCTAGGGCAGTGATGGCGAACCTTTTGAGCTCGGCGTGTCAGCATTTTGAAAAACGCTAACTTAACTCTGGTGCCATGTTACATATAGAAATTTTTTGATATTTGCAACCATAGTAAAACAAAGATTTATATTTTTGATATTTATTTTATATATTTGAATGCCATTTAACAAAGAAAAATCAACCAAAAAAATGAGTTTGGCCCTGACCGGCTTGGCTCAGTGGATAGAGCGTTGGCCTGCGGACTCAAGGGTCCCCGGTTCGATTCCAGTCAAGGGCATGTACGTTGGTTGCAGGCACATCCCCAGTGGGGAGTGTGCAGGAGGCAGCTGATCGATGTTTCTCTCTCATCGATGTTTCTAACTCTCTATCCCTCTCCCTTCCTCTCTGTAAAAAATCAATAAAATATATTTTTTTAAAAAATGAGTTTGCGTGTCACCTCTGACAGGCGTGTCATAGGTTCACCATCACTGTCCTAGGGCAATGGAAACTAAGGAGAAAATAAACAAATGGGACTACATCAAAATAAAAAGCTTCTACACAGCAAAAGAAACCATCAACAAAACAAGAAAGCCCACTGCATGGGGGAACATACATGCCAATGTTATATCTGATAAGGGTTTTATCTCCAAAATTTATAGGGAATTCATACACACACAACAAAAGGAAGATGAACAGTCCAATCAAAAAATGGGTAAAGGGCCTAAATAGACACCTTTCCAAAGAGGACATACAGAAGGCCAAGAGACATATGAAAACATGCTCAAAGTCACTAATCATCTGAGAGACGAAAATCAAAACAATGAGGTACCATCTCACACCTGTCAGACTGGCTATCATCAACAAATCA
>NW_006284473.1:241416-249480 GCF_000327345.1 Myotis davidii
TACTATGCTGAAGTAAAAAAGAAGGAGTTCTTAACATTTGCAACAGCATGGATGGAACTGGAGAGCATTATGCTAAGTGAAATAAGCCAGTCAAAGAAAGATAAATATCACATGATCTCACTCATTTGTGGAGTACAATGAACAACATAAACTGATGAACAAAAATAGAACCAGAGTCATAGACTGTCCAACCTATGAGGGAAGGCAGGGGGTGAGGAGGTAAGAGATCAACCAAAGGACTTTATGCATACATATGAGCATAACCAATGGACACAGACTGAGGGTGGGAGGGGGTGAGGGCATGTACTGGGGGTTGGGAGCAGCTGGGGAGAGGTCAATGGGGCTTATGAAATACATTAAACAATAAAGAATTTAAAAAATTTTTAAAGTCCCTATTTCAGGATAATTAGATTAATTTTCTCCTCATTTAAAAAAAATGTATTTATTGATTTCAGAGAGGGAGAGAGCGATAGAAACATCAACAATGAGAGAAAATCATTAATTGGCTGCCTCCTGCACACCCCACACTGGGGAACAAGCCTGCAACCTGGGCATATGCCCTGACCAGGAATCGAACCATGACCTCCTGGTTCACAGGTTGACGCTCAACCCCTGAGCCATGCCGGCTGGGCTCTCCATTTTTTGTAAGGTGATATCTAGTCTTCTCAGAACCCCAAGCTGTCAATATTCTTCTTAAACAACAGGTTCCATTCTCTTTCATATTAAATGCTTTTATTTACTGATTATATCATGTCTGAAACTGCAATCACCAACTCAAGTGACATTTTAAATCTCTTCTCATGTTTCAAAGCTTATGAAATGGGAAGCACTGAGAATACTACTCACCAAATGCACAAACCTTTGAAAAAGACCCTGTTGTTCTCAAAACAATTCCTATTAACAACAGAAGCTTCTTTATGATACTGATACTTTTACAATTTTAGGAAAAGTTTAGCTATAATTTAACATGAGTTTAGCAATAAATTAAAATGACTTTAAAGTCAAAGTTGTACAAATATTTTAAACTAAGCAAAACAAACTCTGAATACCAACAGTTATACAATTAATGTCTATACAAAAAAGATTTTTTAATCATGACTTTAGATCTTCAGGAATTATTTCAGGAAGAAAGCCCAGAAAATGAGACCTTATGTTCAAATCCAAGGCTGACTTCTTCAATACTATGAAGAGCAATTACCAATGTTTGAAATGTAATAAGTTAGCATTTTTATTTTAAAAAACCTGTGGTTTATAGTAATTAAACGTAGATCATTTCAAACTAACCATAAGCAGTTTTACAAGGATATCTCCACATAACTACATGGCTGCAGTTTCAGAAAGTTTGAGAGCTGCGGCAGTTTCTGATAACCCTTAGCTTACCATAAAAAGTGAGCACTATACCAGTAATTACACAGCTCACAAAAACACAGGAGTCTGAAAATTTATATGAAATGACAACGTGGTATGTTATTGCACATGATTTTACAAAAATGTGCATTCATTCATACATATACATTCAGAAAATAAACATTTACTGAGCCACCTGCTATCAGCCACTGCCTTTGAGAAGGAGTTCACTATGGAAAGAACAATGGTAAACCATGTAATCGGATAAATTATAGTATAATATGTTAGGTGATACAATATAACTTATCCTACATAATATAGAGAGTAGATTCCTCTGATGAACTCATTCTGAAATACACATTATCTAGAACTTGTTGAGTAGAATTGGTCCATGAACCAGCAAACGGCCATCACCCAGATGCCAGTCAGTCAGAAATACAGAATCTCAGGTCCCAAGCAAATCTACTAAATCAGAATCTGCATTTTTAACAAGATCCCCAGGTAAACCCAATGCATTTAAATTCTGAGAGGCAATCATCTGAAAACCAGTAACTAAGTAAAAGTGATGTCTGGTACTTTTAAGAAGCTTCAGGCCCCATCCTGAGCCTTTTTACAAAAATATACACAGTTTTAACAAATTTAGCTACCTAGGTTCACAGATTAGGAACAAATTCGGAAATAGCAATAACAACGAAGAAAAAAAGTGGGAGAAAACCAATAAAAAGCATTCTCAAATGAGATCTCTGTAGAAGGCCATTTAACAGCAACAGTCTATCCTAACTGCCCTAAAGCTCTCACTATTAATACACAAGTGTTACAGTAACTGACTTTCTTAAATGTGATTCCTCTAACTAGACCACATATTCCTTGAGGATAGGGACCTAGTTTTATTCCTAAATACTTACATTTGTAAAGCGGATGACCCCATGTCACTAAGATGAATTTAGGTTAGGCAATGAGATGTATAACACACTTCAGAAAAATTTCCATCTGAAAAAGTTACCAAAAAAATGTAAAACCTCCCCATTCAATAACAACCCATTCATTCATCAAGCACTCTGAAAGCAGAGGCTTTACGGAACCCTGTGCTCCAAATCTGAATGTCTCTTCTGACTCTACTCAGACTCACTTCTAGGGGGACTGGTGAGTGGAGTCAGCAGAGAAAAAGGAGAAATATTAGGAGAACGGAGGGAGAGCAGAAATCACAGACCACCCCAGGGTTCCTCCATTCATGACAATAAAAAGAGCAAAAATAAAAAGCCACAACAAAGAGACAGCAATCCTAGAAGAGAACAAATGCTACCTCAAGCAACCATTCAGGCCATGTTCCGTGCCCCTGTGAACCAGACACATGCTCACAATCCTAACCAAACAATTCCTCAAAGACACCTTAACTCTAGAAACATTTCCCTCCTGGCCTTCAACAAGGTGCTAACAGTTTAGGATACAATTCTTTCTTCCAAAACAGCAAACTTCACGAAGCTTTATCATTACTCTCCAAACAAATCCGTTTTCTTGCCTATGTCTTTGCTCATGCTCCATTCAGGGGCCGTTCCCATTTGTTGATCTAAATGCATTATCCAAAGTTAATCACTAGCCATGTGTGGCTATTTATCATTTAACATGTGGTTAGACCGAACTGAGATGTAGAGTAAACGTAAAATACGCATTGGATTTTGAAGACTTGGTACAGAAAGATGTAAAATTATGTAATTGTTTGGTGGTGTGTTTTTTTAACAATGATTACATGTTAAAATAATTAAATATTAACTTCACCTGTTTCTCTTTAGTTGTTAACATGGCTATTAGAAATATTTAAATTACCTATGTGGCTCACAGTATACTTGTACTGGACAGCACTGATCTAAATCCTGCTCATTCTTTAAGGTCTTGTTCAAGCACCTCTGTTCCCATGCTTTCCCCAAAGGCTCCGAGCAGACGTGGTTTCTGCCTGCTGACCTCTCATAACACTTTTATCCACACTCCCAAATAACTGGATCAATTTTACCTTGCTACTGAGTGTACCTGTCAGAGCTCCCCAACTCCAATATAAGCAAACTGAGGAAAGAAACTACATCTAGGGCATCATAAATCTCCCCCCTACACCTTGGAGAGTACATGCACTAATGCTTGACGTCTGCTGACTGAGAGCTGAATTTCTCATGTACTATTTTATCTCTCCCTTTTGGTGCTTTCCATTTTTCTCGGGGATTCAAGTCCATGTGTACACACGCCCTGGATTATTCTTATGAACAATGCCGGTGAGCTGTATGCATGTAGCATGACGAACAAGGAAATCTAAAATTATCGAATACACGTGGTCAGTACATTTCGAACAATTGTAAACATTCGACAAGCCTCTCAAGGTTCCATTTTTTTTATAAGACCCTAAAACTGTACTATGAAGATGAACTATCTCAAAAGTAGGAGCCTTTCCCAAACATGAACAACACTGGGTGACTAAAGTCTCGCAACAAAATTATTGGAGGTCCTCTCCACAGGCCGAGCATAAACCAGGTGAGCATGCAAACGCGGGGGAGCAGCAAGAGCGGGGCCCCGCATCGCATCCAAAGTTGTGAAGATGGAGCTGGGAGGACAGTGGTAGGAAGGGAAACGATGAGTTATGAGCAGGAGACGAATGCTGGAAACTAAGATTAATCTAAGAAACTACGATTTTTTAAAAAAAGTATCTCAGCTGTCGGAGGGATCCTCCCTGGGTGTGTCTGTCAACCTCTGCACCCGCAGGCGGAGGGAGCGGGAGGGAGCGACAGCCCTTCCCTCCCATGGTATTCGGGGGGGCCTCAGCCTTGCGCCCGCGCACTCCCGCCCCAGCAGCCCACCCGACCTCCCCTGCCGGGGCCTCCGGCCAAAGGCAGCCCAGAGCCACCCGCTCCACCCTCTGGAAGCCGGTGGACCAAGCGGGAGGGCCGAGCTGAGGCCGAGCCCCTGCACGTCGGACACCCCTCTCCCCTCGGGTCCTGCCTCAGCCCCTCCGGCACCCGGGGGCTGAGGCGACCGGGCAGGCGGAGGGGGCGGGGCAGGCGCTGGGGCCTGGCGGGGACCGGCCTTCGCGTCCCACGCCGGCGCCCCTGGGTGCCTCCGAGACGGGCAGGGCGGTGAGAAGGCAGCCCGGAGAGCGGTGAGAGTCAGCCCGGGCTTTCACTCACCAGTGGCCGTCGCTAGACTGTGGCAGTGGCAGGACCTCTTCTCCTTCCGCCATTGCTGTTGACGTCCACGTCACTTTGCCGAAAAGTGGACCCGGAGCCGAGACCAACTCAGATTCAGTGTCGTAAAAAGTGCTCGGAAGCCTGGGATTGAGATTCTGGAGAGCGAAAGAAAGAGGGAGGAGGCCAAGGGTCGGGAGGAGCGCAACGTCACGACGTCCGCGGCCAAAGGCAGCTTTGGGGGCGGAGACTTGGCGGAGGCTGCTTCCCTTCCGAAAACTACAGGTCCCAGGATGCCGCGGGCCCCGGCCGGGCGGAGTGGGCGGGGCTTGGTGAGGGCGGAGGTCGCTCTGCGCGTCGCTCCTCGGCGTCCAGTTGGCGTCCTCATTCCGTCTTGGCGTGGCCCTTACAAGGCAGAATGGAGTCCTAACTAGTGGAGGGAGGATGGGGAGGTGGGGACTCCACAGGGAAGGCTGAGGTAGGAGAGAGCTACGTTCCAGTCATTTCCTTCTTTAAAAACTGGGTTTGAAGAAAGATGGGGGTGTTGGGCGGGGGAAATAAGAGAGCAATCAAAGGACTTATATGCATGCATATAAACATAACCAGTGGACACAAGACACTTCCTGGGGAGGTGGGTGGGTAGGGGAGGCCAGGGGAAGGTCAATGGGGGAAAAAAGGAGACATATGTACTACTATTTGTAATACTTTAAACAAGAAAATAAAATTTAAAAAACAACAACACATGAATAAAAAAGAAAAGAAAGAGAAAGAAGGAAAGAGAGAGAAAGAAGAAAGAAAGAAAAAAGGAGTGGGGTGTAAAGAAAAGACCAGTCCACCCCTATTTGTGAAGTGCGGTCAAAAGAACAAATGAGCCCTGACCAGCTTGACTCAGTGGATAGAGCGTCGGCCTGCCGACTCAAGGGTCCCAGGGTTTCTAACTCTCTATCCCTCTCCCTTTGTGTAAAAAAAGTCAATAAAATATATTTTAAAAAAAGAACAAATGGAGGCTTACATACTTTATGTCTGAATACTTAAAAGTTGTCTTATTTTTAAAAAGCTAAACAGTAAAGGAAATACGTTCTCGTTTTTCAACTTTATAAGTATAGTAATATGTTATTTATATCTGGCATTAGAAATAGACAATATGTTGTTTATGAATACATACGCACTTTTAAAAACTTCAGGGGAATGATATATAGAAAAATTGGAATGACAGTTCTCCAAGACACACACGGCCAGACATTGGTGAAAGCAGCAAAGACCCATCAGGGGAAAGAGCTGAGCTCCACTCAGACTATGCAGAGGTGGCCAAGGGCTTCGAAGGGAGTGTGAGGGTGGGGGAGAGTGGGCCTCATCAGGGGAGCGGTGAAAAGCTGCAGAGGGTTGGTCAGTGTGATTGTGGCGAGGCCGGCTGTGTCAGCTAGCTGGCAGTGCTCGAAGTTAGGATTCTGTCCTCCCACAGAGACTGGGAGATGGAGGACCTATCTGCCCTGATGATTACAGGGCAAAGGAATGGCCCGCAGGTCTTGGGGAAGAACAGTTCTAAATTAGAAGAGATATACATTCACAATGGTAAGCCCTTTCCGGTAAATACGCCAAGAAAGAGAGGTCAGCAGCCTATCGTCAGGTGTTGGCTAGAAGGAACAGTAAATTCTGGCTGCGTGGAGCTTTCTCAGTTAGGCATTTTAGTGGGGAGCTGGGGTTCAATGAGGGGCTGGGGTCATCCTAGGGACACTGCCTTATGTTGCTAGAACCTGTGCTAGAGTTTGGCCAAGCCTCTTAGTGTAGGGGTTTGGACAGAGTTATCAGCAGAAAGTTCTGCATCATATAATATAGTTATATTTGGGGGAGGGGAGGAAATGGCTTCATATATATGTATAAATATATATATATATTTAAATATGTCTATTGATTTCAGAGAGGAAGGGAGAGGGAGAAAGAGATAGAGATAGAAACATCACTGATGAGCAGGAGTCATTGATTGGCCGCCTCCTGCACCCTTCCCACTGGAAATTGAGCCCACAACCTGGGCATGTGCCCTTGACTGGAATCAAACCCAGGACCCTTCAATCCGCAGGCCATTGCTCTATCCAGAGCTTCCATTACATTTTTAATATTTTGTTTCTTAAGAGCTCATAAGTGGCTACGTGGTTGTTCAGCGTTCTTTAGAGAGATTGTACTTTGGTCTCTAAAATATTTCATAATTTAAAAAACTATTTGATTAAAGTAAGCACAAATCATAGTACAGCTATTTTATTTACAATAAAAAACATGTTCACTCTATTCCCGAAGGGGGGTAATACAGAGCTGCATGTTATTGGACCTACTTTCAAGTCCAGGATCTACATAATGTTCACTGCTTCTATGGGGAAATTTCTTTAAGATGGAATGATGGTTTGATCCCAGCTATCAGAAAGAATAAAAGGATAAAAGGCATGAATCTAGGTCAAATTACCATCCTAATATTCAGGACCTCCACTGGGTCCCTTCCATTGTTGTCAGTGGGTTTTCAGAAAGTTTTCTAAGTTGGATTTATTATTATTGTTGTTGTTGTTGTTATACTTTTTTATTGATTTCAGAGAGGAAAGGAGGAGTGATAGAAACATCAATGATAAGAGAATAATTGATTGGCTGCCTCCTGCACGCCCCCTACTGGGATTGAGGGAATTGGAATCTCTTATTTCATAGACCTCATGCTGTATAAGGTGATGCTAACAGTGGTGACCATATGAATCTGTGCATTCATCTGTGAGGTCAACCTGCAAACTCATCTGTGTGGTCAGTTGTTAGTGTAGTAGTGTTTATTTCACTTTTTAAATAATACTAGTATAGCCTTTCTTTTAAAAAGAGAGAAAAATGGATAACAGTTCTTTATCTTTTACTCATATTCAAGCAATCTTTTCTTGAGTTTTATGCATTCGTAGGTGAAGATGAAGACATAATAAAATGTATCAATATGTGGCTACATTAAAAATTACCCCAAAACATAGTGTCTGAAAACAATAAACATTTATTATCTCACAATTTCTGTTCTGGCTCAGAGTCTCTTGAGGTTACAGTCAAAATATTGGCCAGGGTTGCCGTCGTGCAGTCACCCGAAGGCTTCTCTGGCGCTGGAGGACCCACGTCCTTGGTGACTCCCTCACATGCCTGAGAAGTTGGAGTTGGCTGTTGGTGGGAGCCTACCGTCCTCTCCAAATGAGCCTTTCAATGCGCTGCTTGAATGTCCTCTTAACATGGCAGCTGGCTTCCCCTAGCAGCCATTTTCAACCGGTGTGCTGCGAGAATTTTTAAAGCAAGCAATACCTAACTACTTTGTTAGGGACACTGACCTCTTTGCCCTTATAGTGTCAAATTAAAAAAATGACAACATGCCGGGAGCCGGTCCATCCTTGCTGTTTCAAGGGACCTGGCATATATGGCATACTGTTCTTAATATATTTGCTCACCTTCTTGGCACTATGTGTTTTAACCAAGGTCACCTCTCCGAGAAAGGTTGTTTCCCCAGGTAGGGATTTTCCCCTGAAGTTAGGGAGGGAATAAAACCTCTTAA
>NW_006284473.1:249755-251593 GCF_000327345.1 Myotis davidii
TTCGCCGACTCCATCCACACCTTTGGGGACCCCTGGACCCGCTGAGGTTGGACCCCGGCAACAACAGCCATCACAATGATAGCTATCTGTTGTGAATTCCCTGTCTTGAACCATAAATATATAGGTCATATACTAGATTAGTATCTTATTGGTCACATTGCATAATAAGGTTGCATCTAATTGGTTAATTCTTGGTACCAGAAATCCTTACATACAAGTATAGGCATCTGACTTTTTAAAAAGTCACTTTGGAGCAAAAGAAGTAGGTAATTACTATTATTATATTTTGTAAATCAATCAAAATTATACATATTTTTTTCACATCAGCAAAAATATGTATTTTTTGGTGTGCCATAGAATTTTAGTACGTAGTTTATGTGTGCCATGGGGTGAAAAAGGTTGAAAAATCACCGTCCTAGAGTGAGAGTTCAAGAGAGACCAAGATTGAAGCCACAGTATTTTGTATGACCTAGTTCTAAAAGTTACACTCCATCATTTCTGCAATAGCCTATTGGTTATAAAAGTCAGCTCTATTCAACACGGGAGGGAATGATAAAAAGGCAAGAATCACCGAGGACCACCTTGGGGACTGGCTGCCTCTCAAGGTGATATTAGATCCTGCACATTCTTTGACCAGTCATACTTGCCCCTGAGATTCCCTGCTCATATCATTCCAGCTCTGCTCAAGTTTCACCTCCTCTGAACTTGTGAAAGACTGTCAGCACTGTCGTCTGGGCACTAAGTAATGCATCATCTTGCATTCTTTAACTCCGAAAACAGCAACCATTTTTAAGTTCTTTTATAATCGCCACTATGCCAAACCCAGGGCTGAGAGTATAGATGGTGCCCAAAAGTTCTTGTGGAATAACAAAATATTGATTTTTTTTCCCCTTCAGATATCTTGTGAGACTTTCAGAATTCTAAACTTTATCAGGAATTTTTGTTGTTATCTTACAAGGACAAATGTCTTCCCAATTAACCAAAATTACTTGTTATTTGTAACTTTAAAATTTCCTCAGCACCTGCATGCTAAGACTCTTTAAGCTACTGAAGCCTTACATATAATGATGAACAAAAACCAAATTCCCATTCACTGATGACAAATGAACAGTTGGCAGCAGTTTCAACATCTGCTTTCAATTCATTTAAAAGTGTTGAGCAAACAATGATAAAAAAGGGAGCTGGAAGCTGTAATGTTTCTCCGTTGTCCTCCTGGTGTTTGTCTTTGCTAATTGAAGTTGCCTTTTAAAGATTATGTACACGGACCCAGAGGAAGCATTTGGGGAGGGATTGACCCATCCTTGGTTTGGGATGGTTGTGCTTTAATGTGGGAGTCTGATGCACCCTTTCCTCATTCCAAATTTGTTCCCTAATGTTCCAGACAAAAGACTCTTATTAGGTTTGACTCACTGCTGGTTGCAAACAGGGACAGTAAACAATATATTAGCTGGAACTAGCTTTAGTGTCTTTTTAAAAAATTCTTTATTGTTTAAAATATTACACGTCTCCTTTCCCCCCCTTGACCTCTCCCCGGCCGCTCCCACCCCCCCAGCACATGCCCTCACTGTCTGTGTCAATGGGTTATGCTCATATGCATGCATACAAGTCCTTTGGTTGGTTTCTTAACACACACACACACCACCCCTGCCTTCCCTTTGAGGCTTGACGGTCTGTTCAATGTTTCTCTTTCTCTGGATCTATTTTTGTTCATCAGTTTATGTTGTTCATTATATTTCACAAATGAGTGAGATCATGTGATATTTATCTTTCTATGACTGGCTTATTTTGCTTAGCATAATGTTCTCCAGTTCCATCCATGTTGTTGCAAATGGTAAGAC
>NW_006284473.1:252259-256101 GCF_000327345.1 Myotis davidii
ACCAGTCTGCTAGCTTTAGTTTTTAAAACTTCTCGCTTTTTTGTGAGTACACACATATGCACACATACACACAATCTGCAAACAGTATCCTTAGACAATGGCTGTGCTATTCTTTATGTACTATCTGTCTCCAATCACTTCATACACTTTTACCCATCCTTTTAGGCATATGTCTTGCCAAATAAAATAGCAAGGATTCATCTAAGGTAATTGGATGGAATTATATACACTTTGGATGATATATACTTTTAGGAATATGTATAAAAACATTATGTGTTACAATTTCTATATATGTTATTTACAGGCTGGTTTCTCTAATACCCATGCTAAGTTATACAGATTATTACTGTCATTTCTACATTTTAAATTCACACAAGAAGAATACAAAATTAAATAAAATTCTTAGGATATAATGAATATGAAAATGACCACAGAAAAAAAAAGCATTACAATTTTAGGTACAGAATTTCTTCTTATGATTCTGTTCACATTTTTTTTTCCTGGACAGTGTCAACCACTTCTCTGTTGTTAATTCCCACCTATAACCTGACAACTCCTATATCTATCTTTCCAACCCTAGCCTTTCTTTTGTAGTTTGCATCTATAAATCTAGCCATACTGGGAGGTTACACTGGATGACTAACAAATATTCCTAACCGAATATTCTAAAACCAAACTCATTATGTCTATCTGCTTCCCAGTCTCCATGATTGCCACAGAGGTGAATAGTTTTGTCAGATACCCAGTCATCTAAGCCAGGTGCATGGGAATTATTCTAGCTTCTTTCCTTCTTCCTTCCCACAGGTCATTGGGGCCTATGGATCTTTTCCTCCCTAAATGTTTTTCAGGTCTGGTCCTTCTCTACCCCTGCTCTTTTCTTTTACTTTTGCTCATTATGTTTTACATCAGTGGTGGGGAATCTTTTTTCTGCCAAGGGCCATTTGGATACTTATAACATCATTCTTGGTCCATACAAAATTATCAACTTAAAAAGTAGCCTGCTATATTTGGTCAAACATTTAATTAACTCACCCTAATGCCTTGGCAGGGCCAGACCAAATCATTTTGAGGGCCTTATAAGGCCTCCCGGACATTCCCCACCCCTGTTTTACATGGAGGGGTTTCTTAACTAGTCTCCACCTCCTTCCACTCTGTCCCCCAAGCCTTTACACTAGGGGTTCAAACTGGCAGCTCTCAGGCTGAATTTATTTTCTTAGCAACATTATTTTTGTTGTAGTTTTATATATTGATTTCAGAGAGTAAGAGAGAGGGGGAGAGAGAAACATCAATGATGAGAATCATTGATCGGCTGCCCCCTGCACACCCCCTACTGGGAATCGAGCCCACAACCCGAGTGTGTGCCCTTGGCTGGAATCGGACCCAGGACCCTCCAGTCCGCAGGCTGACCCTCTATCCACTGAGCCAAAGCAGCCAGGGCTTGTTGTAGTTTTTAATCATCTAAATGTCTTTATATGCTTTTCAGTTTTTCTCCTCCACTCCTCCCCATCACTGCAGACAGCCCCCAATTAGCCTGTCCTCCCAGGTATTTGAGTTTGTGTCTCTTGCTGCCTATTTATAACATGGACATCGACCTAAAATATTCCAGTTGCTCACCATCCCCTATAAAGAATGTTCAAATTCCTTGTCATATTCTCATAATCTCAAGTACTTTCCCTTCTTCCCTTTTCACATACAGTATACTTCAGCCATTCTGCATTTACAGGCCCAAGTACTGCCTGCTGCTCCATGACTTCATGACTTTCTTATAGCTCATTTCCTCTGTTTTGTTACATTCTTCTAACTTCCGTCAACTGGTTTCACTATGGGTTGAGCAACATTTTCTCTGTAACTCCATTTCTCAAGCAGAATTATTCATTTCTGTCTTTTGCAACCACTTCCCCTTAAATATACCGCAATTATTGACTTTGTCATACTTTATTTTAATCATGTGTTTATATATTTATTTTCTTCACTAGACATGGATCCTTGGGACCAGCTTAATATGTCTTTGTATTTCCAGTGCCTGGCATAGTACTTGGTATATAGCTGTATGAATAAATGAATGAATGGAATATATATATATGACATTATTATTACAAATACTTCTAGATACTTAAATACTATAAGCCAGGCATTAGGATCTTACTTCCTCTTTTCTGGGAGAGGCAAAATCTTTTGTTCATTGTTTTTAGTCTCAAGCAAAATCATTTCATCCAGCCATAAAACATAATTATTTTTAAAACTATGGATTTGTACAAAGCATTTGGTGGTAATCTGTCAGTAGACAAATTATATACTTATATATAAGGATAATGCTTAAATTTTGCCTAGTCATGATCTTTCAATGTCCCATGAGGCTCCACATATTCTGTAACCCCAACATTCCCTCCGTCTGGAAAGCTCGTCCCCCAGACACCCTTAGGGCTCCCTTGGACAGGTGGTGCTCAGGTGGGCAGAGATACGGAATAACTTCAGGGAGGGGCTGACTGGATCAAGTGCAGAAAGGACCAGGCATGTTGGTGGTTCAGAGAAGAGGCCAGTGACGGGAGAGACAGCTCAGCCAGGATTTGAAAGAGAGTGGAGTCACTTTAAATAGGCGAGGCCCATATAAGGAGAGTTTTACAAAGATGATTGTGGACTTAACTTCAGGCTGGATTGAAGGTAGGAGAGATCAGAGGTGGGGAGGTCTGGAAGGAGGAAGTAAGATCCTAAACTGGGATTATTAGCCACAGAGCTTGAAGAAAAGTAATCAAAGTGAGAAACTGTGAGGAGAGAAGAATGGTAAGAGACAGAGTCCTTGATTAGATATGAGAGACAAGGCAGGGTACCCAGATGACGGTGGCCACAGCAGGAGCAGAGCTTCAGGAGGAGGATCTGTTGGGGACAGAGGTTTGAGGGAAATGGGAGTCGTTAAGATGGAAACAGGGCCATGACTCAGAAAATGGACTAGGTCTAAGGATCTGAATTTTATAAAATTCTGATCCTGGTTCTTTCTTGTGAGATAAGGAGACTGAAAGACAATGGGCACACTCATATGCCACTGGGTGAGCTGAACTGGTACAACAGTTTCAGATGGAAATTTGGAAATACTCATCAACATCTAAAATACATACACCCTTTGAAACATTCTCTATAGAATTTACCTTATAGAGATATTTGAACAATTGAGCAAGAGTGTACATAAGGATGCTCATTGATATTGTTTGGCTTGTAATGGTAAAAAATATATACGGAGTCAACCTAATTGTCCATCATTGAATGGTACATTGTTATGATGAAATACCATGTCCCTACTAAAATAGAATGAGGTAAAGCTATGTATACTGACTGACACAAAAGATGTCTATGATGTATTTAAGTAAAATAAGCAAGTTGTAGAATGTGCTAATTAACTAGATGGGAGGAATCCTTTCACAATTTATATCAAATCATCACCACCATGTACATTTTATATACCTTCTAATTTTATTTGTCAACTAGAGGCCCAGTGCACAAAAGTTGTGCACTCGGGGGGTGAGTATCTTAGCCTGGCCTGCACCCTCTCATAGTCCGGGAGCCCTTAGGGGATGTCCCACCACCACCGCTGCACTTGCCAGCCATGAGCCTGGCTTCTGGCTGAGTGGTACTCCCCCTGTGAGAACTCACTGACCACCAGGGGACAGCTCCTGTGTTGCGCATCTGCCCCCTGTCACGCTGATTTCAGTGCCGGGAGGCCTCTTGGCTCCGCTGATCCCGGTGCTGAGAGGCCCCTCGGCTCTGCTGATCCCGGTGCTGGGAGGCATATTACCCTTTTACTATATCGGATAGAGGCCTGGTGCACGGGTGGGGCTGGCTGGGTTGGC
>NW_006284473.1:256181-262617 GCF_000327345.1 Myotis davidii
AGCAGGTTTCTGGGGTTTTGTTTAGCTTCTATATTTGTTACAATGTTTCTTAAACTGCAGGCTCAGAGGCCGGCAAGGCAGGCGGGGAGTGTTGGTTTCCTCCGTCACTGAAGCAAGCAAGCCTCATGTTAGTTTCAAGCTGCCTGGCTGCTGGCCGCCATCTTGGCTGGCAGTTAATTTGCATATCTCGCTGATTAGCCAATGGGAAGGGTAGCAGTCGTATGCCAATTACCATGTTTCTCTTTTATTATATAGGATATTATTATTGATTTCAGAGAAGAAGGGAAAAAGGATAGAAGCATCAATGATGAGAGAGAATCATTGATTGGCTCCTCCTGCATGCCCCCTATTAGGGATTGAGCCCGCAATCAGGTCCTGTGCCCTGATGCCCTGATTGGAATCGAACTCTGGCCTTCTGGTTCATAGATCGAGACTCAACCAATGAGCCATGCTGGGCAAGAGGTTTTTTATTTAAAAAATTTTCAGCTTTGCCTGGCCGGAGTACGAAGGATAAAAATCTGGGATTTTAGGAAAAACTTGCAGAATTTCCTAAGGAAGTCATTTAGTCACTGATACTAAAGGTGAGATTGTACATGCAGGTCAAAGCAGGGCAGGAAAACAGGCAATAGATTCAGTGTGTGAAAAAGTCACGTGACGTGGATGTATGTGGAAACGAGGGGACAAAGCCCTGCTTGGTTTGGGCCTCCTGAACATTGTGGTCTCCTCTCCCATCACTTTCCCTCCCCCTCACACTGGCCTCCTCTGTGTTCCTTGACTAAGTCTCAACACATGGCCTTTGCATGTGCTGTCTCTGCCTTGAACCCCCCCCCAACACACACACACATAGACCCCAGCACATAGTCTCCCTACTCTTACTCCACACCTTTGTTCAACTGCCACTTCCTCAAGGAAGTGGTAGGGCAGCCTGTCGGAATACGGCAGGACCATTATCATGTGAGTCTTTAGATGCACTACATGCTATTGGAATGGGGGATGCAAGAAATTAAAAGTGGGAAAGGAGAAGGTAAGCAGAGAGTGATGTATACCTTAGTGGTATTCATGTTTTGAAACATTTCTTTTTTATTTATATTTTCTTGTCTACCCACGTCTCTTACCTTTAGGTTTATGTGTGGTTCTTCATAAATGTTTCTTATGCAGGGCATTCAGAGAATCCCGAAGTCATTAGTAGACTATGAACTCCTTCAGTATCATCTTACCATTTACCGTTGGACAAGTTCTTTTTACCAGTTATTTATCGAGCACTTTAGTATACACCATGCTTTATTCCAGACCCTGCTGAGAATGACTTTATCTACCCACCTGTCCTACTTTTACCTTTTCTACTTTTACTCAGTGCAAGCCCAGCCCATCACTGTGATTTTCAATCCTCTGAGCATTGGAATAACCCAGAGAGCTTTAAAAAATGATGTGGGAACTCCCCTCCCTTTCCTTCCCCCTCCTCCCCCCTACCTCCCGCCTCCACCAGATGCTGACTCCGCTGGTCTAGGGTCAGACCCAAACACAGGGGCTCTAAAAGTTCCTGGGGCGATGCTAACATTCAGGCAGCATTGCGAACCACTGGCCTAAATGAACATGGGAACAGAAACTCTACTTGGAGAACTGGAGAACAATGGCTTCTGGAAACCAAAGCCTGAAAGGTCCTAATGACACTGGTCTCGAGGATGGTGCCCACCAGCTTCATTCAAAAGGGAGAGGCCGCAGGCAGAAAGCCGAGGCATGCCCCTGACTTACAGCCCATCACCTGGACCACACACCTGCTTGGGGGAAACAGTGTGATCACTTGCACAGTGAGGTGAGGGCAGCTGGTCCTGGAGGACTGGAGCAGACTCGATGCCTATGGCATGGCCTCTAGACAGTGGTTCTCAACCTGTGGGTCGTGACCCCTTTGGGGGTCGAACAACCCTTTCACAGGGGTCGCCTAAAACCATCGGAAAACACATATGTAATTACATATTGTTTTGTGATTAATCACTGTGCTTTAATTATGTTCAATTTGTAACAATGAAATTGGGGGTCACCACAACATGAGGAACTGTATTAAAGGGTCGTGGCATTAGGAAGGTTGAGAGCCACTGCTCTAGACTAACTTTCCGGTTCTATTCTCCATTCTCCTGTGTCTGAGATACTTGAAGAACAAGCATTATTTTAGGAGTTAATGCACGGGGAGCTGGAGGCCCTAGGAGGTTTGGGCTTCATTCTCTGGCACATGTGAGCCGCCAGGACTCCTGCCCCAGGTGAGTGAGGACCCCGGATTTCTAGTTCTGGCTCAGCCACGGCCCTGCCTAAGTCACCCTGCTCTCAGGACCTCCGTTTCCTCAGTGAGGTCTCTCCAGGCCCCTTCAGCTTTAACAAGTGACACTAGGTGGCACTCATGTAACTCCAATGGGGAGCACTTGGGGCCTGTTGGCCTCCAAGCCCCCTGTGTCCCGTAAGAGACCCAGGGACATGCTAGGTACAAGCTGGGGAATAATGTTTCAGGAAGACTGCTGGGGCCTCTTTTATTAAAAAGAGCTTTTGAATCTGTGGATGCCTGTTGTATTTTACCAGCCACTTTCACTCATTACGTACTTCTGATCATATTCCTCTCCTTTTTAATCATCTCAAAGTTTAAAACATTGTATAGAAAACTACGTTTACAGCTTAGCAAGTCCTTTCTTTAAAAGGGGCCCTGACTGGCACATGTGTCTGCGACAACTGGCCCCTATTCTCTGCCTGGAGCCGCCACTGGAGAGTATAGAATGTACCTCCAGATTCTTGGTTCCTTTTCTCGGACCACAAACTTCTGTCCCGGGACACTGTCCACTTCCCCTCCCTCCCACCCTCCGTGACACCCCTCCTCCTCTTGCTCTCCTCCTTCACAGGCACCCTTCTGCTCTCCCTGGCCTCTCCAGCAAGGTTTGCCAGCGTGGGCTTGTGAGCCTGGCATTTTATTGTTGCCTCTCTGGCTCCTCTGACTCGAGTGCTGAAAGCCTGATTTCTAACTCTGAGTCACCCCTCAGTCTACTTTCCTCAGAAACTTGAGTGACGAGCCTCATTGGAGAAGTCCATGTTAAACCCGCACTCGAGGACAGCCAGCTTCCTCAGGGCGCTTTGCTTGACATCCATTCATCCAGTTCTTATTGTCTCACTAGTCCCCTTGCACTGCATCTCGGCTGCGGGAGGTCATTGGCATTGATCCCACGCTGCCTGCGCTGGAGACATCTATGTACTTGAAACCCACCTCCGCTTTTCTCCCTCCAACTTTTATATGGTAACCCTTGAGGGCTGGGCTCTGACTTGTACTACTCTGACTCTTATTCAATACCCAGAACACTGCCATGAACTTAGCACTGAAAAAAATATTGAATGAAAAAGGAGTAAACTTGTTATATGCCTATGGTAGGCTCAGAATAATGTCAAGTATTTTATATGCTATATATCATATTTTATATGCTATATATCATATTGTATATACTTTTATATATTATATATATCCTCTCACTGAATCTTCATAGCACGCTTATTCTGTAGGTTTTAATAATCCTATTTTATAGGTTTATTAGTTGTCTATCTCTTGTCACTAAATATGTTCTTTGAGGGCAAATATCATGTCTGATTCATTTCTGTAGCTTTGTGGCTTCCCCGCCCAGGCAATGCCTGACACACAGATGATGAGGGAGCAGATCAGCGACAGAACTGACAAATGAAGGGTCGATTACAAGACCCAAACCCAAGGCTATTCGACTTCAAAGCCTATACACGTGCTAGGTCACGTGGCTCTGTCTGTATGTCAACTCCCCAAGATCTCACAATGTAATGATCAAGTCTGAACTAGAAGAAAATGATCCTCCATGCCATACTTTGATCAGCATGGTGAAATTATAATCATCACTTGCTTTATTTACTTCTAAAGAATGTTCCTAATATCACAGGGAGGATAATTAGCTAGTTCATGAATTTTCTGTTTCCTCTTCAATCCTCTGATTATAATTATTTCTTGACCTTGATTTGAGGCCATCCATGACTTTTTAATAAATGAACGGTACTGTGTGTGGGTATCATTTGGGAGCCACTTGAATTCCATAAGCCTTCAAATTCTTACCACGAGAATAACATTAGCCAATATTAGCATATGTTAACACTGGTGACAAAATTATAAAGCACTAGTTAAACAAATGCCATTTAGCAGAAAATGATAATTAAGCTCTTAATTAATCTTCCTTTCTGCTAGAATCTGGCTTATAATCAACTGAAACCACTTGATAGTGTAAATGATGTGGTGAGCACCAGAAAGAAGCTTTTAGACAGCTTGTGGGCCCTAACAGTATGCAAATCTTGGAGCCATATGTTGAAAATTGAACAACAATAGGCTTGAGATTCTAGAATTTCCATTCTCATCACTACTTATAATGGAACCCAACAACCGTGAACACATCTTAGAGATTAATGAGGCCTTCATTTATAAAGCATTTTATGAACCTTTCAGTGTAAATGCCAACTATTTTTAAATCCTGTGATTACATCATGAAAATGTTTTTCTGAACAATTTGGACTGCTTCATAATAATTATAATGGTTCCCCTATTTATGTACCTTTTAAAAATAGCCACAACGTTGCCAAGGAGAATTAAACAAACATCTTTTTGAAATAGAGAATATCAACCAAATGGAAGCATATATGAACAGTTTCTGCTAAAGCAATGAAAAATGAGGGAACTGGACTAAATGATCTCTAAGGTTGCTTCAGTCATGGGGAAATAAAATCTATGGCTCTATTCCTGAAAAAGTGTAGTCAATGGGAAAACCTGAACACAATTCACATGCCTGTTATTCATGCCTTACATGATAAATTCTTGCCCATTAATGTAACTCGAATCTGGAGGGAAGTTAGCAACTCTATGTGAATTCATCCATTTGTTTTTATTAAGGCATCATCCCATCCACAAGTTTAATAAGATGGTCATAACCCAACAAAGAGCTTCTAAGAAATTAAAGGAAGAAGTGTTTTCAGAAATGTTTTTTCCTTATGTTGTTTTTTTTTTTGCAAAGTGGTGACAGACTTTCAAAACCCAGCTTTATGTTCCACGGATATAATCTTGTGTCCCATTTTTACGAGGAAAAGAAGAGCCGCTATTGCAGCACTTCTCCCAGTCATAAGAGCTTGCATTCACATCATGCTCTACAGTTTAACAAATTTATTTTGTCAGTTTTTAAATTTCCTATCACACTCACCTCATTGGCTCTCCTAAGCCACTTCTCATCACTCTTTAAGCACTTCGTGTCCTTGTCCCCTTGTTCCGCACCTTTGCTCCCCTTGGTGGCCCCGAGGAGAGAAATTGGCAGATATCCTTTTCAGAGATGTATAAAGCTGAGCTCAGGGAAATAAGGAAACTAGGTAGTGGATGATGCCTCAAATTACAATTTAGTTTGTGTTGCTGCAGTTAATTTGAGTAAAGTTTTTGAATGAAAAGGAATCGCTTGGGTGACTGAAAATGGCTAGGAAAGTTGGTAACTGGTAGTTCCACTTTTAGACCATTTGCTTACTCACAAGGATCCTCAGTGACTTCTAAACAGAACTTAATGTCTCTTGACATGCACTCTTCTTGCTTATGACATAGGCAGAGCACTCAGATGGGCTTGGACTTAGACACTGCTGACTCACTAACTGGCAACATGCTGGATAGATATAATGTCTGGCACATAGCTAAGCATGTATTTGTTGAATTAATAAATCAACTTTAAAAATTTAATTGCATCTCAATATTTTAAAAATATGTTTTTATTGACTTCAGAGAAAGGGAGAGGGATAGAAATATCAATTATGATAGGGAATCATTGATTGGCTGTCTCCTTCACCACCCCTATTGTTGATTGAGCCCAAAACCCAGGCATGTGCCTGACCAGGAATTAACCTCCTGGTTCATGGGTCAACACTCAACCACTGAGCCACACTGGCTGGGGGTGATCTCATTTTTTATAAGCTACATTTTTACACAATTCTTTTGTAAAACAATAAAGCAACATATAGCAAGAATCATAGGTATGTCTGTATGATGCTCTTGGATTCAGGAATTCTACTCCAAAGAATTTTTCATAAAGAAAAAATCCTATAGGCATAACATCCTTGAAAATGTTTTTAAGGTTATCCTGAAACCATTTCAAAGTCCAGGATTTAGTAGCTGTGAAAGGTACTCTTTCTGCCTGCCTAGCATGTTTCTTAAACATAAGGGTAGGCACAAGACCCAGGGTGACTAATCAGATCATCCCATCTCCAAGCCCCACAGTGACTGTTTAGGGATGAGCTATTAAATGTGCTTTCTTAGGGTCTTTCCTTGAGAGTTAGTTAGGAAGACTTCATCTTGCTTCAGTGGTGAAGGACTGGAAAAATATAATCCTAGCATTGTGAGCCACATGGAGAAAGCCTGCCTGCAGTAAAA
>NW_006284473.1:263255-281173 GCF_000327345.1 Myotis davidii
CACTGTTTTCCATCTGACTTTGAGTAGTTCTACTAGAGTTTTTGTTTTGTTTTATAATAAACTAGAGGCCCCATGCACGAAATTCGTGCAAGAGTAGGCCTGCCGTCCCCCAGCTGCCGGCACCGGCTTCCCTCTGGCACTTGGGACCCAGGCTTCCTTCTGGCTGCTGGCAGGCACTCGGGACCCGGGCTTCCCTCGCAGCCCCAGCTTCGGAAGATCGTCTGGAAGGATGTCTGGTCTAATTAGCATATTATGCTTTTATTATTATAGATGTTGGGTAGAGGAGAAGAGGAAAGCCTATACTTAACAACAGGCTGTGGTAATTAGCAAACCAAGCACAATTGTAGGTCTAGTCTGTGATCTGACAAAAATTCTCAGGCACTGGGTACTCTATACTCCATTGTCATCTTTCTCCCTAGTGTTGGCAAGTGCTGACTGCTAACCCTTCTTACTGCCTCAGTCTTCCCCTTTACTTGTGTAAATCAGTGACGTTTTGGTGTTACTCTCATTTGTGTAACTCAGCTTCCAATGGACAGTATGCCTCCATCCGGAGATGCTTTTTAAATTAGTTAATTAACAAAATCTATATTTACAAAATGCCTTCTATGTGCCTGACACTGAGAACCCAGAGGTAAATAAGAGCCTTAAAAGAGTTCACAGCCTAGTGATGGAGCCAGATGGGTACACATCTGGCTATAAGTGCTAAACTAGCAATAACAAACAAAGCAGTATGTAAACATAAAAGGATTTTAGTTTGCTGTAAAAGTGGATGCTGGACAAATGAGAAAGATATTTTATTCTCTCTTCTATGGCATTTTCATTTACTTTGTTACTTCAGTCTCCTGCTGTAATTATAGTAATTTATTCAAGTAGAAAGAAAACCACAATCTGGCAAACACAGGGTGTCCCCTAAAGTGTATATATGCACTTTGAGTAATTATAAAAGGCAGTGTTTATGAACATACATTTCATTTTCCAAATTGAGCTTTGAGCTGTTAAAAGTGTGCATATATTTTTTGGGACACCCTGTATATGAATGTAACACATCTGAGGGAAAATGCTCACCTTTCATATTCTTGTTTCTTTGTTTTGGGTTTTTGTTTTTATTTTGGGTATTTGGGATGGGGGGGGGGCATGCTTTCACAGTTCTTCTGGAAATCGCCAGTGATGCTTCTACTCAAAGCTCGTGACTTAATTCCCATTTGATGGACACAGGCCCAGAAGCTGCGCCAAGCACCTTGCTCATCAGCCTCACCTGTGTGTGTGTCCCTCCCGTGCTTGCCATCTCCAGCCTTCCTTCCCATAGGCTTGTCACATACATTTGATAACAATTTCGTGGACATTTTCTCTTTATTTACACCAACAATTTAGTAGCTGGTCCAAGTGTCACTGGAGTGTTCTAAATGCAGATTTCTGATCCCCCTATGCGAGCCTTTGCTTCACTCCTCTGTCTGAGGGCCAGGAGTCTGCATTTGACAGTTAACCCAGTGTTTTGATGGAGGTGGTTCTTGAATCTCATTTAAAAAAATATGTATTTGTATTGATTTCAGAGAGGAAGGGAGAGGGAGAGACAAACATCAATGATGAGAGAGAATCATTGATCAGCTGCCTCCTGCACGCCCCCTACTGGGGATTGACCCACAACCCGGACAGGTGTCCAGGCTGGGAATCGAACTGTGACCTCCTGGTTCACAGGTCAACGCTCAACCACTGAGCAACACTGGCTGGGCACTTGGACCTCATTTTGAGAAACCTCATTTGGCTCCCCTTTAGGAACCACACACACTTATGGCAGAGAAGATGTAAATTTCTGCCTGGTCTGTCTTCATTCAGACAGCCATTACCAGCCCTCAGCAGCAGCTCTTAAAAAAAAAAAAAGAAAATAGGCATTAATTTTTAGAGAAGTTTTAGATTTACAGAAAAGTTGAGCAGAAAGTTCCCATAGATGCCCTAAAAATCTCCTGTGGTTTACGTATTCGTCCCTCCTTCCCTGCCGAATTTCTTACTGTCAGCATTTGGTGTTGCCAATGTTTGGATTTTAGCTATTCTAAAAGGTAGGCAGTGGAATCTCATTGTTGTTTTAATTTACAACTCCCTAATGACACACGATTCTGAGCTTCCTTTCATGGCTTATTTGCCATCTGTATATGTAATCGCTAATATCATCTAACTCCAGTCTGTTTAAACATCTCCATTGGGCTGATGTCTCTTAATCCTCTCGGACCACAGGGTGCTGTTGGCTTCAGGCTGCGCCCAGTAGACATTTTGTTCATTACACCCTCTGTATTCCTCCACTTCATTGGAACGGAGGACCCTGGACCTTCCAAACAATATTCCAGTTCCTCTTAGAGTCTAGAAGATGTGACTTGGAAAGCTGACAGAGAAATCGTTTCTAAATCTTTGAAAATAACAGTATTCAAGAGACGCACAAGGGAAATGAGTGTTCGAGGGGGTGCTCTTATAAAAGTAGCCCCAGGACATTAAGTTTATCCTAAGATCCTTTCCATGAGTCAGTCCATCTTTTCAGGGAGGATACGTGACCCCATGGAATTAGCAGTCCTTGCCTCCTTTTGCCAAATTGCTCAAGCCAATGGATGTTCAAGTGAAATCTTATCCAAATTTGGGGCTCTCCTGACCACAGCGGACCCTCTTCCTGAGTTATTGCTCCTGAAGCTTTCACACAGCTGTCTCTGGAGAGCATGGAGTGGAAGCCAAGTTTCTTGGATGAGCTGCAGTCAGTTTTCCAAGGATGTGGTTGATCCCAGAAAATACACAGCTAATTTATAAGGAAGAAGGCAGCTGCCTTGAGGATAACATATGGAGGATTCCAGAGGTCAAGAATTGACCTCAGTCCGTATGGGAAACTCACTGGTGTGAACCAAAGAAGCTTGCATGAAGCTAGAGGCTGTCTAAACCCCCTGACAATGCTACTTCATGTTTTAGACAGAGAGGTCAAAGATGAAAATCTTGAAATATAGACTCTGTCTCTACCCTGGCTGGGAGACTGATGGCATCTGCGTTGGCTGGAAGGAGGCTGGGAGGTTGGAAATTCCTTCTTCCTTATGTTGGTGCTAGTCCTGATCCTAGGATTTAACTATTATTTTCAGTTTAAATCTCTATATTTTGATATTCTCATAAGAGAATTTTTCCAGTCTTTGAGTCTCTAGAAGCCAATAAATCACATTAAAAGAGGCCCAGATTATCTGTCTTCCTTCTTCTTAATGCCTTTGCAAGATCATGCATTATCTCATGGGATCGGTATGTGACAAATTCTATTTTGGGTCTTGCGAGGAGTCTTTCATTTAATCTTTCTTGAGAACCAGAGTTCAGAAGAATCTGTGCAACTGGAAGTCAGTCACCCCCAGCCCCTGATCTCTCAGTCCTAGTTTCAAAGGGGTCAGTGTCTTCTTAAGGGCCATGTGGAGGCTCCAGTGTGTTCCCAGGAGAATGCATTCCTTGTGCTAACAAGTTATCTTCAGAGCATCTTAGAGTTCTGTTTGGTGATGCAGTGACATAAGATGTCTGTGGCTGAAGAACTTTTTGAGTGGTTAAATAATGGGGCTGATTTAGTGAACCCAATAAAGCCTAGTTACTACAACTCCTCACTGATGTGGAGACTATTCATTCCCAATGAAACCAGCAAGGCAGGAAGCTCACACGACAGGCATGCTGTCCTGACTTGTGTGAGGGTACTGCAGCTGAAAGCCATGGCCATTAGCATTCCTTGTCCTTCGCTGATATTTGGCTTGTTCAAATGCCTAGCACATGTGTAAAAACATCTCAAAAAGGCTTTTTGGTGCCATTCTGCATTCCAAGCATAGCACACTGACCCTGAGGTTTTGTTGTTATTGTTGCAGTGGTGAGATATACATAATCTATATTATAAAAGACCTGTGGCCGTAATGCCGTAACACCGTAACAACCAAACGAGGCGCGACAGAGTCTGGGGTCTTGCGCAATTTCGCGGGCTGGGCCTCTAGTATAAAATAATTTCCCATTTACCTCTTTCCCGAGCCTTTGGCGTCCACCATTCTATCTTCTGTCTCTATAAGTTTGATGGCTCTAGGTATCTCATATTAGTGGAATCATACAATATTTGTCCTTTTGTGACCGGCTTATTTCATGTAGCATAATGTCTTCTAGGTGCATCCATGTTGTAGCATGTGTTAGAAGTTCATGGCTTTTTAAAACTCAATAATACACTAATATATAGATACAGATATAGATATATATCTCAATCACAATTTGTTTATCTTTCATTCACTGATGAACACTTGAGTTGCTTCTACCTTTTGGCTAGTGTGAATAAAGCTGCTAAGAACATGGATGTACAAATTGTATGTTTAAGTTCCTGCTTACAATTCTTTTGGATCTCTATCCAGAAGTGTAATTACTGGGTCATATTGTAGTTCTATTTTATTTTTGAAAAATAAAAATCACCATATCATTTCCCATAGTGGCTGCACCATTTTACATTCCCATCAGCAATAAGTTCCACTTTCTTCACATCCTTGTCAACACCTGCTATTTTTTTTATAATAGCCATCCTAATGGATGTGAAGTGGTTTCTCATTAAGTTTATGCCCAAACATTTTAGTGTATTTGATGCTCTTGTAAATTGAATTGTTTTATTAATCTCCTTTTGGATTGTTCATTGTTGTATATAAAATTGCAACTAATTTTTGTGTGATTCTGTATCTTGCAACTTTGCTGAAATCTCTTATTAGTTCTAACAGGTTTTGATTTTTGATTTTTTGGTGTGACATCTTTAGTTTCCTATATACAGGATCTTGTCATTTGTGAAAAGAGATAATTTACTTCTTCCTTTCCAAATTAGATGCCTTTTATCTCTTTTTCTTGTCTTACTGCTCTGGCTAGAACTTCCAGTGCATATTTAGGAAGCTCTTCCCGTGTGTGTGTGTGTGTGTTGTCTTGGAAGAAAATATTTTCACAAGTCGCTCCAACAGACTTTCTCTTATGTCTCACAGTCAGAACTGGGTCCGTTGGCCATTCCTACCTGAAGGCAAAGCATGTAGCTAGCATGTTTATACTGATGTGAAGTGGGCTTCGACGAGCAGGAAGAAGGTAAGAGGATAACAATCCGCCTAACTCTGGTTAGGATTAAACGCAGCCATGTGCATAAGGAATGGAGAGGGCTCCACCCTCATTGCTTTACTTCATTTCTCCCATGCTCTCCTTCAGGTTTCCTTCCTCATTGTTCAGCATTAGAAGAAAAATGGAAATCCAAAATTTCCTCACTTTCCCTAAACAAATGCGCTGCTTGTCTCTCCCACCCCAGTTTACCTTTTGGAGTTCTGTAGCTCTAGTTTCTACAAACCATTTGGAACCTCCCCAACCTGTCCACAAAATTCCTGACCTCAGACTGAAGAATACATTTTTATAGCCAGGCAGTCCACGGATGCTGGTTATAAAAAAGAAACTGAGAAATCTTCATAAACAAAAAAGAAAAAAAGTCAACGGAGTCTAAGTTATTTTTACAATGTTAACTTGCCCTAAAAAGCATCTGTTTTAGCGGAGTGAGGCTCTTTCCATACAGACCAGGAGCAAAAGGTGCCCCGTGCCTGTTTGTGCCGGCGGCTGGCTGTGTGAGTCCCACAAGATGTTTCTTGCCATCAGGGTAATGACTTCAGTTTTTCCATTCCAGCCATGGTGAAATGAATAAGAAAACTGGATCCTGCCTCTGGAAGCAGGACACGGCTCTGCACTAATCAAAAAAGGAAGATTCATTATAAGACAATAGCTCACTCTCCAGACTTTGAAGAGTTCCTAGATTTGTCAGAGCGGCTCTGAATCATTTCATGGACTGCCGCGGGATTAGCATGGGGATACTGTACAAGCCTGACCCTCTGCAGAGAAGTTTTTCCTTAAATGAGCTCCTCTGGCTGCTCTCTGAGTCACTGCAATCCAAATCTCATAATTTCACCTTCTCTGCTAATCATTTTTCCAGACAGCTATTTGAAGGGTGAGGGGGATAGATGGAGGTAGAGATAAAAAGGGGGCCATGGCTTACCTAGAATGCAATTGACTAAGAAGTGCCCATGAAGTACTGACACTGTAAACAGGTACAAGGAGAACGAAGCTTTTAGAAGCCTAGTTAGTAGAGATAAGGGCTTCAAAGGGCTGAACCAAGACTGACTGAGCAGTGGACTCTGACCCAGTGCTGAGAGAGAGTCCGGCCGAGCCCCTGAGTGGCTCCTCCTGTCGCACTGGGTGGAGGAGCCAGGAGAAGTCTGCTCTGCAGTCCTTTCACTTATGAACATCCAGAGACAAAATATGTTGACAACTGCGGGGCATGGTACTTGGGATTCTGGTGGACACATTGCAAAGGAAAACCAGCAGCTGTCTGAAACGAGTTTCTCTTACTAACATTTGGTTAATAAAGCCTCCACCATGAAAGAAACCAGATGAAAAAACCAGCCTTCATTAGGAAGGCCTGAGTGCAAGCGGGAAAGATTAGGCTGTGTCCAAGTCAGGAGTTTTTTTGTTTGTTTTTTAATCAACTTGAACACCTCTCTGTGCCCAGCATGGCCTTCCGTGCTTTGGGATCATACAAAGGGAGTGGGAAGCCTGGTGCTGCCCGCGGGAGCACATGTTCTCTTTTGTTGGGGAGGCCAGTGTGACATTCAGGAAACGGAGAGAAACCTAGGGTGAGTGTGGAATTCATGCACAACTGTGCAGGGCAAGTGCAAGTGGGGCCAGAAGGACACAGAGATCTGTCTGGCACGAGTCACTTGAGAGCAGGAGCGCCAGCTGGCTCATTCTGGTATCCTGGGCATTGTGAATCTGTCCCACAAAGTAGGAGTTTAATTGGTAAATTTCAAATAAAGGTCAGCTCTACACTTTTGTTCATGTCTATCTTATGGATAGTCTTATATTTTGTACTAGTGGCCTGGTGCACAAAATTCGTGTGGGGATGGGGGAGGGAGTGTCCCCTCACCCGGGCCTGCACCCTTTCCAATCTGGGACACCTTGGGGAATGTCCTTTGGGATTGGGCCTAAACTGGCAGTTGGATATCCCTCTTGTAATCTGGGACTGTTAGCTCCTAACCACTCACTTGTCTGCCTGCCCGATTGCCCCTAACCACTCTGCCTGCTGACCTGATCACCCCCAACTGCCCCCCCCACCAGCCGGATTGCCCCTAACTACCCTCCCCTGCTGGCCGGATTACCCCTAACCGCCTCCCTGATAGCCCCCAACTGCCCTCCCCTGCTGGCCTCATGCCCCCAACTGCCCTACCTGGCCGGTTTCCTGCTCTAATTAGCATATTACCCTTTTATTAGTATAGATAGGTCCTTTCCATGGACTCAACTGGAGTACAAAGTGACATGAGGAGGACTTGTTTAAAAAGTCTTGGTGAATGCAGATGCCTTCTGTGATTCTTGATTTTACGTGTCAACTTGATCGGGCCATGGTGCCCCGATGTTTGGGTCAGTCATTTTCACTGTTTCTTTTTTTTTCTTTTTCTTTTTTTTTTATAATATATTTTATTGATTTTTCACAGAGAAGGAAGGGGGAGGGATAGAGAGTTAGAAACATCGATGAATGAAAAACATCGATCAGCTGCCTCCTGCACACTCCCCACTGGAGATGTGCCTGCAACCAAGGTATATGCCCTTGACCGGAATCGAACCTGGGACCCTTGAGTCCACAAGCCGACGCTCTATCCACTGAGTCAAACCGGTTAGGGCTCTCACTGTTTCTGTGAGGGTGTTTTTGGACGAGATTTACCTTTGCATGGGTAGGACAGGGTAAAGCAGATTGTCCTCCATAATATGGGTGGGTCTCATCCAATCAGCCGAAGGACCGAATAAAACAAAAGGCTGACCTCCCCCGAGCAAGAGGGAATTCCCCAGCAGGCAGACTTCAGGCTTCATCCGAAACATCGACTCTCCCTGGATTTCCACCAGCTGCCTTTTGGTTTGAACTGCAACTCTTCCCTGAGCCTCCAGTCTGCAGCCTCCCCCATCAGATGTTGCACTTGCTAAGCCTCCACAATCATGTGAGCCAGTTCCTTACACACACACACACACACACACACACACACACACACACTTGGTTCTGTTTCTTTGTAGGACTCTGACGGATACAGCATCCTATAAGCTGACGGACAAGGTTGAGGTGTAACAATGTGTTTAAGCCTTTTTCCAGTCAGCTCCATACCAGAGGAGTGCGGACCTGAGGGGTGAGAGCCCAGGTCTGAAGTCAATGGGCCTCTGCCCTGCATAGCTCACCTAAAAACCGAGAAGCAACAGTTGCTCAGATGACGACAGCATTGCCAATTCCTGGTGTATCAGTTTCCTTTTGCTGCTGTAACAAATTACCACACATTGTCGGGGGTACGAGGGTGGGGGTTGGGAAGGTGGAAGGTCTTTTTTTTCCCCCCTGCCACACACTGGGATTTTAAAACATCATAAACATATTCTCTTACTGTTCTGTAGGTCAGAAGTCTCAAATCAAGATGATAGCTTGGCTTCTGGAGGCTTCAGGGGAGGATCTGTTTCTTGCTTTTTTCAGCTTCTAGAGCCTGCCGGCATTCTTTGGATCATGGCCCCTTCCTTCCAGCACACCAACCTCTTGCTTCCGATCTCCTGTCTCTCCTAGAAGTACCCAAATTATTACACTGTGCCCACTCAGGTAAACCAGAATAATCTCTCCATGGCAATCTCTTTAATCACTTCTGCAAAGTCTCTTTTGACATAGAAGTGAACATTCACCGGTCTTGGGGATTAGGACATGGCTATCTTTGGGGTGGGGGTGCGCAGCATTCAGCCTACCACACCCTTGGTCACTGGTTACACCTGGAAGGTGAGATAGGGGAGAGGTTTCCAGGTTTCAGAGTTGGCACTTGAAACCATTTTGGGTTATTTTGGAAAAGTTCTCAACTATTTGGTAAATGCAGAAAGTTGCAACAAAGAAATGCTTTCTTGGCTGCTAAAGAGACACATATGTGTTGGTGCTGTATGTTTCTTTAACAACGAAAATTCTGCTCCTAAAGTCATTGCAGAGTAAAGCTTCCCCTGCCTAAACAAATAAAATAATATAAACATGTTTTTAAAAGTATAATATTCTGGCCATCAAGGGACACGAATCTATGGGGCCTCTTGTCCTGGCAGCTTTACCAAGTACTTGGTTAAGTCTCCTGTAAGTGACTTTAGAAGGAATTCAAACCTTTTAAGATAGACCTTGAGAAGCTCCTAAACACATCCAATTCGAGTATCTTAAATCCACGCCATTGTTTACTTTCTAGAATGTTATCCCCGGGTGAGGTCTAGAGTTGTCCTGTGCTGAGTACAGTTTGTGAGGGTATCAGTCACGTTTAGTGCTTCCCTCCTGGCTGCATTGTGTGCGCTCAGGGCACAGCCATACCTTTGCTTGGTTTATTTCTAGCAGAGAAAACTTAGCTTTGACTCCATAGAAAGCAGAGAACACCAACTAAATCAGTTTTCAAAATCATCCTGATTGCTCACTTCAATGCTCAGTGATTGTTGTAGGGTAGTTTATAATGATTTCAGTAAAGACTGGGGTCTGAGCCTGGGTGATGGTTGAACGGTCTAACCTGATCTTGGGGACTCAGCCAGCTTACTCTTGTCTGGTCATGGTCCTCTCCCAGGCATTCACCCGCCCTTAGGCACAAGGGCTTTAAATAAATATTCGAGACTTGGTTCAGAGCTCAAGGATGATTTATCTCCCTCAAGGACATTTTACTATACATAGTATGCCTTTCCCTCCTCCTCTCCGCCTCCCCGGAAACTCGCATTTATCCACCTGGGATTGAACCTGGCCCCTCAGTGCAGTCCCCCTTGAAATAGCCCAGTCCCTTCCAGCCTTGTCAGAGGTCTTTGGCTCTGTCACTTCACCATCCACTTCCGTGCTTTCTGCTCTTCTTTTCAAAGCTTGACTTTGTAGTTGGGGAAGAACATTTTCCTTTTGGCCAGCATCAGGTGAATCGCCATCATGGAAAAGGAGGCCAACCATGTCACGGCGCCTGTCACTGTGTAGGCGAGACCGAGGAACAGGCTGCTGCCCCCGCTCCACGTCAGGGTGGAAAGAACAACGGACTTCTCGCCTTGGAATCTGGTGACTGGAAAGTCTAAGGAAAGGCGACCTGTTAAGGATCTGTCTTCGCCCTTCTCAGCTCTACCACCCTGTGTCCTAAATACAGCAGGTTGAACCATATAACATTGCTGTTTTTGTAGGTCAAAGCAGGGTTGATTTCATATGGTCTAATCTTTATCAAGTTGTACATTGTATGTTACTGTAATGAAATTAAGTAAAAACAAGGCTTCCCTCTACATCATTATCATGTACAAAAGTGATTCTGACACATAGTTCGATCGGAGTGACTTACAGACAACTGAAAATTGAACAAATGTATTTAAACCCAAGGAAATAAAAAGAATACAGATGGGTTTTTACAGCAAACCTGACTTTCGTTTTATGACTCAGGAGACCCGGGGTAGGATGAAATCATTTTAGGCTAAGGTTTGAATTCCTACCTCAGGAAAAATTCTTCAAGTGGAGTGAAGAACAAAATAATAGTGAGCTATCGCCCTGGCTGGTGTGGCTTAGTTGGTTGAGCGCCATCCCCCTGGTTGTGGATCGGGGTGGGTGCAGGAGGAAACCTATCAATGTTTCTTTCTCACATTGTTGTTTCTCTTTCTCTTCCTCTCACTTTCATATGTTTTCTCTAAAAACATATGAAAAAAATAGTGAGCTACATGGTGAAATATTTTTGGTGGGAAAACTAAAGATGGGGCATTCGTTTGGGTTTCGGAAAGGCCAGCCTCCCTCACTGCTGGGGTGAAAGTGCTTGAAGTGGGTTTGCTATCATTAGCATTTTAATGATGTCATTTTGATTATGCATGTGGTTTGAGGTTTTTAAACATCTGGTGCCTTTTTGTAAACCAAACTAATAAACAAACAAAGGCTTCTCATAGCAACGGCACAGGACAGCAGCATTTCCCAGCAAAGCTCTCAAAAGGCCTCAGATCACTTGGCAACATGCTATTTAAAGGCACAAGGAAACGAAGTCTCTCTTTTACGTCAAAATTCCTCATTGTCACCAGGTCCTTGAGTGCCACCCCAACTCATCTGCCTGTTTTCTCTCTCCCTCAGCTCTAGCAGAGGGTCTTTTCCTCACACAAAGAACATCCTCTCTGTTTTCTGTAGCTCAGGCTCCATTCTCTGTGCACATCTGCCAGGCCTTGAGGCTGGGTGGGTAAATGCACCCAGGGCTTAACACGGGTAGTGCAAGGCTAGGACTGAAGCTCGAAGATTTAGACCTGAGCGTCACCAGCACTAAAATGTGACTGGCTGAAGTCACCCAAGGAGAGCTTGTCTCCAGAGGAGAAAGAGAGGGTCTTCTTTGTTTGGAACCAGACCCCTTCTTCCCCTCTGCCCCAAACTCACCACCAGGCACTGTGAGGACAGCAGTTCATGACATTTGTTCCTCCCTCCTCCCTATTTCTTGATGGCAACTGCACCTGCTTTACTGGTAAGGCAATCACAGACCAAGTCAGTGGGATCAGAAGGTCCGAGTCAGGAGACCACTGTCAAGCTCTTTTGTTGTTGTTGTTAATTTTTTTTTTATTGTCTAAAGTTTTACAAATGTCTCATTTTTCCCCAATTGACCCTCCCCCTGCCATTCCCACTCTGAGGGCAGCCCCCACTGCCCCATTTTATTTTTTAAAGCAGCGTAGTATTCCATTGTGTAGTTGTGCCACAGGTTTTTAACCTACTCATCTGCTGATGGGCACTTAGGCTGTTTCCAAATCTTAGCTATTATAAATTGTGCTGCTATGAACATAGGGGTGCATATATCCTTTCTGATTGGTTTTTCTGTTTTCTTGGGATATAGTCCTAGAAGTGGGATTACTGGGTCAAATGGGAGTTCCATTTTTAACGTTTTGAGGAAATTCCATACTGTCTTCCACAGTGGCTGCACCGGTCTGCATTCCCACCAGCAGTGCAAGCAACTTTCAATCTCAAATTTTTTTGGTCGGGGAGGGGAGAAGGCAGGGTTGCTGAAATGTTACTCTTTATAGCTTTCATTTTCACAGAATAGAATTAGAGGCCCTGCTAAAAGGAAGGAGCTGAAGGCAAACAGAAAGAGGCAACAAACTGACAGGTGGAGATGGAGTCACATCAATGAGGAACCTCTGACTGAGGAACATCCCTACCCCCTGTCAGGAAGGAAATGTCCTCACTCTATTCTGGATTGAAATGATGGAGCAGTCATTCACTTAACCACCAAGATTTCTCATTCAAGCTCCCCGGCAGAAAAAGAAACTGAGGAGGTATTTTGTGCTAAGATCCTCTGGCCCACTGGGGGTCCCATGAACCACTCCTAGCCAGCAACCCTGAGATGCCACATGGCTGACCTCAAAGCTGTGTACAAGCCCTGGAAAGATCCTGCCTCCTAGAGATTAGTTTGAAGAATAGAAAAGTACAGAATGAAATAATTTGACAACTAGCACCCAGCTGGACACTGATTTTCCTTCATTACAAAGAGAAGTAGTATAAAAGGATACTGTAGGTTATGTCAAAACTATAGTTACCAGCAGGCAAACCTTCAGTAAAATGCTGTACTCGATTGAGTTGACGGTGTAGTTTCTTGAAAGTGGGAAAGGCAGCTGTCCGCATCCACACAATGAAGTCCTCATTGATGAAGCCATTGTTCCCTAAGTCCTTTTCGTCCAGTTCATAGATAGGCTTAGGCCAGTTTGGGGGCTTTGCAGTTCCTGTGGGGACAAAATAATGGAGGTGGTTGGGAAAAATCACCTACCCACCTTCAGTTTTCCTTAGAGAATGAAATAACTTTTGATTTTTTGAGGAAAGAGAAATAGATATTAGAATAAAAAAAATATGTGTGTGTGTGTGTGTGTGTGTGTGTGTGTGTGTGTGTGTGTAGTTACCTGAGTATGTAACCGTTAAAAATAATGGTTATAAAGACTTAAGGACACAGGGTGGGGGACATGCTGATTATATTTTTATAAGGCAAAAAAATATAAAATTTATATGTATCTTATGTGTCCTAAATGAAGCACTGAAAAAGTAGGTAGAACACAATAATAGTGGTCATATTCTGTAATAGCATTATATGCTCTGATAGTATCATAACTTCACTAGTGATCTAAAGAGAGTAAATGAAAATACTTGGTTAATATTTAAAGAAAAAAGAATAACAACCATTGATGAGGCAGCGGAAATGGGAACTCTTGTGTGGAACATATAAGTGTGTGGACGAACATGATCTCTGGCAAAAGAAATAAAACACACACACACACACACACACACACACACACAACAACATTATTTCTGACAATTTAGGAACATGCATCAAAAGCTTTAATATATGTTGCATACATTTCAGCCCAGAAATTCTTCTAGGAATGCATTGTAAAGTGCATGGAGATTGGGTTGCATAGATATTCTCTGCAGCACTGTGCCTAAGAGCTCAAAAAGGAGGAGGAATTGGTAAATGGGGGGAGGTAGAGAGCACAGGTGTTGCAAGTCTGTTCTAAAACCAGGAGGCCTGGCAGGTTTCAGTGCCGTAGCAATGCTGAAAGCACAGGGTGGGGGCCAGTGCCGGGGCGTGAGCCTGTTGTGTTTATTTTCATCCTCACACTGCTTACTTTACTGTGGGCATGTCTGCCATTCTTACTCCACAGCAGAATCTTGTGTACAGTGTCTTTCTCATCTTCTTTTCACAGTCCAGTGCCCAGCACATAGTAGGTGTTGAGCCCACAATCCAGGCATGTGCCCTGACCAGTAATTGAACCATGGCCACCGGGTTCATGGGTCAATGCCCAAACACTGAGCCACAGCAACCAGGCAATACAGTTTTTATTATCAACTTCTGTAAGCAAAGAAACCATCACAAAATGAAAGGCAACCCACTAAATGGGAGAACATATTTGCCAATGCTACATATGACAAGGGGTTAATTTCCAAAATATATAAAGAACACATACAACTCAACATCAAGAAGACAAACATCTCAATTCAAGGACTTAAAGAGACACTTCTCCAAAAAAGACATTTAGATGGCCTATAGACATATGAAAAATACTCAACATCATTAATCATCAGAGAGATGCAAATGAAAACCACAATGAAATATTATCTCACCCTATCAGAATGGCTACCAAATAAAAACAACAATTGTTGGCAAGAAAGAGCTACTACCCTGAAAAACCAACTGAAGATTAGCCGGATAGAACTCTGATAACCAAGGACAGAAAGTGGAGACCACAAAGAGACTGGTGAGAAGGGCTGAGGTGTGAAAGGGCTGGCTGGAGTCCCACAGACAGCAGCTGAAATTCTGGAGGGATATCTCAGCTGTGGGGAGATCCCACTGAGAACTCTGGGAGTATTCTGTGATAGCATCATATTCTCCCCAGCAGAGAGCACCAAAACTGAGAAAGGTGCCCACATAACATCTGCCATGAAAAGCAGCAGGGTTGCTGTCTGCCAGACAGAGATGGCTGGAAATGCAGGCAAGCTTTTAAAGGGCTAATGTACAAAATTTCATGTGCAGCCACTCACTTCGGGCTCCAGCAGAGGGAGGGCAGAGTGGACTAGAGCTGTGTGAGCAGAAGCCAGGATTGGGGGCTCTGAGGTTGAGTTTGGAGGGCAGCCACCTCGGTTTCCTGTGCTGAGTCATTTCCTCACACTGCAGAGGACATCTTTCTCCAGTAGATGTTGGAGGGATTACAATACCAGATATCAAGTTATACTACAAAGCCACTGCACTCAAAACAGCCTGGTACTGACACAAGAACAGGCATGAAGGTCAATGGAACAGAACAGAGACCCCAGAAATTGACCCATGCCATTATGCTCAATTAATATTTGACAAATGAGGCAAGAATATACAATGGAATTAAGACAATCCTATACAATAAAAGGCTAATATGCAAATTTCCCCCTTGACCACGAGTTCAACCAGGGGGCGGGGCCAAACAGCCAACCACCTGTGGCCTTTCCCCGAGCTGGTCCCACCCCTGATCGGCCCCACTACTCCGATCAGGGGTGGGGCCAGCAGGCCAACCTCCTGCATCCCCTCCCTCTGGCCGGCCTGGCCTGATCGGCCCCAATCAAGGCTGGCTGGCTGGACCCCACCCATGCACGAATTTGTGCACCAGACCTCTAATCTCTTCAATAAATGGTGTTGGGAAAATTGGACAGATACATGCAAAAAAATGAAACTTGGACCACCAACTTACACCATACACAAGACTAATCTAAAAATAGATAAAGTACTTAAACGTAAGTCATGAATCCATAAAAATTCTAGAAGAAACCATAGGCAGCAAAATCTCAGACACTTCTCATAGCAATATGTTTACCAATACATCTCCTAGAGCAAAGAAAACTAAGGATAAAATAAACAAATGGGACTACATTAAAATTAAAAGCTTCTACACAGCTAAAGAAACCATCAACAAAACAACAAAAAAGCCCACTGCATGGGAGACCATATTTGGCATTGATACATCTAATGAAGGGTTAATATCCAAAATATATAAAGAACTCATACAACTTAATAAAAGGAAGATGAACAATCCAATAACAAAAGGGCAAAGGACCTCAATAGACACTTTTCAAAAGTGGACATAGGGAAGGCCAAGAGACATATGAAAATATGCTCAAAGTCACTAGTCATCCGAGAGATGCAAATCAAAAAGACAATGAGGTATCATCTCACACTTGTCAGAATGGCTATCAACAACAACTCAACAAACGACAAGTGCTGGCGAGGATGTGGAGAAAAAGAAACCCTTGTGCACTGCTGGTGGGAATGCAGACTGGTGCAGCCAGAGTAAAACAGTATGGCATTTCCTTAAAAAATAAAAAATGGAACTCTCATATGACCCAGTGTTCCTGCTTCTAGGAATATATCCCAGGAAAACAAAAACACCAATCAGAAAGGATATACTAGTATGCACACCTATGTTCATAGCAGTACAATTTGAAATAGCTAAGATTTGGAAACAGCCTAAATGCCCGTCAGCAGATGAGTGGATTAGAAAATCGTGGTACATCTACTACGCTGCTGTAAAAAAGAAGGAACTTCTACCATTCTCAACAGCATGGATGGACCTGGAGAGCATTATGCTAAGCAAAATAAGCCAATCAGAGAGAGATAACTATCACATGATCTCACTCATTTATAGAATATAATGAACATCATAACGAAATAGCTACAGAGACAAAGAAGCATCAAACAGACTGTCAAACTACAGTGGGAAGGCAGGGGAGGGTTGTGGGGTGGGGAGGTAAGAGATCAACCGAAGGACTTATATGCATGCATACAAGGATAACTAGTGGACACAGACACATGCTGAGGGCATGTGTCGGGTGGTAGGGGAGCTCAGGGGGAGGTCAATGGGGGAAAAAGACATATGTACTACTATTTGTAATACTTTAAATGATAATAAAACAAACAAACAAACAAACAAAACAAACAAAAAAAACCCCACACAACTAGGCCCAGGAGGTGATTCAACAAAAAATAAATGCTAATAAAAGTTAAAAAAAAAAGGTGAAAACCTTGGAATTCAATTATATAGTGACCATTCATTCTATTTTTGCCTAAGACATTCCCAGTTTATGCCTGTTGTCTATTATCCCATCTGATAAGCACCTATCCCAAACAAATATTGTCTACAGGGTGTGAGATACCCATGTGCTTACTTTAACCTGTGATTAGAGAAAGATAACCTGAGACCCTTTCAGTCACATATCCCTGCAAGCTGCTGGACATTCCAACCAGTTAGGCCAGAGCCTCTGTCTTGGGCTATGAGACACAAGAAGCTGTCAGACTGCAAGTCAGCGGGATCCATGGCAAACATGGGAAATTACAGGTTATGTTACACATACATGCCATAGTGTGGGAAATAGATGCTGAGTGGTCTTGCTGAGAGTAGTCTGAACTCTCTTGTAACATTAATTTTGTTATTCATTGCATAATGTACTTATTTTATTGTTTGATATCAGTTTTTTATTTGCTAGTAAATCCCTTTAGCTGTAAAGAATAAAAAATGGAACATGTATGTTTGATGTCAAATTAAGTACAGTTTCTAAAGGAAGCTGACGAATGTGATACTTGCAAGGTTGGTTAGCATTTGGAACCATCATAGTGTAAATGACCACATAAAAATCAAAACACATAAAACTGCTACAGAAAGGGAAAACCAAGATGGCAGCATAGATAAACATCTGAAATTGCTGCCTCACACAACCACTTCAAAAATACAACTAAAGGACAAAATGGACATCATCCAGAACCACAGGAAGGCTGGCTGAGTGGAAATTCTACAACTAGAAGGAAAGAGAAAAGCACACTGAGACTCAGAGGAGATGCGGGAAGTAAAGTGTAAAGGGCAGAGGTATGGGTGCGCACGCAACTGAGGACACAGTTGTCTTTTTCAATCAGGAGGGAGACACAAGCTCCCAATGGCCCCGACTCCAGTTCCGGGTGAGTCTCTGGGGACCCAAACTCATACAGGGAGAAATTGGACTGTCTGGCAGTGGGCAGAACCTGAGGGAGGCTTTCTCTCAGAGGTGTTTGCAGCGATTACCATGGGACACTGAGACCCAGGACCTCTTAGGGCAGGGCTGAGGATCAGCCATAGCTGCTTGCTCTGCCCTGTTGATTCCCTGAGACACCGCCCCACCCAAGATGTGCACAGAGGCTTTAGCATATGAATGCCCTGGCCCTTTGCAATCTGAAAATTACCTAACAAACTGCAGCTGGGCCAGACAGACCCAGAACTTCCAAGAGAAGGCCCAAGGCCCCACAGCAGTTTGCATTGCTTCACAGCTGGACCTCATTTGGGCATCTCCAAACCCCAAACAAGGAAGGGGCATCTGCAGATTTCTCCGTAGCTCC